>NC_044330.1:82193582-82496612 GCF_007399415.2 Gopherus evgoodei | reverse complement strand
TGTTAGCAAGTATGTCTGTAACAATGCAGACAACAACAAAAAAGAGACTCAGGATTTTTTTTTTTTTTTTTTGAACGAACAAACAGATTCCTTACTAGTGACAGGTTTCAGAGTAGCAGCCATATTAGTCTGTATCCGTAAAAATAACGAGAGTACTTGTGGCACCTTAGAGGCTAACAAATTTATTTGAGCATAAGCTTTCGTGGGCTACAGCCCACTTCATCAGATGCATAGAATGTTCCTATGCATCTGATGAAGTGGGCTGTAGCCCACAAAAGCTTATGTTCAAATAAATTTGTTAGTCTCTAAGGTGCCACAAGTACTCCTGTTCTTTTTACAGATTCCTTACTAGGCATTTTGATAAGAACTCTGAGTAATAATTCATTTAAACTACAACACAGAAATGTATTTCCTGCATCTCTCAGAAGTAGAATGGGAGTCAGGTGTAATGGAGAAACTGAGGGAGAGGGAAGTAATTGCTGGGCAGGAGCCTGTGTATGAACTAGGAGAGCTATTGGGTGTGGGTGGGAAAAGTATGGAACAGGGTTTGTGTTTGTTTTTTTTTTAGGGGGGGGGAAGAAGGGGAAGGAAGGGAGGGATTGTTAGGGAGCCACCCCCATGCAGACCTTGGCTGAGCTCTAGTCTCTCCCATTCAGTCAGGCACATCTGCCCCAACCTTGAGTGTCCCTGCACTCCTCCCCTCCATCCCTGCAACCTGCTCAGCCACTTCTCCTCCCCCGTTTCCATGTGTCCCTGTACCTCCTTTCCCATTCAGCCCCTCGCTCACCCCACTAGCTCCTGTGCCCCTGCATCCAATCTGTCCCCGCCCCCCAACTTCTCTGAACCCCAGTCTGCTTGACTCTCCAGCAGCCCTATGTGCCCTACTCTGTCCGTCCCCTCATATCCCATGCCTCCTCACCTGGCCACACGAGCAGGGCACTGTGAGGAAGATAGTCTCTCCCCTGCGCTCTCTGTAGCTGGCTGAGCCAGTTGCCCTCTCTTCAGGCACTACAGAAACCCCTGGTGGGTGAAAGATGTAATTGCAGTGCCTTCCTGGCAGAATGGATTTTCTTTGGGGGGAAAAATTTCTGCGGGGAACATGAATTCTGTGCATGTGCAGTGGCACACAATTCCTCCCCATCTCCCAGGAGTAAGACCTGTAAGATACTTTAGGTATTTCTATCAAAAAGCCTTCATGACAAAAGTAGATAGCTACTACTTACCTCCCATCTCTGAATCTGCTGATGGGCTTGCTCTTGTTTTTACTATTTGTTTTTGCTTTATTAGCCCGCATGCTGCTTGCTGTCCTTTTCCATTTTCATATCCATTCTGAACATTTGTATTAGAAGAAGAATTGGGAACTTTATGCGGTGAAGGAGGGCTGTTAAGTTTATTAGTAGTATGCCCACTAGCTTGTTTCTCCTTAAGTCTTTTCTTCAGATGTTCTTGCATTTTGACAGTCCTTTCATCTCGCTGAATAAAATTTGTCCTTCCATGGGAACGAGATTCTAAAAGACAACAACATTTGTATGTTTTATTCAGTACAATTTGCTTAGCTGGCAGTTGAGAAACACTCTGGAAGTTAAAAAAATAACTGCAACATAGCCAGGCATTGAAAAACCTTGCAAATTCTAAGTGTAAAGTGCAATGCTATCTAACAGAGTCTGTAGGAGGACAGATCTGGTGCTGCTCACAGCTGTGACAAACTGCACCCAAGTGAAGACCAAAGTCTTGACAATTTTCGCACTGTTATTCGCACTGTGGGCATCAGAGGAAATAAGAATTTCATACTGCTGATTGGCAGGGGCTTCCTATAGTTCCAGGCAATACACTCAGTGTTTTAGGATCACTTGGGTCTCAATAAGAGAGGTAGTGGTAAAAGTAGGCAGCTCAAAGTTTATTTTGGTTTTATACTACAGTAGGACCTCAGAGTTATGAACAGCTCAGGAATGGAGGTTATTTGTAACTCTGAAATGTTTGCAACTCTGAACAAAACGTTATGGTTGTTCTTTCAAAAGTTTACAGCTGAACACTGACTTAATACAGCCTTGAAATGTTACTAGGCTGAAGAAAAAGGTTGGTTTCCCTTTTTTTTTATGGTAGCTTACATTTAACACAGTACTGTACTGTATTTGTATGTTT
The DNA here is from genome assembly GCF_007399415.2 of Gopherus evgoodei. NCBI lineage: Eukaryota > Metazoa > Chordata > Testudines > Testudinidae > Gopherus > Gopherus evgoodei. The sequence goes on along the minus strand of NC_044330.1, from coordinate 82,494,470 downwards.
GGGGGCTCAGCTGCCGCCTGATTGTGCATTTCCGGTTCCAAATGAGGTGTGTGGTTGACCAGTAAGTTCATAACTCTGCTGTTCATAACACTGAGGTTCTACTGTATTGCTAATTTTGCTCATATTTGTTTTAATGTAGCCCTTGCCTTTAATTTAGGCCCATTTAATCCATACCCAGTGAGTTACAGTTCTGAACCATAACCTTTTAACTATTTTTAAATCCTCTCTCAGCTGTTAAAAACTTTTCCAATTTTCTCTGTTTTTTTTAAATAATAATAAAAATAATAATAAAAATCTCTCAGAATTGGATGGGACCCTGAAAGGTCATTGAGTCCAGCCCCCTGACTTCATGAGCAGGACCAAGTACTGATTTTGCCCCAAGATCCCTAAATGGTCCCCTCAAGGATTGAACTCAGAACCCTGGGTTCAGCAGGCCAAGGCTCAAACCACTGAGCTATCCTTGCCCCCATATCCCCTCCACCCCGCATATTCCCAATAGTTAAATCTTTCCTTTTTGCTAGTCTTTACCTAATATCCCCACTCTCAAAACTATGCCTCTTGATTAGAGCTTCCTACACTGACAGAGTTACAAACAGAACGCAGGTTTCTCGACTTCTAGACCTGGTGCCTTAAACAGAAGGCTATGCCCCTTTGTCAGTTAAAGCACAGTATTAGCAAGTCTTACCTTGTTCTTGATAAACATGTGTTGGTGGAGGAGGCTGGTGAATGAACTGCGGTGGTATTTCTCCTGTCCCTGGAACTGGAGAGTACACTGGATGAGGTGGGTGTGGAAGCAAAGCAGGGTGAGGATGCATGTAATGTGGCACATGTGGTGGAGGGGGATGCATGGAAGGATGGAATTCAGACGAATGTGGTAATACCACCACTTTACGAACTCCATTTTCTTCTACCATCTGTGATACAATGTAAAATACAGGAAAAAAAAAAATCAGTAATTTTTTTTTTGTATAATCTACTTTCCTTAAAGTTTGAGATTAGATTCTAGCTTAAAATAATTGATATTCAGAACCAGATACTGACCTGTACTGCTTTGGGAGAAAAATCCCCACTCTGATGGGCCTCAATAAATTCAAACTTTTCTGCAAGAAATCCCAAATTTCTGAGAGTGCCCATTTAAAAAAAAAAAGCTTACTCTGGCAGAGATGTAAGTAAGTAACCCAGAAAATATCCACAATATATTCCTGGTTACAAGTAAACTTGACCTGATTGTAAGTGCCACCTCTACTTCTTTCAACAACTATGTCCAAAGTGACATATGATCTGCCTTAGTTCTTGTCTAGACTAGGATAAAGAGATGTGATAGTTTTATGTAAGCTAAAGTGCTAACTAATGGTGTAGACAATGCAGCATATACTTTAACATATGCTAATCTGGTTGATCTGAAATCTTGGCTCCCCTTAGGATCTAATTTGACTGGCTTAGCACATGCTGAAGTATATATACTGCCTTGCCTACGCCAGACTTAAATATGTGCACGTGTTAGTTAATACACCTTTAAATGCTAATTTAGGCCAGAATCTGGGATAAAACAAGGATTTTAGGAGAGCACATATATAAGCAGGAATAGAAAGAAGGACTCAAAGAACTACATCAGACAACTAGGATCAACTGTGAAACAATAAACAATGTCCTGTCCTGCTGGATCTTCAGGCCCTCTGCCAGAGGCAAGCATGGGCTAAAATCCGGGTTTTATCCACAGAGAAAGATCCTAGCTGATAATGGATGCAGAACACCTATAGCCTTCTTGTGGTATCCGGAGGTAAATGAATCCCATATCTCTTAGACGCCACAGAAATGTTATCCAAGGAATTAAACTTTTCAGTATCCACTCTTCTGGTTGTTCCAAAGGCCTCTAGAATTATTGTTGTCACAAGATTTGTAAAAGTTCTTTCCCCAACATAAAAAACAAGATATCACTGATTCCAGATGAAGATTGCATCTAGTCAGAACTTAAAAGGGATAATGAAGAACTCTTGAAACCCCGTTCAAGTCAAAGAACAATCAGCTACCTTCCTTTCCCCTCTTCCCCACCAGCTGTTGAGTGATGTATGACAGAAGAGACACTAGATGACAGAATATATGTTCTGATGAAAGAGGAAAAATAGGTACTTGAGAAATAACCAGAATTCAGTAGAATAAGCAGAGGACTTAACTAGTTTAAAATTAAATTGTCTGTAACCTCATCCCCTCTGACTGGCACCTCCAATCATTGTTACACATCAAAAATTTAGCTTACAAAATACTGGTGCTATAACATAATAATGTATCGATTATCAGTGGATGCAAGGAGAAAAGCCCACACTAGACGTACACTGGCAAAGACAAAATTGAGACATTAACTGATTTGCTTCTTATATACAGTCCTCAAAGAAAAGTCATACAAAATTAACACTGCTTTTAAAACACCAATAATTTCTAACTAAACCATATTACTAAAAGTATGCAACACTCATGCACTTATAGACATTTGCACATTACATATTAACGTACAGAAATCAATGTACTAGTCTTTCAACCTCTTTCAAATTCTAAGCCCTGCACAAAATTAAATTAAGTTACTCCTTTTAACATCTAATGCTTGAGAAGGAATTAAATACATCATAAATATTATTGTAAACATGTTTTTATACAATTCACAGTTAAAGCAGTTTCACAAAGAGGACTGTATGTTTTATCCTGCTAATTCTATCAAGGTCCTCTACTAGAAGGGCAGGCTATAAGAAGTCATCGAAGCATTTCATAGTTCGCTAAGCAGAAATTGTGGATGCAGATTTATTACTTATGCCAAAAATATTTTGAAAGGCTCCTCAGTAAAAGATAAAGCAAACTGACCAAGTAAAAGAAAAATATTTTTTCAACAGAACGAGAATGTGTCAACTCATGGATTAGAACGACAAAAGTCTGCTGTGATGTGACCTCTAAATCAGTTGTAATTATATTGACATTTGATTATTAGGATTTTTTGGAAAAAATATAGATTACCTTCTTCAGTTTAAAAGAATATAATGAAAAAAGCTTGTCTTTTGTGTATTGAATTTTTGTTTTAAAATGCGAGTGAATTTTTCTCTAGAAATAAGTTTTCTACATCAAATTAAGTATATTCACTAAAGCTAAATAAATCTAAAGAAGTCATGGCAAAGTGTCATGCATCTATTGAACCTAATTAGGAAAACACTCAGTTTGACAAAGGAGATTAATGAATACAGTAAGGGTTTCAGCTATAATTTTATAGCTTGGTGTTGATACAAGTCAAGGCCCATTATTCCAGTATTTTATTCTACTAATGTAGAGACCAACATTACCACCATGTGTTTACTTTTGTACATCTTTTAGAACACAAAGTTGAGCCCTCATTTGTACTGGGCTGAGAAAAAGGTTTAAAACCCCCAGATTTTTAAACTTGGTTTCTACCATTATTTAAGCCTTCTACAGTGGCTACCCAAATCAGCTTAGCTGGACAGTATTTAAATACCATTTCCACAATGTTCACACTCCACTAGGATCAAGGCATAAGTCCTCTATAGTCTAGGAGTTGTTTATCTCAGATATTACTTTTTGATCCAAATATACTAATTTCATGACACTAAACAAGGAGTTTTAGTTCTGAAAGATTTAGAATAATGAACATTCATCAGATTATTATTTTTTAAAAACCAATCATCACCATTACTAAAGTTTTGGGTCTCAGTAAACTGAATTCCATTTACATCTGATAATTTTTGCTAAAGTGTAACTATTATATTGAAGTATTAAGAGGATAAATGTTGATAAAGAGAAAGATTTTGAAATCCTTTGAGAGGTACTAAAAAAGTGCAGAAGACAACCGGAGGAAAGATTTAGGGAGTATTTACATTGGCTAGGAAAAGAAAAAAAAACAACCTCACAAGGATGAGAGGATGACACTATATCAGACTGATATAAAAGAAGAAAGTATGGGAGACAGAAGTCTCATTTATCGGCATTACAGTTAGCTCAAATTTAAATATAGTGCTGCAAACAATGTGCTTCAGCTACATTCCAGAGGGATCCCCACAAGGAAAGACAGAACATGCATATTAAGTCTTTTGACTCTTTGTAGTCTAGTGCCTGTTGTGATTGTTTACATCACTTGACTCATGGCATGGGGACAAATAGGCCTAGTAGAACTAAAAGATAACCTCCCCATAACAATGGACAGATCCCATATCTCAATCAATCATTCTGCATGGTTGCAGCTTTTGTCAGAGTCAGTCACAACATACTACTGACCTGCATCACTTAGCTGAACTAGACAACTGCAGTACAATTGCTTTGATAATGCCTTTCCAGACAGACCAAAGAACTGATGGGAAACTACTTGCTCTCCAAAACCCTCACTAGCGTAATCCCAAAGGGATCTATCTTGCCCTACATGAGAGCTCTTGGAGAGGTGGTAAGCAACATGGATTTCATTGGCAACACTACACTGATGACATCCAGCTATATATAGTTCCCTACAGGTGCCAATATCGAACACCCCCATGCCTACAAGAGATAAGAATTTGGATGAAGAATGGCTGGCTCAAACTAAACCTGGGAAAGACCAAAATCATGTTGGTTGGGAGAGGCAAAAGTTGTGAAGACCAAGCTGGAACACTGAACTCCCCCTCCTATTTAGTTTCTCCCACCCACCTCCAATTAAATCAGTTATGTAATACCTTGGGGTCTTATCAGGCTAATCATTAATCCGAGATGACAATGTAGCAATAGTATAAAGAAATGCCTTCCTCTTCACCTTTAATTTATGAGAGGAATAGATGAAGTCTCCTACAAGAATCTGGTCAGTGAACCACTCATTCACAATTTCCTAGAAACTGAAAATGAATCTACTATATCTTGATGTAAAGGTTTAATCAAAGCAGAGATGCAATTGAAAGCATATGACTCTTCTACCTATAACCACTGCTAGCTCCCAAGTCACTTGCATCATCAGTGTAAGATTTTGTTTCTGATTTTTCAAAGCCATGCACGTATATCAACCCATGACCCAAGGCAGCTTTGGGATAATGCAGTTAACAGGTAATGTCCTAAGTTTTGTTATCTAGTCTGGAGGTGATGCATAAGTTACGTTTCAGAGTTAAGTGTTTCACTTGAGGTAGTCTGGCAATGGAATGAGCTCCAAAAGGAGATTCAATTAATTTAAAACCAGACTACCAATTTTTGAATATGCTTCAAAATTCCTCTTTTTAATAAAACTCTCTCACATATCTGGAAAGCTTTAATACTTAAACATACAAAAATCCACATACTCCAAATAGAACTTGCTAGAGTTTGGGAAGGGCAAAGAACAGATTTCTCTAGAATTTAAATCAAGGATGGGCAAACTATGACCTGGGAGCTGCATCCAGCCCGCCAGACGTTTTAATCTGACCCTCACACTCCCACTGGGGAGTGGGGTCCGGGGTTTGCCCTGCTCCGTTGCTCCAGTTGGGGAGCTGGGTCGGGGCTTGCCCTGCTCCACGTGGCTCCTGGAAGCAGTGGCATGTCCCCCCTCTGGCTCCTACGTGAGGGAGCAGCCAGGGGGCTCCACACACTGCCCCCGCAGCTCCTATTGGCTGGGAACTGTGGCCAATGGGAACTGCAGGGGCGGCGCCTGCAGAGGGAGCAGTGTGCAGAACTCCCTGGCTGCACCTCTGTGTAGGAGCTGGATGGGGGACACGCTGCTGCTTCTCAGAGCTGCTTGAGGTAAGCCCTGCCCAGAGCATGCCCTAACCCCTTCCAACACCTTATCCCCTGCCCCAGCCCTGATCCCCCTCCTACCCTTGAACTTCTCGGTCCCAGCACAGAGCACCTCCTTCACCCCCAATCCCTCATCACCAGCCCCATCTCAGAGCTAAATTACCTGTGCTGGGATTAGATACTACAGTGAGAGGTGCTATAGGAAACTAAGATTTTTCACGTCAACAAAGATCCCAAACAGTCAGATTATAACTACTTTGGTAATGACTGGCCTGGGAGTAAATCAAATCTGTGACCTAAAGGGTGAAAGGCTCTATATTCCACTACATATATCCATGATCATACAACTGGAATAGCTGGCAGCAACTATTCATTTTATTGAATAGTGGCAGCATTCGTGGAATATGACTATCAACCTCATCAATCAGACTGATATTGAAAGAACTCTCTGCAACTTACATTATTTCCTGCTGCCAATACAAGAAAAATATTGCTAAGGTTTTCAAAGCCATTAAAGGGAGCCAGGCAGGCAATTCCCATTTGTACTGGACTTGGATATTCAAGTCAACAGCCATTTTTGAAAATCTCAGCCTATATGCACAGATCAGACACCTGATATACTACATCTGTCTTGTGAAGGAGACCATGATTTCTACAGTTATTAAACAGCTTTAGAAATCGTCTTTCATTTTTATTAGGGATGTGATAAGCAGCAACTTCTGATGCAAAAGCACAAACAACTGTAAATTAATTCTTACCTGAGATACATAGCCAGGAGGCACAAATATTGGAGGCACAGAACCATTTGGTGACACCATAGGAACATGTGCTGGACCTGAAAAGGAAAAAAAAGTAAGATTTAAAAGCATTTGCACTTTTTACCACAGTGAGTATTCCAAATTTTATACAGTCAGAAATCTCCTCACCCCTCCTCCCTTTTATTTGGTGGCCTAAAGGTAAGCACTCATTCATTAAAAAAAACGTGGCTAAGTTACTTGGGCTGCAAATCCTTATTTATGCAACCAACTTTAGATAACTGACTTTAAAGACTGGACTTGACAATAAGGAAAACTGTAAGCAAATCTTAGTGTGTACTTCTTCCATTAAAAAACCCAAAATATAATTTTAATCAGTGTTCATCAGCAGATATAAAGAGTGTCTGCTGTCTGCAGGAGCAATTCACTGTCATTCAAAACAGTGCATGGAATACAATTTTAACGTCTCACGAAAGCGTTTGGAAACTTTTCTGTCATACTGCTCGATATAAATGCTCCACTTGTATGTATACTACTTGGGTTTATTAAAAAAATATGGATAAGAAATAATCATAACCTCTTTCTGCTCTCACATGTTATATATTATTTAAATGTCTGCATAGGATAATGCTGGGTTTTTTAATCTTTCTGATGAGCAGACTGAAAATATGTAGTAACATTACTCATTACTCCAGCTATCTGCACTTGTAAAGTAGCAACCCTTTTTTTTAAAAAAGAGAAACAACAATTATTTCCAGAAAGCTGATCTTATTAAAGGTTAATAAAATGCTGGGAGAAATGAAGAGAGACTAGACAAACTTTATGGGCAAACATTCTGAGAGGTGAAAATAGGTACTGCAACTGTGGAAGTATTGTGCAATATAATATAATCATATGAAGCACATTTTGAAACCATGCTTAAATCTGCAGACTTGCCATCGCTACTACAGAAGAAGCTCTCCATAACTACATGAATATTAGTATTTACTCCTTAATAGCAACAGACTACAAATACCACAGTGCTGCACATAGATTTTTGCCATACAACACCCACTAAAATAATGTGGAGTTAGGTAGCTAAAACCTCTGTAAATTGAAGTGACTGACAAGATCATTACAAGTCAATAGTGTTATATAATTAAGACAAGATTCAAACTGACTTGCACTATATTTTATAACCAGCGAAGTTTAAGATGTAATACATCTAAGATATTTAACTCTTCAAGTTTAACATTTATCATCCATTGGATTCCTAATCATGCTTACAGTACAGCCTAAACAGATTCACTCACTATATGACAGAAAACACGTAAACATACCTATGACTATGTAGTGGAAGTCTTATGGCAGTAGTTTTATGAAGAATCTTTTAAATATTTGTTTTTCCTGTTTAACACATTTGATACAACTCAGTGGAATATTCTTTTACCTTGGATACACTGGATATGTCCATCTTCAGTTCTAATTGTGAAAGTTTCTCCTGGGTTTACCTGCACGAGTATAACCTGAAAACAAAAAACCCTGTAATTTCAATAAACTTCATTTAAAATATTTTAGAGATTTAAACAAAACTTTCCTTTCCAGTCTTGTCTTACAAAAATTTTTTACAGAAGTAGAAGACAAGTTTAGAAATACTGATAATGTGGGCTGAATTCCCATCAGACTCAGTAAATTAATTATATAGTTATCCTTTATTCTGAAACATTCAAAACTGATCTGATAATACCTACCAGTCATTTCCTCCCTAGTTACAGCTGAAAGGTAAGCTATACTTTATTTTTCCTTGTCAACTTTGTTTTCCATAAAATTTCCCTTTTTTTACTTAAATACCACCACCACATTATCTAAACAATAAATACTTTATCCAAAGTGAATACATTCTGCTTTACAGTCTTCTCTATGACACCGCCTCAACGATCTCAGATTTAGATTGACAAAATCAAATATTTACAGAGAGTATTTATAAAAGATGTTTTACCCAGGAGAATATTTTAATCAAGTTTCCACACTGAAAATAGGTTAAAATATAGTTTGACAATGAGTTTTCCAAAGACCAATTAATTTTTCCTTCATAAAATTACTTCTGAACTTGGTCACTAACATTTTCCACGCCTTCTCTGAGGATGAGAAGCCTATAATTTTCCTAGACACATTCAACCTACTTAAATTTTTGCTTTATAATCAAATAGATATAATGTATTGACTGTTGTATCTGACTGTTTGAAAGAGATAAAGCCTCTGGTTGTAGTTGGCGTCAATCTTATTTCTGAAGACAAAACCCTTGTGCGTTACATTTTATATTGAAAATATCTTTATAATCCATTCTTTGTACAGCAATAAAATTAAAAATAGCCTTAAGCTTTAAGTTAATTCTCAGTTTGTTTTTACAACTGTGGTGTTTGGCTCTATGGCTTGTAACCGCTTCTCTTTGGAGGAGCTGCAGCAGAAAGGATGGGGACAGCAAGTTAAGCAAACACCGGCAATATTTATTACAACCTTTTGATAAGATGTGCAGGGACAGGAAATGTTGTCAAGTTAACACTACCACAGCTGTAAAGTAAATACAGGCCCTCCAAAAGGCTTCTATGTTACTACCAAAACAAAACTCTAGAAGCCTTATACACTAATTTCCTAGCCTTTGACATAATATTGATCAAATAAGTTAAATCTTAAAGGATAAAACACGCACATTTAACCCGGGATTAACAAACAATGTTTTAGTCAGTTCAAAATGAAGACATGTCAGATTTTTGCCTACCTGTGCTGCTAAGTGTCATGACAAAAGTCGTTCTAATTAACAGCCCAATGGACTACACACAATATTTTAAGTGCCTGGCTTGTCTGTATGCAGAGGCTACTCAATTTAAAACCTGAGGGAGCTCACTGAGGATTATCTGTCCTGTTTTCTACTTTGTGTTTGCCTTTTTCACCCTATTGTAAAGATTAACAATGTTAGAACTATTGACAAAGGGATAGAAAATGAGACAGAAAATATCTTAATACCACCATATAAATCCTTGGTATGCCCACAGCTTGAATACTGTGTCCAGTTCTGGTTGCCTCATCTCAAGAAGGATATAGTGGAACAGAAGGACAATAAAGATGATCAGGAACGGCTTCCATACGAGGGGAGTTAGGGCTGTTCACTTTAGAAAAGAGGTAACTAAGGGTGGGGAACTGACAGATGTCTATAAAATCATGAATGATGTGGATAAAGTGAATAGAAAATTGTTATTTAGGCTGTCTCACAACATAAAAACCAGAGATCACCTGATGAAGTTAGCAGGCAGAAGGTTTAATACAAACAAGAGGAAGCACCTTTTAACACAACGCACAATTAACCTGTGGAATGCTCTGCCATGGGATGTTGTGATGGCCAAAAAGTATAACTGGATTCAAAAAAAGAACTGGCTAAGTTCATGGAGGATAGGTCCATCCATGACTATTAGCCAAATCATCAGAGATGCAACCCCATGTGTCTGACTGCTAGAAGCCAGGAGTACATCAATCCAACTGCCCTGTTCTGTACACTCCTCCTGAAGCTTTGGTACTATCCACTGTCAGATAGCATAAGGGGTCGATGGACCATTGATCCGATCCAATATTGTAGTTATGTAACGTAATACAGAAAAACCTCACTACATTAAAAAACTAAGTGAGTTTACTTTGTATATTGGTGGGTTTTATATGGACATTTAATTTTTGCCTCCTTTAAAGAATGATGGAAAGCAAAAAGGCTTCAGGGATTATTTACTGCTGATGTTAGTCAAGAATTAAAAACACACAGACAGATTTAACTAATTTTTACTTCAAACAATGAGCTATAATTTTCCTTAAGATAAATGGCATCACATCCAACTAATCTTACATTCTCGAAACCCTGCCAATTCATTCAGGAACAGGATGGCTGGGGGACAATTTAAACCATGTATTATAGTCAAGTTTTGCTTGTGTTTCAACCTATATCTCAAACTACATTTTCAGTGGGTTATAGGAGCAGAGTGTACATAGCCTAACCACAAGACAATGCTAGGTTTACGATGGCTAAACCACAGGGATCCTAAACACTATCTATATAAAATGGTTTAAACAGTTAAATCCCTAATGTCTGCCATGTGGCATATTAGGAAGGCAGAAAAACCACAGCAGAATGCATTAGAGTGCTCTCCCAGCTGCACCCCTCACACATTGTGCAGTAACCCACCGTGAACCTCTCATTTCTTAAAAGGCATAATGGATTTACAGACTCTTGCTGTATAACATAAGTAAGATTATTAGAATTTGATTTTTTTTAAAAGAGTTTTGGATAATATCGATGTTTATTTTTAAACATTAATTTTTATCCATTTAAATTTTCACAGTTTGCACAAGATTATGGGTTTTATGCATTCCTCCCTCCCCATTTTATTGATGTACATTTTCACAGTTATAGGAAACTGAAGGTGGAAGCAATACGGGACATTGAAAATATTTAAAAAAAGATTCAAAAAAGTTAAAGATGTAAACCATTTATAGCCATTAAAACAAATAGTCTACATCACAAGTCAATATCCTTAAATTAAACTCAAGTTCAAGGAGATTTCTTACTTTGTCTAATTGTAAATTTAAATAATCATCTGTTCAAGTATTTTTTCATTAGTTTGAGAGTGTATGAATAACATCGACATTTACTGATTAAAACCTAATCATTCCAAGCCTAAATATAAGATACGCAGATGCTGGTGTAGGTTGTCTCAAGGTATTTGGGTGGCCCATCCAATGGCATGATCTACTTCTCTGGTTAAGTGTCTTTATTTGGTGATGGTGGTTTTGAGTGTGTTACAGTTTTCCCAGACTTTCTCCTCAGAGCACACTCTGTGGTCTCTGAATGCCTGGCTGTAGATATCAGATTTCTTAGTGTGTTTGTTGTGGTAAGTGGATCTATGAAGGTAGGTATGGTGATCGGTGGGTTTCTTATATATAGTTGTCTGTAGGGTTCCATTACTGAAGCTGATTGTGATGTCCAGGAAGTTGTTGCTAGTTTGGGAGTGTTCCAGAGAGAGTTTAATGGATGGATGGTGGTTGCTGAAGTTGTGGTGGGACGTGAAGTTATCTGTCCAGAGGATGAAAACATCATCAACGTATCTCAGCTACATCATTGGTTTTATGATCCATTACAGAAAGTAATTTAGAGATTTAATTGTTAATTGTAACAAGCATTGTTTTGATTAGTTGACTATTAATGATTTAAACAAATTTCAACCATGGCCTGTTCAGATGTAAGGTGTGTGTGGGGGGGAAGTCATTCCTATGCTATGGCTAGTTTCATATGCATAGCAGTTTGGATGCTGAAGTGTAGGTAAACCTTCTGGCAGATGATGACAACTGAGTTAGAGATTGGCCTGGGCTACAAAGTTTGCCTCTGAATTTAAAGTTTGAGGTGGTGTTCTTTTGAAGAAATTATCCTATAAATAAAGAGAACTGTGGGCTCATAGGTCACAGCTGAAACTGAAATCAGTAACGAGTAATTCAAACAGTAACTTTACAACAACCTCTCCACAACACTGTATGCTAATATTTGAGGAAGCATACAGAAAGGTATCACCAAACTTATAGAATTAGCTACAGAAAATTCTTCATTCTCAAAAGAAGTCCAGACACGTAGGACTTTGGAAATACCTAATTGCCTTCCGTTAACAGTCATTCTGCCAAATGCTGCAACAGCCCGACACTGTGACACGTTATTTTAACGTATGTGTGTAAAATGGCATATTGTCTAACATTTTCAGAAGTGCAATCATTCCTGCAGCTCAAAGTGAAAGCGCATTGCAAAATTAGTTGTTTAAGTGAATTTAGAACTTTAACACAGTTAAAAGAATTTTCCCCAATGAGGGACTTTGTCCAACTCTACACTCTCTAGATGGATGATGTCTGCCCTCTTAAGCCTTCCACGCAGAGGGAATGAATAGCAGGATTCTAAAACCCCAAGTCCTGACAACACAAGTCTGTGAAGCACTATCTAAGTAGTATAATCTGCTCTCATTTGCATCAATTATTATGGGAAAGGGAAGAAGATAATGTTCAGAGAACAACTATAACATGTTAAAATATTAGCTTAAGATTCTTGGCAGGATACAGCACTCAGTTTTCCCATTCACTTTTCAAAGCAAGTGGCTGCCAGGAACAGTCTACACAGAGAGACAAGATTATGACAGTATTCAGGATTAAACTAAACTGTTTTCTATACACCAAGTGCTTTCAGGAACCTGGGAAAATCCATGCAGCAGGTCCCACAAGGAGACACGTCTCTGTAGGGTCCAATCACTGCAGACCAGACTTAACTAGCGTTCTGCCTCTTGCCTAGCCCATTTTAAGACACACCAGCTGCTGCTGGAATAAACACTAGTTTTGCGACATTATCCAAAAAACATTTTCTTCCCAAATATAGTGCAGATGCTAAATAAGTCACTGCTAAAGCATCTCTGTCTGAGAATCTATTCTTGAGGTTCGCCCACCTAATGGCTATGATATACAAGCATGCCAGATCTTAAGTCAGACTGTCAGCAAGTCCTCCAAAATGGACAAATGGAATGAAACTTCCATTAGTTTCAGGTACTATGGGTACCTACACCAGTGAGAAGCAGAGAGGAAGTTCCCCAATGATCTGATTATCTTTTTTATAACTCTGTAGATCAAGTTAAAACTCCAGCTGGATGAAGCTCTTGAACCTACCAGAGTTCTTTATTTTCCTGATGGCTTGCTGCTGCATGAAGACTCTGGGTTGAGGAAAATGGTTGCCACAAATTAGGGAAGACAACAGCAACTACAGCTTTTATAGCAGTAGGGTTTTTCTCAGCACCCGGCCCCACCTTTCTTTTTGCCTTAGGGATCACTACATAATTTAAGACATGACGCTGGACTGCTTTAAAACCAACAATGATGGCATCTCTGTTTTACGCAGGTTTAGGATTCCTGTAGGAAATTGCTGTGCAAGCTGTGCCTTTGGCTCCTCTTCTCCATTTACACCCTTTTGGGGTGATCTTATCCACTGAGAGCTTCAACTACAAACTTGGTGTTGATAACTCACATCTGCCTTCCCTCTATCCAATCCCATCTCTCTGCTTCCTTCTGAATAGCTTGCTGTCAACTTGAACCTGACATGGCGCAAATGGAACAAGTTATTCCTCCTCCAAAACATTTCCCACTCTCTCCTATTCACTACTGCTGAAACAACCACCATCCTAAAAATCACATAAGTCACAGAGTTGGGTAATTATCTTTGACTCTTCTATTCTTCATAGTCAGGCTGTGTTCAAATCATGTCAATCATTTCTTCCTTTCAGCACCTTCAAGATCCCTCTCTTCCCTTTTCAGACAACAAATGATCTCATCTAGGTCCTCAGCATCTTTCACTTTAATTACTGCAACCTCCCTTTCTTGGTGGTCTTCTGGACACCCAAATTGGTCACCAACTTCAATTTACTATTTCCCTAGTGTAACATGATGCATCAGCCATTTGAACATACTCTCAGCTGATGAGTGTCTAGAAAGAGGGATTTCACCTTGCTAAAATGCTAGGTAGACTAGTTGATATGCTTTGTAGCTTTTGTTTATTGTGTGATATAAACTCTCTTTTAAAATTTCCCCAAATCCACACCCGCTATTTAAATTCTGCTGGTAAAAGTACAAAGTATAACATATTCCTTTGCGTATTCCTTCTCTGAATACTTTCTAGTTTATCAGTATCTTTAAAATAATGAGATGTCCGGAACCTAATACAATGTTTTTCAGCGTGATCATGCTAGAAGTGTACAGAGACTATAATCTCTGGGTCACGTAACACTTCCTTTTTGTATTTAGTACAATGCAGTAACCTTTAGAATACCATATCCAATTGCAAACTCACTTCTAGTTAACTTACACTTTACCAAGCTGAATATCATTTTTTGCCCAAAGTTCTAATCTCATTAAGCACTTGTGTTATTCTTATGTCCTCACTGATATTATGATCTCCTTCCAAATTATCATGAACAATTTTCATTAATGTGCTATGAACTCCTTTATGTAGATTAATGAAGATATTAAATATTGCCAACCTAACTGATCCTTGCTATATCTTACCATACCTCTGTCAAACATAATTATTTCTTTACGGTACTGCAGCCAATTTCTAATCCATACTGGAATTTATATTTAGAATAGTTTGTTATAATCAAAGATTTTGTGAATTATCAAATGTTTTATTAAATCCAAATACACTTTTCTTTGATCCATTAATTTTGTAATTCTATAACAAAGCAATCAAGTGCGTCTAGTGAAAAATATTCTCTCTAAGCTTTACTGCTTATTTTCATGGTGCTATCACCTTCTAGATTTAGTGATTTTTTTCTGGTCTCCATATTTGCGTCAGAAGTTAGACTGAAGACAGCAACAGAAAAAACTCTTCTGATTTTGAGTATCAGTATTACACTTACTTTCCTTCCATTTCCTGTTAATACCCCAATTTTCAAGGTGTTTTCAAACAAGAATTATCAGTACTACAAGCACAATTTCTCTACTTGTTCTATAAAGCACATAGCCCAGTTATGGGCAGTTTTGAAATACACTTCACTCCAATTAGCTTGTTAGGCAAGTACTGCCATAGCAGGCAAAGTCTAAACTGACGGTTATGCATTATACTTTTACAGGTGTACTTGCCTGTTGTATGCTGTCCCCATTAACCATATGAGGTAGAAGTGGCACTTCATTCATTATAGGCGTGGCTTCTAATGGAGGCGGCTGGTCGGCCATCATGGCTAAAATGACCATTCATTGACAGTGTCGCACATCAACCACCTGCTGAAATGAAAATACAGAATCAAGATCAGGGAGCTATTTTTATTTTAATAACTTTCTTACTAGCCTCATTTTTATAGAAGTTTGCCCTTCATATGAGGTGTCTAGCAAACTTTGAAAAGAAAAATATAGCAACGTCGATTCTCTTCAGAAGAAAATTTTTTTTATATTAATTGGTTCTTTAACTTACACCATTCAAACCAACTTACTGACATTTGAAAGTCCCAAGAACAAAAAGAAATAAGACTTCCTTACTCCACAAAAAAGCAATTATCCCAAAGATGTTAAAGTCATTTCAATTTGAGACAAAAGTTTACTACAAGAGCCACTTTAAAAATCACTGCAACTTAAAAAAAAATGCACATTTTATTGGTAATGCCAAGGATATTTAGCAGTTTTGAATCTGGAGCAATATTTATTGTGTGTATCTGCAGGCCCACTACATTACAGACACACAAAAAGCCCAAAACATTTTCTTGAGCATGATGCTAAGGAACAGACTCGTGCCATACTTCTGCAAGTAAGTTCTTGAAATTCATTATATGCATCTTTAAACTGAAACAGCACTATCAAGGAGGAATCAGAAGTAAATAACCAACTAGGACCCTGTGTGTAATACAGTTTCACAACCATGTCAATTACTGCATAAAAAGGTGTGTTATTTTAAAAAATTGCTGAATTTTTACACTCCAGAAACTAAGCTTCAATAGAAAGAATTAAGTTTCTAAGCCTCCAGTGTAGCTCACAGGGTGGTACAAACCTCTAAGAGTTTTTACAATGCAGTTGCTTGTTATCAATAGAAATGTCCGCCACACATTGAAAAAGTAAAGTTTAGGGACAGCATAAAATAAATCAAAATGTTAGTATCAAAATTAACAGCAAGAAAGACTACTGACTGGACTGAGGGCTGGTCTACACTACGGGGGAAAATCGATCTTAGACACGCAACTTCAGCTACATGAATAACGTAGCTGAAGTCGAAGTATCTAAGATCTAATTACTCACCGTCCTCACGGCGCGGGATCGATGTCCGTGGCTCCCCCTGTCGATTCCGCAACTCCGTTTGGGTTGGTGGAGTTACGGAATCAATATAAGTGCATACGGGGATCAATATATCGCGTCTAGATGAGATGCGATATATCGATCCCCGAGCAATCGATTGCTACCCACCGATACGGCGGGTAGTGAAGACGTACCCTGAGACGGCCACACTGGAGAAGGAAAGAGGAGTGCTGCGCAGTTCTGGGGTCTCTACTATATATTTATACGGTCTAATGTGCTGCACAGGATACAGGCTACAGGAAACGCTGTATTATATTTAGCTGATATTTCTTTCTCCCTCTCCATCTTCTATAATTTAGACAGATTACTACAATGCAGCCTTGAGTATTTCAGTTTGTTAAATTAGTAATCTTGCATAGGCTGAGTTAACTCAGTGTATAATAGTAAAATGTCTTTTAGTTTGCTGCATTGCACTCCATATCGGGAAAAAATGATTCCTGTGATTATTTCAGCACTTAATGATGCATTTACACCATGGTAGCAATGGTAGGAGCACTAACAGAGTGACTGATGTAGTCTGTTACAATGCCATCTAACCCTGTTCAGAGTAGCTGTACAGCGAAGATGGGAGAAATCCCTGAAATCCTTGGTGCATATAAGGTCAAAAGAGACCTATAGCATTTAACTGAAAAACATTCCCTCACTCAGAAGAAGTTCTCATGATAACTGACATTATAGTAGTTTTAGTTCAAAGCTACTGTAACTTCTCACAGCACAGTATTATGAAATATCAAACAGTACCAAACACAAATAAATAATGTAACTGGACACCAAACATCTTTTAGCTTTGCTTTTAGCAAAGGAATTTTAAGAGAACAAATGGGACTGCACAGGTGTGAGGGCAGAAATTGTCCCACAAAGTTTATTTTAAGCATGCCAACATTAGTAAGTTACTTGCATCCTGAATAAAATAATCATTCACTAAGTGATATTTTTGATTTGCTGCAAACAAAATGTACTGATATCTGACTGCATATAATTATTCCACCTAAAATAACTGTATTGTAATGTTGCCACTAGCACACCTTAAAGTAAGAAAGTCATATGGCTTTCACTGTACAATTCCTGTTTTTAGTGGTTTAAAGCTAAAATCATGAAAATTATCCATAGCATGAATTTAGTATACATGAGTCATCCAAAATTTTGCATGACTGTCTTTGATCTAAGAAATCAGTCATATCAGAAGATGGAAATAATACTTAACAGCTAAGAAAACACCCTTATGGAAACAGCATTCAAATAATTAATAAAAATATCAAATTGTTAAAATAGGTATAAAAATTACCCTAACACCTGCAACTTCAAATATTTAAAGTTTCTATCCTAGTTTCAAACGTCTAACAAAATAATGTATCCTGGGGAATACTGCAACCTCAAGGAAATTTCAGATATAAATACTACTATGTTGTGGCAGCCTTAATTCAGAATGCTCTTATGTCTGAAGGTATGCTTCTATTGACAATTTTTAAATGCTACATTGTTGTAGCATGAAAGTAATCAGCATAGTAAAATACTAGTTTTCAGCCTTAGCTCACCCATGTTCTGTGGTGTCCCAAATCAATTTTTCTGATTATATACTGTATATAGCAGGGGTATCAAACACACAGCCCGCATGTGACCCATGGAGTTATTTGCTGCGGCCTGCCAAGCTCCCCCCCAACCCGAGTTATTTCCTGCAGTCACCAAGCTCCCCTCACCTTCCACCTACCGCCCCCCCTCCCCCCAGTGCGCACGTCCCCGCTCCTCTGCCTACCTCCAGGTGCTTCCCGTCGCCAAGCTTAGCACTTTCCAGGAGGGAGGGGGAAGTAGCAGGGAGCCACGTGCTCAGGGGAAGAGGCGGAAATTTGGGGAAGGGGTTGGAATAGGGGCAGGGAGCGGGCAGAGTTGAGATGGGGACATAGCCGACTTTAGGCCGATTCGCCTGATTACCCTGAATCGGGCTCCATGTCTAAGGGGCCCCGCACTGGTGCCTTTTTAATTTTTACTCACCCGGCAGTGTTCCGAGGGTCTTTGGCGGCAGGCCCTTCACTCGCTCCAGGTCTTCGGTGGCATTTCAGTGACGGGTCCTTGAGTGCTGTGGAAGACCCAGAGCGAGTGAAGAACCAGCTGCCGAAGTGCTGCCGAAGACCTGGAGCGCTGCCAAGTGAGTACGAATCAGGCCTCACACTTGTTAAAGCCAGCTCTGGGTGGGGACTTTGGGGAAGGGGTTGAAATGGGGTGGGGAGTCAGTGATGCGACTCTAGTCCTCATGTGGCCCTCGTGGTCATTTGGAGTTTGAGATCCCTGGTATATAGTAAAAATTCACAGCCCTATCATTTCTTCTATTACAGTGGTTTCTAGAGGCACCAGTTATAATCAAGGCCCTAAATGCTGCAAATTTGTATTTCTAGCATTAACAGTTTGGAACAAAGGTTACTCTAGGGAAAGAACACAATCCAGAACAGGAAAAGAACAGGTTAAAATATATTTAGATAAGTTAGATGTATGCAAGTGGGCAGGTCTGATGAAATTTGTCCTAGGGTACTTCAGGAACCAGGGAAAGCAATCTTGGAACTGTTAGCAATTATCTTCAAAAACTTATGGGAATAGTTAAGGTCCCAGAGTACTGCTGATCCGTATGTTTAGATTTGACAGATTGGTGGTGAAACTTCCTCTTAAGTGCAGGTGTGTATATCCATAGTGAGCAGAGGGTAGCCCTGAAATCCTTCAAGGTATGGAGGGACTCATTTGTCTTCTATTGAAGAGGTGCAATTAATCGAAGGGGAGGTCCTCGATGGTATTCTGGATCTCCCTAGGGAACCCTGATGTACAGAGCCATGACTCTCTGAGCATGACTAATCTAATGCTAAACAAGAAAACTACTAAAATTATTTACAAACTAGATGATTCTTATTTAGTAAAATGAAGCCAAAGCTACGGACACTAAAGATTCTGACCCAGACCACATGGTGGCAGAAGGAACTGGAGAGGCAGTCTGTCTGCCCTGTTCTTATCCCCTCAGTCAGATGCATGTGAGCCAGGGTGCATGCACAGACCAATGGACAATGCTTTCAAAGTTCAGTGGCTCTAAGCACATGATGTGCACCAACAGGGACCATCACTCAAAAGAAGAAACTTTACTTTCCAAAACTTCAGCCCCATTTGTCATTGGTGGGATATGCTATTTTAACAAAATTTATTAAACGAGCCTAGCTTAGTCTGTTGGCCAATACTGCAAGGAAATAGGCTTGGAAAAGCTATATGCACTGAATAAATCCATATGCCACCCTTTTACTATTAATAAAAGATGAACTAATACACAAATTCCAAAATTCTGATTTAGGTCAACCTGAAAAAGGGAACTAATTCCATCTGAACGCATCACGGATTGTGCTATTTTGTAATTTTCTGAGTTGCAAAAGCATTGTGACAGTCTGTATCCCTAAATTCACCCTTTTTACACCAAAACTATAATGGATTTTGTACAAAGTATGCCTTGTGAGGAATCATTTGAAGACTTGATGCGCTGATCATTATTGTTCTGACAAAAACAGGTGTGGCAACACTGCACATAAAAGTATAAGATAACATTGAGATATATTCCAAGTTTAGAAAAGCATGCACAAACCAGTTCCTCAAAAACAAAATGCACAATGACACTACTGCCAGGTGTCAACATAATCAAATGGACTATCGCCTGGTTAAGCAGCCATTCTTTGGCAGAAGAAGGGTGTAACTGAGAAATTTACATTTTGGCATTAGAACAGCTGGAGTTTCCCATGCAAACAGTCTGTGTGTCATGAACCTCAGCTGGAGATGATTTTCAAAGAGGAAAATAATTACAAAAGATGATAACAGGGAAACCAAATCCTCTCTCCCTTTATGTCTACTCACAGTAACCACAATACAGTATATAGGAAACAGGTTGGGGAGAGATCCTGGTTGAAAGATTCAGCCAGTAAAACTGCTAGAACATGTGGTAAGATAGACTTTCACTTTGAATTCACTTAGCTTGTTAAGTTAGATATTAGTTTGCCTTTTACTTCTTTGCAACCAATTCTGACTTTAAGTAATTACAAGTAATGAGGCATTAGTCTGTCTTTCCGTAGTTAATAAACTTGTTTTATCTAAACCACTGTGTGTTTGAATTGAAGTTGATTGGGAAACTCCATTTGAGATAAGGTTTGTGCAGATCGTTTTCTCTTAATTAAATACTGGATTTTTAATGAGCTTGTATTGTCCAGAAGGGTAATGAGCAGTACAAGCACCACATTTCTGGGGAGAAGTCTGGGACAGGGAATTTGCTCTGTACTGTAATATAATTTAGGAGTGGCTGGGTAGAGCCCTCAAATACCAGCACTGGGAGTAATTTACATGCTAGAGACTGTGAGAGCAGACAAGGAGTGGCTGCTCTCATAGCAAAGCAGTGTAAAAGGCATCCCCCATTTTGGAAAACTGAGGAGATAGTTGTTCGACAGTCCAGATTTTACTCTGGAGAATGTCACAAGCATATTCCGAGAATTAATCAGTGGGCAGTAGCTACATTTTCTGGAACTTTGTCACCATATAGCATAGATTTTCAAGTCAGTATGCAATTTAACTTGTTAATTTTAGTAAAATTAGATTTTACAAATGTAATTCTTGCCAGATTCATTTCTCTATAGAAGTTTCCAAATGATGTATTAGTTGGAGGATCTGTTTCCAAACCTTCGTTTAGTTGGAGTATGAATTAAAATCTGGTATAAGATGCACTCTGCTATTTTTTTTAAATTAAGAAACAAGGCTTCTATATTCTTTTGATACCCACAAGAAACTGCACATATAATTTGGCAAATGTGCTGAAAAGTGAAAAACAGTAAAATACAATTAAAACAAATATTCTAACTTTTGTATCTAAGTATCTTTGGTTCTGGTAGACTTTATTATGGAAGGTACAACAACTGAAAAAACCTGGTTATGTTTGCATTCAACAATACTTTAATAAGCATCAACAAGCCTCACATTTTCGTTTCAGCTTTGTGTAGTAGTTCATTTAACTATCTGGATTAAGTGCAGTGTAATATGTACACTTATGGTCACACATTTACTTCTGTATTATGCGGCTTTGTTCTAATATAGTTTTCAATCCCTTTGAACACTGGCATTTTTGAGACTGCCAGCCAAATTAACATGTAGGAAGATTCTCCTATGGGCTCCCAAGAGTTGAATTCTAGAATGCTGGATTACTGTTTACACAGAACTGAGGCAGCTAAACTTAGATACTCTATGTGTTGTATGCATAATATATAAAGATTCATAAACTTTATCTCACACTACTACAAGATCAGGTAAAAGTAAGTAGGTAAAAAATGTTTCATATTTAAACTTTCCCTCAGAAGTACACTTGAGTAATTCAATATTCTGATGGTATAATTCAGGTAATCATATTTAAAAAGAAAAGTTACAAAAGAAAGCAACGTTTTCCATAAGCAGTCTCTATTACAAAGGCTTTAAGAAAAATCAGAGAGAAGTCTATATGACTAGTGTGATACAGCATGGCCAGAGGGCAGCAGGAGAGTGTTAGCAGGGAGCCTTATTCCCTGCAAGGGGAGGAAGGTTTGCTATAGATTAACTAGAGCACCTGAAGCCAATTAGAGCACCAGCAGTCAGTCATGTGATAAAAAACCCTGCTTCAGTCAGACAGTGTGGGAGTTGGAGCAGAGAACAGTTTTGAAGAGAGACCGAAAGGAAAGTTTGGAGGAGTGCTGCAGTGGGCTGACAAATCCAAAAACCCTAGGTAAGGGGGCACCTGGCTTATGTAGAAGGAGGACAAGAAGCCCCTTCACAAGCTGAAGGGCAGGAGTGGGAAGTAGCCCAGGGGAAGGAACCGCTAGTTCAAGTGGTTCACCACAAACCTCACGGCCCCTGGGTTGGGACGTGGAGAAGAGGGTGGGCCCAGGTTCCTCCCTCTCCACTCCCCTCCTCAAGGACAATAGTGGGGTAATTAAAATACCGATTCAGAGACAAGCAATGGTGCCCTGAACCTTCCCCAAAGGAGAGAAAGCGCGAGATCCAGTATAACAGTACTAGCAATTTGCCACACTAGCTTCTCACAAAACAAATACTGTATATAGCACTGTGACTGACCTCACTTACAAATATAGAAAAACGCAGAGACTGACGGCTGAAATGCCAGCCTTCCCCTCTCTCTTGCTCCCCAAATCCTCTAACACGCTGCTGCGATTATTATGGATTCCCACTGACTTGGGCTCAGTATTACCAAATGCTTAAATGAACACAAGGGATCCAAAAGCAGGGGGTGAGGCGGGCAACCACACAGATAACAAGAAATGGGTACAATGAAGTGACACTAGATCAGCGGTTCTCAGACTGTGGGTCAGGACTGTTTTAAATGGTGTCGGCAGGGCTGACAGACTAGTTGGGCCTTGGGGCTGAAGCTCAGGCCTGAAGCCAAAGCCCGAGGGCTTCAGCTGTGGGTGGGGAGGCTCAGGTTACAGGCCTTCCACCTTAGGGCTGAAGCCCCTCCCCTCTGGCAGCAGGGCTCAGACTTTCAGACTTTGGTCCCCCCTCCTGGAGTTGTGTAGTAATTTTCATTGTCAGAAGGGGGTTGAGGTGCGATGAAGTTTGAGAACCCCTGCACCAAATGTTAGTTCCTCAGCTATGAAATTCTGTACTTAAAAACATTTTGTTAAAAAAATTTTTTTCAAATATATTTTACTTCAATCAAAAAGTTAAAAGTATATGCAACATTAATATACAGGAAATGGTAAATATCAGACTTTTACTTAAATTAACAGAAGGTAACTAAGCTTAATAGGCAGTGTTTAAGATTAAGGGGGGGGGAAATCAAACAAACAGTCTTTTACCAAGTAAGTTAATAAAACTATATCCACTGGGATTGAATAACGGAAACGCCACTAAAACTTTAACATAACATCTCTAACAAGAAGCTATGATATGAAGTCATTATTAGTTTTCCTTGACAAGATATTACACCTTTATTTTATGCAAAAACTTGCATTTGTTTTCACCATAAAAAATTCACAATTAGTATAACACACCAACAGTAAAGCAACAATTTACAATAATTAACAAGCTTCTAGTTAAATGAATCTCCTAGGAAAAGCAATGTGGATATTATAAAATCATAGGCAAACTTGTAAAAGTAGAAAAAATCTAGTCATTTATATTCACAGCTTAATCGTCTAAAGAGAGTAGCACAGTGAGTTTTGCATGAAAAGAAGTGACAACTAATAAAACATCTTGGGAAAAAACACTCCACAGAAAAGCAGCAGTGCTTTTTTGACAGCTGTTTTATCAGGGCTTGCATCATATTTTGAGCCAGATTTTTCCTGATAGAAATAATTTTACTAATTTTTCTGAACATCCTGCTACTTTTGAGTAATCTACTTTTATCTTAACACCTGAAGAAAGAATTCAGCATGTACAAGGCTCTTAATTAGTAACAATATCTACTTTAACGTAATAGGAGGGAGAAGAAAGAGAAAATTAGCCTGTTCTAAGGAGAAAAGGTTGTTTATACTCAATGTCTGTATGGATTTTTTCCCCTTCAGTCTTGTATAATCAACAAAATATAATTGCCTTTTGTTGGATTCAGATGCTAGATCAGTATTTATTTCTGGATTTAATAAATTTTTAACCCAGTGACTAGGTCTCATGTCAAAATATTTTCCCAATACCCAAATGTCTCCCCAGAGGGCACCACATGTCCTTGAGAATACCATGGAACTGTGTTCCAGTGCGCCTCAGCAGACTTAACGTTCTTGGCAATAAGTAATACAATTTCACACACATATACATAGTCTCATGTGATCTGTTGTGATTTTTATTTTGTAAAGAAACAACAGTGTTGGCACAGGATCTCACTAATAAAAGGCCACCTGCAAATCTTTCATGTTGGCTCTGTCTAGTAGGTGTCAAACTTTTCAAACACTGCTTCAAATAATATTTAAAATGAGATGCCAGCTAATTCAGACCCAGCATTTAGGATCTGCAGAAGTTTTTTCACAAACACTGAAAACAATTTTTTGTAAAAGTCAAGAGATTTCCTATTAAAGCATAAGTCTCAAGAAATGAGCATGACTAAACAAATCAGATTAATTGTCCAAATAAAGCAATGAGCAGAAGCTAAACAGATTGCATAAATAGTGAAAATTAATTACAGTACCACATAGATGCTAGAGTGGTCTGTATACATCTTAGATTTATTACATAGTTAATACGTTTGTTTTTTAAAGTCAAGAAATTCAAAATTAGGGATAAAAACCAAGAGTAATTTAGATGTACCAACCAAGAAATACTCATTTGAGTTCATCCATCAACAATAACTCTGTCCTTTCACTGCCACTTGTCCTCTACTTCCCTGTAGAACAGCCCCACTAAGTGCTACATTAATTTTTTCATGTTGAGCATATGCATTCCTAGATTAAGGCTAGATGAGGCAATTATGATCCATCTAGTGTGATCTCTTGAGTAACACAGGCCATAGAATTTCTTCCAGTAATTTTTTCACCAAGCTCTTAACTTCAGGTGGAACAAGAACCTAGCTTTTACACAGATATCCGATAGTATGTTACTTATCTCTGCTTTGTCTTGAGTAAAGTTATGCTGAGGAGGAAGAAAGAAAATCTGTCACCTTTACGTCCAGATAGCTGTGACAAAGTTTAACTCCAGTCTGTATTTGTAATGTGGGGATTCTGACCTATTGGGAGACTAAATGAAGTATCCAGCTCTTTGAGTAGTGGGGTATACGGACTGGGTCTTGCCTGGATCATGTGTGGATGGGAATAAGCAGGATGCGGTCTCTGGGCTGTAACAGGGTGGTGGGGAAAATGATGTCTGCAGTCCTTACTTAGAAGCAGGGAAACCACAATTTACATGCAGATATGTAGAGTTTCTCTTAGGTAGCTAGAATCTGGCTCAAAAAAATCAAAAGGCCAAATTTGTTTACGGGTCAGAAATACCTGGTATTGGTACCTCAAATATTTCCAGATTTTCTAGATATTTCTGATTTTTTGGTTTACAATACTTTATATTTCTGATTTTTCAATGTGTTTCCTCCGTTCCCAATAATTATGTTCTAATATAAATTAATGCTCTATTTATAACCAATTCAGAGATTGTTAGAGCTTTTTATTTTTTGGAAAAAGCTTCTTATAAACTTTGACATGTGAAAATTTTATGAAAATTGCTACATTTGAGGCAGAGAAAAAGCTAGGGTTTCCTGGCTTGCTTTGGGACTCTACAGAACACCCTGCCAACTCCTATTGAGGCATTCTGACTTCTGAACATCTTAAATCTAGTATAACCTGCCAGCAGAGTTTATGACCTCTAGAGTTTATAGGTTCAAAAACCCCACACCTGCCCAAGCCATGGAACTAGAAACTTAAAAAATGAAAACAAACAAGAAAAAAAAAAGTCAAAAATCAGTCCCCAGTGAGAACAAAAAAAGAAATTCAGAGTTAATACAGGGCAGGCTATTTTGAGATAGGAAACATTTCACAAACTGCAATACATTCCCAGTTTTTCAAACATCAGTCAGATCTCAGACACCCTGTTGTATCACCCCAATCTTAAAATATTTCTCCCGTGCCACAGGACCACACATAAGAAGTTTTAGGCAGATTGGTTTATTTATGGCAAAATTAGAGGGGGTATTAATCAGGCTTTTAACAGAAGCCTAGTTACAATTTTAGTTCTGAAGAGACCACTGTCTCTCCATAACACTAATCTGTTCAAAGCTCGTATGTTTTTACTAAATCTTTGGAAATAATTCAGAATGATACCCAAGTGATTTTTTCTACACCGTCTTGTATAAAGTTTGGCTTCGAGCCAAAAAAAGGCACCACACGTTGAATTGACAGACTGAAAATATTCTTTAGGGCTTACCCAACAAGTATGTGCAGTCAAACATTTTCTATATTTACAACTGGGAAAAATACTGTATAATTTAGGCCCATGTTCTCAGGCTGGGAGATCTCAGTGTTAGGATAAAGAATAAAGTTAACTCCAGAAACAGAATATAAGATTCTTTAAAAAAGGGACTACACTGCTTTATATTAAGTACATTCTTGCAGGAACTCCGCTGTTTAACCTGTTCTCATCCCCCCTTACTATCCAAATAAGCAGCAGAATGCCACAGTGATTTAAGGTAGTGCTATCTGCAAGATGCTCCTGTGCAGAGTTACTTTCCATGTGACAGTACCAGAAGCTATATGAAATGCATGCTGGTCACAGTATGAGAGTCTTATTGCTGCTGCAGTCATATAGGAAGTGCTACTGCTCAGAAGCATATCCAAAATAGCGATTATGAACGTTCTTTTGTTGAAGCAGCAAAGAATCCTGCGGCACTTTATAGACTAACAGACGTTTTGGAGCATGAGCTTTCGTGGGTGAATACCCACTTCGTCAGATGCAGGTAGTGGAAATTTCTAGGGGCAGGTATATATATGCAGGCAAGCTAAAGATAATGAGGTTAGTTCAATCAAGGAGAATGGGGCCCTCTTCTAGCAGTTGAGGTGTGAAAACCAAGGGAGAAACTGGTTTTGTAGCTGGCAAGCCATTCACAGTCTTTGTTTAATCCTGAGCTGATGGTGTCAAATTTGCAGATGAACTGAAGCTCAGCAGTTTCTCTTTGAAGTCTGGTCCTGAAGTTCTTTTTGCTGCAGGACGGCCACCTGAAGGTCTGCTATAGTGTGGCCAGGGAGGTTGAAGTGTTCTCCTACAGGTTTTTGTATATTGCCATTCCTAATATCTGATTTGTGTCCATTTATCCTTTTCTGTAGCGAAAAGGCTTGTTGGAGGCTTTTAAACAAATGGCAGAGTACCTGGAGACACAGAAACTCATCAACACCACAGAGAAACTTTTGTTGTTGATTTTAACTGTTCTTCCAAAAACAGTTTCCCCGGTAATATACAGAAAGAAGAATTGTGGTACAAATCCTTTCATGGGCCATATTCCAGACTTTGTACCAGCATAAAAGTTGTGTTGGAATCTTTCTGGAAATAGTTATGTTTAAAAGCTGTTTTGATTAACTTGATTTTCCTGTAGCGTAGACAGGACCAGAAAAACGAACCATCAGCAGTGGCTTTGGTACTAGGAAGACTCCCTTGCATTTATAATATGCCCTTGACATTTTTTTGAGAGCTCCAATCCAAGGAAATTAAATTTGCAATTATATGGATTCAAAGGGTAATCCTTTTACTGAAGCAATTTATAATCCTCTGGAGGGATTAAGTAAATATATAAGAGCTAGATAACACTGATGCTGGAAGCTTATACATTTTTGTAGTTAGGTATGACTGACCATACCTTTGCCACATCAAGGGTCATCCCCAACTTTTAACTAAATGGTTAATTTACTTAGTATCAGGCCCAAATACACAATTTATATAATACAAACATCTATTACATTGCCATTTGGGCATGCAGTGTATCAGTTGTTTTTTTTTTAAACCTAACTCTGCATTCTGAGCATTAAAGTGATTTAGGCATTCAATACTGAATGTCACAGTGCCTAGAAAAAGAAAAAAAAGCAACACAGAAACAACACTATGATCCACAAAGCACAATTTATGCCCCCCCATACAATAAAATGGGAGAGAGAGGTGCCCTCAGACTGGAATTCTTAAAGTTAGCATGCTAGATGGAGTCGCCTACGTTAGTCAATAGGAGGTGCCCACCAGAGGGGTGTGTGCTAAGCCCAGTCACGTTTCTGGAACGCAGGCTGCTTAGAGGCATATAGCTGTGCCAGAGATCTAAGAACTGGGGGAGAATAGGAACTTAGCCACCTAACAAAACAGCTGGGGGCAGAGAAAGGATTTGAACATGGAACTGCCAAGTGAGCACCCTAACCATTAGGCTATGGAGTATTCTCATGTGGCTTCTCTGATGTGGAACATCTTCAATAGAAGAGAGTGACTTTAAAAAACAATGGAATATTTAAACATTATTTGGGCCAGAGAACAAGTTAGAATGGCTAATCTTGTGGTTAGAGCAGTCATCTGAGACACGGCAGATCCCTGTTCAAATCCCTTCTTCTCAGGAGAAGAAGAAACTTGAACTAGGGGTCTCCCACGTCCTATGTGGGTACCTTATCCACTAGGCTAAAGATTATCTGGGAACACCTGCTCTGTTCCCTGCCTCCAGCTGTTTTGTATAACTCTGCCTGAGGGGTCTGATTTGCTAGGCATGCTCAGAGGCTGCCTACCAGATCAGGCCCCTGCATGAGACTTGGGCAGCCAAATGCCCGTCTTTCCCGGTTTATGAATTGCTCGGGGGTTGGGCAAGAGACAGGTGCCCAGGCGCCTATAGTGAGACTGCAGAATGAATGCCCAGAGGAAAAAAAAATTAGGCACCAAGAGACTTTAGGTACTTATAGGGTTAGGAGGCAGCTGAGAGGGCATTTTGTGGATCATAGTGGTACCTAAAAATGGGATTTAGGTGCTTAACTACCTTTGTGGATCCCATCCTTAGAGCACAATACTATGAAGGAGCCAAGTGGCTTCTGAAATGCGCTATTTCCACTTAGGTCAATAGGAATTAAAGGTACTCTACTCCTTGCAGAATTGGGCTCTTAGAGTGTTTAATTCTCCAACTACAAGGAGCAATGGGATTAAGATTTTTCCAGCTACAGGTGTTTTTTGTTGGTTTGTGTGTGTGTTTAAACAGATGAGTGCACAACAGTCTGTTTGCTTCCATTTGCTGGGAATACAAGATATTTTGGCATCAGCTAACTTGTTCAGTTAATGCTGTCCTGAAGCTACAAAGCATGAATTCTTCAACACGTAGCACATTAAGCTTACTTAACACAATTAAAGATAATTTCTTATGTGAAAATAGGCTAATTACATCTCAAAGCAGTGCTCTGGATGTTTAGGGCCTGAAGGAATCCATTTTATTTGTATGTTAATACTGTACTTTGAAATCCTACATATCTCTCATTTCTAAATCTGAAAAAATGGCCTTAAGAATTACAGGAAAAAACAGACAAAAGTGTCTGAAGATAAGCAAACGAATGACTTGGCTAGAAACTGCAGATTTATGTCGCAAAGGCAGAGCCAATACTCGAGATCAAGGTTAGAGACAGAAGGTGAAAAAGAAGAACTCGGAAA
Organism: Gopherus evgoodei; assembly: GCF_007399415.2. Lineage (NCBI taxonomy): Eukaryota > Metazoa > Chordata > Testudines > Testudinidae > Gopherus > Gopherus evgoodei. The sequence goes on along the minus strand of NC_044330.1, from coordinate 82,465,008 downwards.
ATAAGGAACAAAGATTGTGAAAATGTCTGTAAAAGAATTCCACAACAGCTGAAACTATAAGCACAGCATTGGCTGAGAACACTTAGAAAACTGTTCGTCTGAATGCTTTGCACTTAAGATTAAAGCAACTTTAGAAAGACAGGACAAGATTGTAAGCCCTTTGGGGCAAGGACAGTCTTTTTGTCATCTGTTTCTACAGTGCCTAGCACAAGAGGTTCCCAGTCCATGACTGTTACCATAATACAAACAGCTCAGCAGCAATATGTCAGACCCTATTCAGTCGCCAAAACAGAAGCAGGTTTTTAACCTCCTCAAGCAGCTACAGGTTTCTGTAGCAAAAGCAAAATGTTTGGATGAATGCTGATCCCTTGTGAGATCTCAAGAGGAGCTGCAGGTGCTCAGAATTTCTGAAGTCCAGGCTATTTACATAGGTAACTAACTTTAAGCACCCATGTTTGAAAAAATTGATGGTAATGGGAAAAACAGAATGAATTAGTAATTTCTTTCATTAGAAACACAGGTAAAACTGAATCCTGTCTAAGGCAATCTGCATTCAGAAGAACCAAGTGCTGCTCACTCAGTGAGCTACCAGCTCTTTCTTCAGTACCTGGGGAAGAGGTAGCCTGTGTCTGAAACTACACAGGCCAATATACTGTTTAGTAAGCCTAGAAACAGTCTCAAGGAAATGAGTATGTCTATTCAGACTAGCCCATTATACTGAAAAGACATGGAAGTGCTTCTGACGTGGTTAACTTGAAGACAAGTGGCAAGGTACCAAATTCAAGCCCACTAAGTGGCTGATTTAAGTCTACTTTACCTTATGGAGGATATTAATTTGGGTACAGTATTGAGGATTAAAAAGTTATAGGACAAGAAATGTTTGAAAATGCTTTCAGATGAAACTGAAATATGTAAACTCAATAAGCTTTGAAATAAAAAGTGAACAAAGAGAAGCAGCAGTCTAATAGGGAACAATAAAACATACAGATTATTAAATATCATATTCCAGGAAAGGTTCTCTATTAAGAAACTGGTGGGACCAGTCATTTCTTTTCCAACCCAACAGTAGTAAATACAGGACTTCACAGCTTTAAGACAAGCAGGAGTTTGTTTTCAGGCCTACATCTGCACTAAAAAAGCAAAAAAGTTGTTTTCTTGCTAGCTCTGAGTTAGTCTCCTTATGGGAATCAGAAATGAGCTTGGTCTACACTGTCAATTTATGATTCAGATGCAAACTTTTCCAATTTAAGAACTCATTTACAAAGTATGATTTGCTTTAGTTTTGTGCTTCAAAATTAAAAAAAAAAATTACAGGCCTTGCTACAAATTAAGAGAAATCTTAGGCCCAGTCTACACTATGATTTTAGGTTGAATTTAGCAGCATTATCTCGATTTAAGCCTGGACCAGTCCACAAGACGAAGCCCTTTTTTCTGACTTAAAGGGCTCTTTAAATCAATTTCTTTACTCCACCTCCGATGAGGGGATTAGCGCTGAAATCGGCCTTACTGGGTCAAATTTGGGGTAGTGTGGATGCAATCTGATAGTATTGGCCTCCGGGAGTTATCCCAGAGTGCTCCATTGTGACTACTCTGGACAGCGCTCTCAACTTGGATGCACTGGCCAGGTAGACAGGAAAAAGGCCCACGAACTTTTGAATTTCATTTCCTGTTTGGCCAGTGTGACAAGGTGCACGTGACTACAGATCTCATCAGCAGAGGTGATCATGATGGAGTCCCAGGATCACAAAAGAGCTCCAGCATGGTCCAAACCAGAGGTACGGGATCTGCTTGCCATATGGGGAGACAAATCTGTGCTAGCTGAACTCCATTCCAGTAAGTGAAAAGCCAAAACATTAGAAAAAGTCTCAAAGGGCATGAAGCACGGAGGCCATAACACAGCAGTAGGGTGTGAAAATTAAGGCGCTAAGGCAAGCCTACCAAAAAACCAGAGAGGCAAACGGCCGCTCTGGATCAGAGCCCCTAACATGCTACTTCCCACTGCAGCAAAGCCATCCACTATGACCTACACATTTCCCAGAGTCACTACCCTTGATATCAGCAGCTCAGTGATTGTGTTGTCTATTTGGATCATAGCAGCCCCCACAGTAGATTTGCCCACTCCAAACTGATGCCCAACTGACAAGTAGCTGTCTGGCGTTGCAAGCTTCCACAGGGCTATAGCCATTCACTTCTCAACTGTGAGGGCTGCTCTCATCTTGGTATTCTAGTGCTTCAGGGCAGGGGAAAGCAAGTCACAAAGTTCCATGAAAGTGCTCTTATGCATGCGAAAGTTTCACTGGGAATCGTCCCAGACCTGCAACACTATGTGGTCCCACCAGTCTGTGCTTGTTTCCCGGGCCCAGAATCGGTGTTCCATGGCATGAACCTGCCCCATTAACACCATGATGGGCACACTGCCAGGGCCTGTACTTTGTGAGAAGTCTATGTCTATGTCCTCATCACTCTCATCACCACGCTGCCGTTGCCTCCTCACCTGGTTTTGCTTTGGCAGGTTCTGGTTCTGCATATACTCCAGGATAATGCGCATGGTGTTTACAGTGCTCATAATTGCTGCGGTGATCGGAATGGGCTCCATGATCCCAGTGCTATGGCATCTGGGCTAAAAAAAGCACATAATTGTCTGCTCTGACGGAGGGAGGGGCGACTGACGACACGGCTTACAGGGAATTAAAGTCCACAAAGGGGGTGGCTTTGCATCAAGGAGAAACACAAACAACTGTCACACAGAATGGCCCCCTCAAGGATTGAACTCAAAACCCTGGGTTTAGCAAGCTGTTGATTTCGCAGAGGGAGGGACAGAGGAAGCAAATGAATACAAACCAAATTGTGTCTTTCTTGTTTTGATCCACTCCATCTATCTTTTACATCTTTAGGGTGGCAGCAGAGGATGCAGTTTGACTGCTAGCCACCATCATCTCCTGGCTGCTCACCAGAAGACGGTGCAGTAGGACTACTAGTCATCGTTATCTCCTGGGTGTGGCAGAAGATGGGAATGACCTGGCTGAGTCACTCCCATGTCTGCCCAGGCGCCCGAGTGACCTCACCGAGGTCGGTTAAAAGAGCACACAGCAGTATGAAGACGATGGCTACCAGTCGTAACACACTGTCTGCTGCCAAAAGGCAATGAGATGCTGCTGTCTAACAATGCAGTCCCACGTCTGCCAGCACCCAGGAGACTTATGGTGACAGACAGCTGAGTGGGCTCCATGCTTGCTGTGGTATGGCGGCTGCTCAAAAGGTGTGAAACAATTGTCTGCCATTGTTTTCATTGGGGGGGGGGCGGCTGACGACATGTACCCAGAATTACCTGCAACACTGTTTTTGCCCGATCAGGCATTGGGATCTCAACTCAAAATTCCAGTGGGTGGAGGAGACTGCAGGAACTGTGGGATAGCTACCCACAGTGCAACGCTCTGGAAGTCGACGCAGTCCTCCGACTTAATGCACTTAAGAGCATTGTGTGTCCCCACAAAAAATAGACTGTATAAAAACGATTTCTGAAAAACTGACTCTACAAATTCAACCTAATTTCATAGTGTAGACATACCCTAAGTGTTTACTGCCTTGCTACACCAAAACAAGGGGAAAAAACCCACCTTTTTACTAAGCCTCCAAAGGATATTTAAACTATCATGTCCCAGTCTGATTGCTCAGCAAGTCAGTCTAAGGCTTGCTCTCTACACGCACAATAACTCAAAGGTGTGATGTTAAAATGACTTAGTTAAACTGGTTCAGCTTTGTTTGTGGATGCTCTCATGTCATGTAATCATACCTTTAGTTAAATCAGTACAACTTTGTGTGAAGGCAAGCCCTAAATCTAACAGCACATAGGACAGATTTATAAAACGTGAAAGCTTTCCCAATTTTGATTGAATATGTCCCACTTGAAACCTCCACTCTTTTCCCACTTTTCCTAAAATCACCAGAAAGGGAAAATGTTCTTGACAATGACTAAGATTAAGATTGTCAAAGTTATTTTTAGTATAAGTCACAGATAGGTCGTGGGAACTAAACCAAAAATCACAGAAGCCTACAACCTACTTGTGGATTTTTACTAAAAAATGACAGGGAGGGGGAGGGGAGGAGGAGAAGGGAAAAGGGGACAAATGAAGTCTGAGCCTCATGGGGTGGTGAGATGGGGGGGGGGGGGGAATGAGAGCTAGACTCCTGCTGGGGGTGGGGTAAGGAAAGTTGACACAGTGGATGACAGCTCCAAGGCCCCTGCCACCCACACTGGCTGAGAGCCCCGGAGCCAGCAGCTCGGAGCTCTGGGGGCCTGCTAGCTGACAGCTCTGGTCCCAGCTGAAGATGTCACTGAGGTCTCTGAAAGTCATGGAATCCATGACTTCTGTGACCTTCATGATAAAATCTTATCCTTAACAAGGACTGATTTTTGTCTGTTTCTCTTTCCACTTTGGTAAAGACTGAGGGCTAGGAAGCGAGAGTGTTGTACAGAAAAATTGGGGTTGCTGTAGTTCGAACCTAACGTCTAATAGGTTAGTTATATAAAATCTTAAATCTTGTATTTTAAGATACCTGCGCCTGAAATGGCAAAAGTATTACCCTTTGTTGTTGTACCCATACTAGAAAGTTAATTTTCATAGATGTTCCATGTTTTAACAAATTTCCATGGCTGGAGAAACCTTTTAGATAATGTCTGTGTACAACCATTTTAAGACTATCAATGGGAAGGAAGGAAAGAATTAGTAACATATAAATAGATTTGGACACACACTTTTGTACTTTTTTTATCCACTCTACTTAATATTTAGAATCTCTGGGTGGTTAACACATTTAATACCTTTATATCCTTAAGTCTTTGTAAATATTAAATGCTACCTGATTCCTGTTCTTTCAAATAACTATAGTATCACAGTCCTTTGGTAATCCTAATTAGAGCAACACATTTACAGTACAGATTAACCAAGTAGCTGACTTTGCTTAAATCTCAACAAGGCAGAGCCAAATGAACCAACCCTTTTTATAGTGCTATCAGTACTGAAGATATTTACTGTAGGGCACTAAATAGCAGTAGATATGTATAATCATTATGTTATAAATAAAGTAACAGTCATCTTAACATCTGGCTTAACAAATATCTTTCACCTGACAAAGTAAAAACTACCTAGTTCAAGGACAGTATACCAAGGCATGGCTACCATAGAGTTCTTAGCATACAAACATCTCTTTTGTGGGTGTTTCAAGACAGCCCTCTCCCTACACAACCAACTGTTCATTTTATGGGAGAAGTTAACTATTCTCCATAACTCAAGTACCTCTTCCCAGGTGTTTGCTTTTTATTTAGTCTTTCAGTTTCCTGCAACCTACCACTCTCTTCCTCCATGAGCCAGCTTGTGTTCTTTCTCCAGTTCCATCTACTGCTTTGGAAGGTAATGAAACAAATTATACTGATTGGGAAGATTCAAATGAGAAGAGTAGCAGCCCTTTACAAAGATCAAAATGGCATGTCACAAAGTATGAAATGTGGCTTTAACAAACAGCATGTAGTAACTGTGATACGTTATTGAAAGATGCGAGTTCACTGTATGAAAGAAAAAAGTGCGTGTCTAGAACTGGGGAGAGGAGGGAAATCATACAACTGTACTTGCCAAGAGAATAAAATGCATGACTGTAAGCTGTTTGCAGCCAACACTATATACCAAATAGAAGTGCTTGAAAACACACCAAGGGGACAGTGTTTACAATTGGTGATACATAAGGACATACAAGTCTATGGCTTTTTGGTGGATGTTAATTTGTATAGCACTTCTACAAGTGTCTCCCTCCCATCATTATCCATTTTTGTGCTTATAACAATGAGAACAACAGTTAATTAGATTCAGACCCCATAGCAAGCATTAGATGACAGATTCAAGACATACTTCTTTCAACTTTCCAGGAAGAGTTAAGAAGTTACGCACTGTATATCTATATATCAGAAAGCTCTTTTGCATTTCACAAAAACTTTTTATGCTGCAGTCACTTATTTTCCACCCATTAAAAAAAAAAACAACACAACAAATTTCTCTAGCTCACTGGTTCCCAAACTGGCCCATGCAGCTTATCCTCACCTCAAACTAAAATTAAAAGAGACATAAAAATCTCTAAATACTGTAGATTTTTCCTGAAACAATTATGATTTCTACAGGGATCTTATGGAGTTATAAATAAGAAAAAGGAATCCATGAGAATCTTTAGCTTTCATAGTTTGGACTGTTTTAATAAAGAAACCCTGCTGTAGGTAGAAACAAAGTGGACATAAAACAGAATTCAGCTTACTCAGATTCATCTTTATTTTTAAATCTGATTGGAACCGTCAATCTCAAAGCTATTTAGAAATATATATATTTTTTAAAATCTGAAATGTCATCTAGTTAGTTATTTCATCAATATATTACTACTGATTAGGACTAAATATTTCCTTGCTGTGTGTCAGCACAGTTTCTGCTTTAGAAAGGTAAATAGTTTCTACTTTATATTGTAACTTGTTTTTTTATATCCAAATGCCACTTATGCAAGTTTCCATAAGATACCACCACGTAGCAAAGAAAGTGTGTACACTTAATGCCAACATAAACAAGATAAGTCCACACTGCTCCTAATTAAATCGTTGATTGTGTCAGTCACAATGCTGATTTTAGAAACTGTTTTAATAGATTTTTTCACTTATTAACTATTGAATCAATGTTTACACAGAAACATGTAATGCCTTTTTCTTTCATCTTCTCCATCTATCAGTGTTTAGTTATGTATTTTTCCATATACTCACTGGCTCACAACTTATCCAAGTTTCTTTCAAATAAGAAATATTCAAAAGTCCCAAATTTAAAAATGTTGACACTCATTTACATTCTTTCACTTTAAAACGTTACTAAAGAACTTTAAAAAGAAAACTGTCAGTTCCATATGATCAGGAAGACTAAGATTCACGGAACAGGGCAGAGGGTTCTACTTCTGATTATCATTAATTCACCATTGACTTGATCTTGTGCCTGTTGACTTTAACTGTGCAAACTCAACTGGGCAACTTCACAACTATAATGTACTTCAATTTTTCCTTAGGTAAAATTAAGATGAAAGTAGCCCTTTTTCCTCGAAGACTTCCTGACATCAAAAAAGGACATGAAACATTGCACACATTTGATAGGACAGGTGAAAGACATCACAGAGCACCCAGTGTTCAACTCCAATAAGACCAGTAAATAAATCTAAGACCAGCCAAATGCATATGACTCCCAGTAACTAGGCAGTCTTAAATTTACTCTTGGGGGAATTCTGTGTCACTGCACAAGCGAAGAGAGAATGTTCCCTCAGATTTTACTCTTTCCCTGCAGATTTACACACCCTTCTGAGTGGTGGTTCTGAGCATATACGTCAAGAGCAGCCAAGGGAGACATAAATCGCCTGCTTGCGGGGCAGGGCTGGACAAGTGTGCAAGACTTTGTCCCTCTCACTCGCTATCAAGTTGCGCTTGGAATGGCAGGTTTGGAGATGTCCCACTCGGTGGCTCCTACCCTACACCGGGCTCAAGCTGCCAGTCCTAGCTGGGCTGAAGGGGGCACTGGACTTCCTCTTCCCCTTCATGGGCTGCCCTCGGACTGGGTCATACCCACAGCCAGGAACCTCCCTTGGATTCAGAAAGCGCTGCATACACACACATCCCGCTTCCTGCCGCCCTCACTCCCCAGCCACGGGAGGAGGGAATCACTATGTGAGGAGCTGTTCCCCCTCCCCCATCTGCCCAATCTCCATACATCCAGACCTTTCCCCCCCCCCCCCCCGCCATCAACTCTCACTCCCCTACATCTGGAGCTTTACCCTTGCACTCAACCCCGCCCCACCCCATCCCATCCAGACTGAACAGTGACAGGCTGAAGCTCAGGCTGTAGGGCCCTCACAGTGGGAAGGTCCCAAAGCTCTTTCCCAAAGCCACACAGATGTACTAATACGCCTAGTAAGGAATCTATACGTCAAACCACATTTCCTGAGTCTTTTCTGTTACAGACATACTTGCTGATGGGTATTTAGAAATAAATTACCAAAATACCTGAAAATGACATGATTATATTGTGTTATTTTGACAACTAAAATATGCAGAATTTTAAAATATTGTGCAAATAATTTAATTTTTTGGCACAGAATTCCCTTGGGAGTAAAAGTTATATTTAGGGTGTACAGAATGACACACTACAACCTTCTGTATTTTTTTATATATATATATATATATATATACACATATACACACACACACACACACACACACACACACCATACACGTAATAGCAGTGTCCATCTTAAGCACTCAATTATGAAACTAATAGAGTTTCAGTATTATGTAAGTATTAAAAAATAACTTGCATGTTATGAAGATGTTCTAGTACACAATGTATTCTTTGGAAATTAAGGCCCCAGTCATTAAAGATGCTGTCCGATTATTAAAAAACTGGAAAAGATTAAAAATCAATTTATAAAGTTAGGCAAATTTCTTCAATTTTGAATTACCCTGAAAATATTTTAGCTGATAGGGAATGTAAAGAAAAAAAATCAACCATTTCTCTATTGGTGTGGCCTAGAAAATGTGTTTTGTGCAAACTCAATAGCTACAAACTAAAATCTAACTACAAAAATGCTCTACTAAAAGCTTTCCAGTAGAAGGAACTGAATTCATTGAAGCTGTTAAAAGCAGACGTTACATTCAAGATAGGGGAAGAGTATTCAACGAATGTTGATGGATACAGTTGCTAACGAAAAAAATTTTTTTTCCTTCAAAATATTACAAACAAAAATTAAGTACTATTCCAAAGTTGACAGTGCCCTTTCAGAGGTATCTACAAGTCATTTTAAATTTAAAACTATCATCTAACTCAGGTTAGTTTACAAAACAAACTGCTTCTTACTCGGAATAAAATAAAGTGATGGATCTGGCACAAAGTTAAAAGATTAAAACTTCCTTGTCCTTATGTATATGATGAGAACCAAAGAACTTCAAGGTCTTTGCAAATGCTAGATTACTAATATGATCGTCTAAAGAAAATCAATTTTAGTCAGATATACTGATTAAGATCCAGGTCTAAATATTGAAAAAATAAATCCTCAGAAAACTGAAGCAGTTCCATATTAATCAAGAGAGACAGAACAATAGTAGATTTACATTAAGACTGGAAATAGACTAAGGGCTCTGAGCCAATGGTCTGTCTATGCTGGTCGATACACAGAAAGGATTGTGTTAGCACCACGGAAAGAATAAATTATCGCTGCTTTTACAATAAGCTCTTCAAGAATGTAATAAAGAGTTCAGTGTGTGCTCCTCACTCAGGAATCCAAAACTTTTCAGTTAAGGTCTGGCTTGCAGTAAAGATAACAGCTGAAAACTAACCATCTTGACCTGGGCAAACTTAATCAGGATTTGCCTTATATTACACACTAGAAAGCAGGTAAAAGGAAAAATCTGATGTTGTTTTGCTGGTATTTTGCAACAATTACATTATATTTTCTAGTAGCAATAGTTTGATTCAGAGACCTGGCATTGGTATTCAAAATAATTTGAAATTTAGCGATAGGTTGACTTGAAATTAAAATAAAGATTATTTCCTTCTTTAGTCTCTAAGACATCACAACCTTATTAATATGAGGACACACCTGCTTTCAGAGGCATATTTTTAAGTCTCCCTTAATTACAGGGAATTAAGTATTTATGTCACAGAAAAGTATTCCCAGAACTTTTCATACCCAGTGTATTTTTTGTAGTTGACTTTAAGTTTTCAAAATTCATGAATCATAGGATCACTAAATAATGGTTGTATTAGAGCTAGGGTTCCTGTTCTGAACTTAAAACAAATGCATATTTTTGTTTAGATACAATATACTTCATCCAGAAGAATCCAAAATATTTTTCAAACAATGCATATACAGACAATCATATACTACAGAAACACACAGTACAACTGAAATGCAGTGACTCTACAAATTGGTGGGAGTTGCAAGTGGGGGGGGGGGGGGAAAAAGAGCATTGCCAAGGCCAGTGGGACAAACTCTCTTATGAAAAGGGCACTTGAATTTTTACGGTCTACACAGTGCAGACAGGATTTTGGTTTTAAAGGTCTCATCAAAACTTTTCCAAAAAATAAAATAAATAAAAGATTGGTATTAGTATTGACAGACCTCCACACAGTCAACAGAATACAAAATGTTAACCCCTCCAAAAGCAACAACAAAACCTCAAAACATTTTAAAATGTCCTACCAAAATATTCTGCTTGACTTTGTTGCAAAGCTGGTTTCAACTTCACCTCAAAGGAGGACATAGTGTGTGATCAAGGACTGTGGCAGGAAACACATTTGTATAGACAGAGTTATCTTTATTCTCGCTAAAAAAAAGTGTGTACATTATGAGTTACTGTTCCAAATAATTCCAACAGTCAATTATTTGAAAATATTGATAGGGTAAATGCTTTAGTACAATTAATTGCTGAGCATGACAAGAAATTCTAATATTACTTTAAAGATGAAAACTACTTGAAATATGCATATCTACAGATATACTAGAAGTTATAATTATTCAAATTCATTGCCAAGGTACTGCCTAACTGCAGCCCAGGCCAAGTTTTTGAAAAAGAAAATCTTGTTGCAACAATACTGAACCTACAAGTGAGTGATCTACTTGTAATAGCTTGTTCCAAGAAACTTTAAGATGGTCAATACAAGGGATCTTTTAATAGAATCTTGTAATTAAAAATTGCAGGTTAAAATACAATGGAAAATGTTCACTACACTTTTCCCCTACCCTACTGGAAGGACAGAACTGGCAGGAGACCTTTCAACTCTGCTTTATGAAATATCAGACTAATGTGACCCAATCTAATGACAAGAGATCACAATGAAATGCAAGGATCCCACAGACCGCAAGACTCGGAACACAGTGAGGCAAAGTCTTGGAAGGGAAGAGAGCATACCAGCTAGCTATTTTTCCAACAGGCACAAAAATTAATATAATTTTAGGTCTCAAGAAATGCAACCATTTTTCCTGTTATTCATATTTATCCCTTTTCACACATGTCCTTTCTGCCTTTTACTTGAGGAGTCTGGAAGGCAAGGATAAGAAAAAAAAAAATTCCTGATAAAGACACTGGACAGTATATAAACTACCACTATTTTTTTATTTTAGCACATAAATCCAAAGATATTTTATTGGTTTAAAATGCAGAAAGGATGGTCCAACTATTAGGGGACTACTCTGGAACTCAGGAAACCTGGATTCAATTCCATGTTCCACCACAGACTTAACACATGATCTTGGACCAATATCTGTGTGCCTCATGCCTCCTACATCTGTAAAATAGGGATAACAGCACTATGCTACCTCACAGAGTGTTTGCATGGACAAATACATTAAAAGATTGTGAAACACTGATATTGCAGATTTCTGTAAATACCAAAGATATATACGACCTCGTAGTTCTACTGTAAATTTAGTTGTTTTCTGCGTCAACGTTAATACTTAGGCTTTGGGCAAAGCTTGCAATGACTTCTGATATAAGCAAAATCTAAGTGCCACAGAAAGAAAATGATTTTAAAACACAAAAACTGGCTGAAAATTGGAAAATTCTAGTTCGTTTTAAAAATACAACATACGTTCAGAGATAGGAGTCTCAACAGCAAGCTTAAAAACAAAAGATGAACCTATCTTCAGTATTAAAACCATCCAGGAATAAGAAGTCAGCTAGCAGACAAAGAATAGTTATAAACAGGAAATAAATTCTGAGTCTGAGCTAAATACACCTGTCAGCTAGGTACCACCCAGGGGTTAGTTGAAAAGATTATAGCTATACTCAATTCATAAAATGCCTGCTGCAAAAGGTTTAGAAGAAAAGTTGCCATACTGCATACTGTGAGACAAGGGTTCCTAGAGGTTCCCTCATCCCGAAAACCAGCACTATACACTAAAGTAACAGCAACAGCCTTTTGTTAGAAACCAATAATAGGATCACACTGGAAAGCAGTTACAGTAGGATACCCACCTTCACGGCTGTCCCTAGCAGGAGGGGTACTGGGCAGGGGTAAAACACAGTCCCTACTAGCCACAGATCAGATGGCAGGACCGACCTACCCAGAGGAGGGAGGCTGAGGGAGGTGTTCAGTCTCTATTTGCTGATCACGCCAGTCAAGAGGATCAAGTAGAAGGCTACGTGGCATTTGCAGGCAGCAGCGCCGGCTGCTGGGGAGGGGGGGGGGGGCGAGAGAGGAGAGAAGAGAGGGACTCCAGACCCTGAACCCCCACCCCCAAATAAATAAACGGAAAGTAGCAGGGGGAAAATATTGGGGACTCGCTGGAGATAGCCCGAAGGGGAGGCAACAGGAAGGCTGGCTACGTTCCCGCTGGCTCCGTATGGCACACATTGGGGAGGAGATGGGGGTGGGCTCATGGGAGCAAACTTCCTTCTCAAAAGCGGGAACCTCACTATGGTCTTAGTCCAGCACCCCCTCTGCCTGCCCCACGGAAAAGGGGGAAGGAATCTGATATCCGCAACGGGACAGAAATGTAACCGCTCCCCCCGTGCGCTCCCTACCCTCCTGCACCCCATCGCCCGTGATACACGCCCTACCCTCCCATCCCAGTGCCCTCTACATCCTCCTGCCCCCATTCCCCCACGGTGCGCTCCCTGTCCCCCCACCCGCTTCTCCCCCATCTGCCCCCATTCTCGCACGGTGCGCTCCTTGCCCCTATTCCCGCCCCCATCTGCCCCCATTCCCCCACGCTGCGCTCTGTCCCCTCACCCCCTTCTCCCCATCTGCCCCCATTCCCCCACGGTGCGCTCCCTGTCCCCCTCTTCCCCCACGGTGCGTTCCCTGTCCCCCCACCCCCTTCTCCCCATCTGCCCCCATTCCCCCACGCTGCGCTCTGTCCCCTCACCCCCTTCTCCCCATCTGCCCCCATTCCCCCACGGTGCGCTCTGTCCCCTCACCCCCTTCTCCCCATCTGCCCCCATTCTCCCACGCTGCGCTCTGTCCCCTCACCCCCTTCTCCCCATCTGCCCCCATTCTCCCACGCTGCGCTCTGTCCCCTCACCCCCTTCTCCCCATCTGCCCCCATTCCCCCACGGTGCGCTCTGTCCCCTCACCCCCTTCTCCCCATCTGCCCCCATTCTCCCACGCTGCGCTCTGTCCCCTCACCCCCTTCTCCCCATCTGCCCCCATTCCCCCACGGTGCGCTCTGTCCCCTCACCCCCTTCTCCCCATCTGCCCCCATTCCCCCACGCTGCGCTCCCTGCCCTCATTTCCCCACCTCCCGCGTTGCGCCCCCTGCACCCTACGAGCCTCCCCGTAGGCGCCCCTCCCTAGCAGGCCCCATGGCGCCCCCCGGCTCCTGGCACCGCACGCACCGCCCCGGCTGGGGAGCGCCCGCTCTGCCCCAGCAGCCTGGGTTTCCGCAGTGCCCGGCAGGGAGCCCCTCCGGCTGGGGTAACACCACTCACCGAGCCCAAGGGAACGGGGCGCGACGCGAGCGGAACCACTGCCCAACCTCAGCGCTGCCAAGCGCCCCAGACGCCGCCAGACGGCTCCGCCATGATGGAATGTGGGCACTGCGCATGCGCAGCTAGTACAGGCGCCTACAAGCGTGATAACCAGAAAGAGGGGCGGCCGGGCGGGACAACCAATGTAATGACACTAGCGTCCCAGTTTGAACCGTTCAATCCGGCAAAAAGGACTCGGGAGGGGAAAATTCCAAATGAGAACAATTTCTGGTACCCATTAGTTCAAATAGGATTATAATTTAAAAACCTGAGATTACAATGGGAAGGTAGATGAAAGTATAATCAGAAACTGTGATTATACATAATTATAAATTCAGAGGCATATTATTACAAAACTAAAAGCAACACTAAAATAAGATTACTGAAGGATAGAGGAAAAAGTGGGCCTATAATAAGACCCAGTTGAGATATTGTTATTCATTATTGGTCCCACAGTGCAGTAGGCATAAGGTTGCCAACTTTCTACTCACATGCCCCCTGCCCAACCCCTCCTCCAAGGCCATGCCCCACTCACTCTCTGCCCACTCCGTCACTCACTCTCCCCACCCTCACTCACTCATTTTCAGCTGGCTGCCTGAAGGAGTGGGGGTGTAGGAGGGAGTGAGTGCTCTGGCTGGGGCCAGGGATTTGGGGTGCAGTAGATTCTGGGCTTGGGGGTGGAACCGAGGGGTTTGCAGTATAGGAGGGGGCTCTGGGCAGAGGCAGGGAGTTGAGGCGTGGGAGGAGTTACAGGCTCTGAGCTGGGGGTGCAGGTTCCATGGTGGCACCAGAAATGAGGAGTTCAGGGTGTGGAAGGGGGCTCCAGGCTGGGGCAGAGGGTTAGGTGCCAGGAAGAGGTCAGGGGTGTAGGCTCCAGGCAATGCTTACCTTAAGCAGCTCTCAGAAGCAGCAGCATGTTCCCCCTCTGGCTCCTATGCGGAGGTGCTGCCAGGTGGCTCTGTGCACAGCCCCATCTGCAGGTGCCGTCCCTGCAGCTCCCATTTGCCATGGTTCCCAGCCAATGAGAGCTGTGGGGGCAGTGCTTGGGGCAGGGCAGCGTGCAGAGCCTCCTGGCTGCCCCTGCATGTAGGAGCCAGAGGTGGGACATGCAGGCTGCTTCCCAGGAGTCGAGCGCCACAAAGGCTAGCAGGGAGCCGGCCAGCCCTGCTGCATGGCAGTGCCAACTGGACAGTCAACGGCCCAGTCAGCAGTGCTGAGCAGAGCTACCAGGATCCACACCCGGACACCTGGTCACCCTAAGTAGGCACTTTATAGACAAATGAAGGCAGGATGCCAGCCCTGAAGAATATACAAAGGAAGCACCAGAGATTATTCTGCAAACTGCTCTGCAAGCATGGGCCCTATGCCCATGTGGAGCCCAATATGTGGTTAAAATTGGCCCCCCATGCAAGTCTTTCCAGGTAGAGTTGTTTAGGACATAGTGGTCTAAAGCCCAATTCTGCAATTACTCAGGTGGGAGTCTAGCCTTAAAGACTATGAATCCATGAGTAGTCCTGTTGAACTCTACTATACATGTGCTTAGGTAGGTGTACTGTAGCAGCAATAGATGAATAAGACTGCAGTTCCTAAGAAGGCAGGGGAGCTCGAGTCTTTGTTTAATACAACGGGGAGAAAGTGAAGAGTATGAAAATTGGAGCTGAACTTGACATGTAATTTAACCACCTATCTTTGACAACTTGCTCAACTGAGGAAAGAAAACACTTTCCTTTTGTCACTTACCTGGCAGAATAATTTACAGTTCTCTTCATTCTTACCTACTCTCGTGAGATGTTCAACTTTTTATTAGGACTAGTTAACAGTGATACTGTAAGAAAAAGAAGAGCTAGGACTCTATAATATTGCATTTCATACTTTGCTAGGAGATACTTTCACTGAGGGCTAGTCTACACTAGAATTGCTACAGAGGCGCAGCTGTGTGACTTTTTCACACCCCTGAGTGACATAAGTTATACCGACATAAGTGCTAGTGTGTACAAGCCCTGAGAGACATAATTCCAGAAGATGGAGGAGGTTAGGTAGTCAAATTCCCAACTCGCCTGATGTTCTGCCAGACAGCACTCCCTAAATTCAGGTGGATGTAATAATCTGGCACTGATTATAGATTCTAACCCTGAGCGACAGAGAACACATCAGTTCTTTTCTGCCTGTCACAGATGATCAAGATGATGAACAGGGATGGGATTCATTATATTTTATCTTCTCCATCATTCATGTGGATATGTGGGTTCCATATTACACATAAAAAAGATAAAAGAGTTTAACACTGTAAAGCTCCCTAACAGGAATAAGTATTATTATTATTACCTAAAAGGACTCATTAGTATTACATTCATTTTACAATTGGGTAAACTGAGGCAAAGAGAAGTGCTATGACTTGTCCAAGTCACACAGTAAGACAATGAGGAAGTTACTAATAGAACCCAGGTATTCTGACTTCCAGACCCATGTTCTAATCATACTCCATCCTCATTCAGTGGGAGCTTCGATGAAGCCCACCAGCGATTTGTCCCCAGGGTTGTCCTGTTAGGAAAAACTATACAGGAAGTTCTCTTCTGAAAGAGTCATTTTTGGAAGGAAAATATTCAGCATCTCATCTACTCCACAAACACGCAGCAATGATTTTTGCTCTCTCCTACTTACTTCCACTTGACAACTCACACTTCCAAATCATAGACACTTTCAAGGTACATTCTGTGCAGCAGTAATTAGAGGCTTATGCAAAAAATAAAAATAGGTAGGTGAAGTTCTATCTGCTATTCCATTCTACATGAGACAAGATTCCAGCTCTTCAGATTCCAGCAGGCATAGACTGGTGTGGCCTGTCTCCTCAAGTTCAAAGAAACCTTATCATCGGTCCTGTCCTCACACAACGCCACTGGTTCCTCATGAATTTCAAAATCCAGTTCTCTTTCCTTGTTTTCAAAACCTGCCATATACTTTTCCATACTATCTTATGATTCTAGTCCCACGTACCTCATATCTAGCACCGGCCTCTTCTCTGTCCCTCCATGCAGACATATCCTGACTTTTTTCCCTTGTAACTTGAATATCCATAGATAGTTATGAAGTCTGTTATGCATAAGCAGCACTTAACAGGTGAATTCATGTGGTTTGGTTTCCACTATATTAGGCTTAGATCAACGATTGCTGTTTTAATGAATAAGGAAAATTGTTCCTGTGTGTTAGAAATCCCTGTACAGAGGGACTCTCACTACTGGCTGAAGTGATTAGCTTGATATAGCAGCAAAATCCTGTGGCACCTTATAGACTAACAGATGTTTTGGAGCATGAGCTTTCGTGGGTGAATACCCACTTCCTCAGATTTCCCCTGTTGCATCTGAGGAAGTGGGTATTCACCCACGAAAGCTCATGCTCCAAAACGTCTGTTAGTCTATAAGGTGCCACAGGATTCTTTGCTGCTTTTACAGATCCAGACTAACACGGCTACCCTCTGATACCTGTAGCTTGATATATTAAGCTATCAACACTAAAATAAGCTACTCTAACTAGCTAGGTGCCTTTCAAACAGCCAGTCAGGGTGAAGGAAGATCAGGGTTGGTCTTATTGTTTGCTGAATCTGTAAGTAACTAAATAATTATTTCAACGTGCAGAGTCCACCAGAAAAAACAGCATTACAAATAATTCTAGTCATATTGGTCCTTTGAATAATAATTAATAACTTTCCACTAAAAACTGCATTTAAAAATGGTTAACATTGTGATAGAAAGAGAAGAATGGATAGACACAATCTCCTGTAAATTTATGCATGATGGGGCACATTTAGAAAGTTGTTAAAGCGTTACCCTTTTCTGTGTGTGTGTTTGCATATACATAAGTAGGTGCTGAAAGAGTTCTGTAGAAGTCTGGGGTGAATTTGTGACTTCCCTTTAATTTATTTATGCTATTTTTTATTCCTTAACACAATTGAGAAACTGCAGCTGCTGCAGAATGAAGCTGCCTGCGTGTTAAACACATTACTTAAGGAACACTTTGTGGTCTTTGTCAGCCTTCCACTAATTTTGGGTTGTAATTTAAGGTGCTAGTTCCTTAGAACTTGGTTACCTACAGAACTACTTATCTCCCTGTGGGATAGACTTGGATGGCCTTGGCCTCTAGTGGATGTCCTCGCCTCTGATGGATGCCAAGAAACCCATAGGATTTGGTACCTGGACCCATAGCACATTCTACAAGGGGAAGAAATGGGGAAGATTTTGCCTCTTGATAGAGTGATTCAGGAGAAATCCCATACAGCGCTCTCCTCCCACTTACACCTTTTCCATGGGTTTGACTCTCTCTTTCTCTAAATGAATGGCCTGATCCTGAGAGATGCTGAGCACTGGCTGTTCCTATTTTTGTCAGCTGGAGTAGCTGTGTTCAGTATCTCTCACTATCTTACCATTTAAAAGGTATTTACATTTATATCTATATTCAAATAGATTAAAATGTCAATGAAAAGGATTTGGAGGGAAAGCAACTACTATTGAATGATGAATCATATCTTATGTAGAAATTGTTTATTTCACTGGCAATTCTAATATCCAGAAGAGCAGCCATAAATCTATACCAAATTTAAGCCCTTTTATATACTTCAGAAAGATAAGCTTACATGATGTGTTTGTTGACTAGGAACAAAAGACTGGTTAATCGTTTCCTGGAATCTTCAGCAGTCAGTCTCAGGAATCTTATTACTCCACAGGCTCCAACTCATCTACAATGAAGCATATCTGCTGCCCTAAGGATTTAATTGTCTTAAGTGAAAGATATCCCCTTAATTTTTAGGAGACTCTCTGAGAAAGGTACATCAAGATATTTTAAATTTTGAGATTGTTAATGAGAAAAATGTTTTGTATAAAATAAATTGTGCAATTTCAAGCAAGAACCTACAGTACTTTATTTTGAATGCAGAGTAAGTATTTCCCCAAGATCTAACTTTTTAATTATTACCTGCTTGACATTAAAAGGGATGGCTCGTGGTGGTGTGTCTTATTTCCCATCATGGGCATAAAAGATATGCTATGCGGAATACAAAAGTTCTCTAGAGGTGAATACTTGACATTCTTTGCATTGAAAGCCCCATGGTCTCAGAGCTCCGCCGTGATTAGGAAAAGGAATTGGATCCTCTTGCAGACAATAAGCCTATCCTTTAGTAGGGGGTGGGAATTCCTTTTCCCTTTTTGTTGTTGGGTTAAATTATTTTTTGTCTTAATTTACCTCCTTAAATGTATTTTACGTGGGTTATAGCATAGCAAGGTCTTCTCTGGTCATTCAAACTCTAGGAAACAACATCACTCACAGCAAAACTTACAAAAATCACTGCCATTTGCTTGTGAGCCTGAGGATGAAAGGCCTAAAAACCTGCCAACATTCCACAAGCTCCAGACTTCCTCTAGAATTCAAATTGCTCCAAGTACGAGAGCTAACAGAGCTATTCTCAAACTGCAGAAATTAAATGACTCTATTTGCTGCCTAGAATCTTATACACAAACTGTTATGGGGTAATGGCAAGGAAGAAAAAGACAAGTTTTCAGCAGAGTTTGGAAATGATACTGAGAGTCAGTGAGGCTGTCATACAGGAAGTCTGTTCCACATGGCAAGAGCTGCACAGAAGCAAAGTTTGGCACCAACAGTGGCATGTCTGCATGGAGGGACAGAGAAGAGGCCGGTGCTAGATATGAGGTATGTGGGACTAGAATCATAAGATAGTATGGAAAAGTATATGGCAGGTTTTGAAAACAAGGAAAGAGAACTGGATTTTGAAATTCATGAGGAACCAGTGGCGTTGTGTGAGGACAGGACCGATGATAAGGTTTCTTTGAACTTGAGGAGACAGGCCACACCAGTCTATGCCTGCTGGAATCTGAAGAGCTGGAATTTAGGTAAATTATAGCCTAAGAAACTGCTTTTTAGTCAAGGTGAGAGGAGATGAAGATATGCATAAGAATCTGAGAGTTACTGACTTGTTGTATTTAAGTGTCAAAGACATAGATTACTGGAGCAGAAGCATCTCTTCTATCTGGATTGAGCACCACCACTCCAATAGTTCTCTCACTTCTCCATCCATAAGCCATGCAATCCTTTGTAGTGCCAGTACTTAGCTCTTACGTCCTTCACAGTTTTGCTGATACTGTACCCTGATGCCTAGTGTAATTGGAATTCTTCCACGGCATATTTCTAAAGTTTCCAAGGCACCATGGGAGTATTTCAGATGAACAGAGAATTTTATGGTACTTCAGAATGAAGGCAGACCCACAGGGGGCACTAAAATGGGTATATTGGATCCAGAAGCGGATATGTGGATGTGAGGAGAAGTTGAAAGGAGCAGAATTAAGATCAGAACAATGATGGGGGAGGAGAGACATGATGACTCAGAAAAGATAAAAGAGAAAAAAGTAAACAGTGGGAATGGGGAAAGAGGGATTGGGAGAAAGAGGAAGAAAAAGCAAGAGAAGGGCTGGGCCTCTAAAAGGAGGATGGTGGTGGGTGGGAAGTGTGGGTGTTATTTGCAGCTAGTCAAAAATGGAAAAAAGGTTTTGAAAAAAAAGTGTCCCCTTTCTTCATCAGCAAATTTTGAAATTTGAAAATATCTTACAAACTGTAGTATTAATGTTTAATAAAAGACTTAAGGTGCATTAAAAAAACCCATCAGAACAGAAAGAAGAGCAGGGGGAAAAGGAGTGAAAATAAAATAAAGAAATGGACAAGAAAATGGGGAAAAAGAAAGGGGAATAAGATTTGCATTGAGTAAATCAGTAATGCATGTTGCTTTCTGCATTTCTTAGCATTTTCTTGGAAGCTGGGGCACAACTCTACATTTCTGGGAAAGAGAAGAGGAAACAGAAAAGCCTGGCTAGATATTGTGCTGATGGGACTTGATTAAAAACCACTACTTACATTCATAACTAACTGGCTTTGCAGGGTACAAATTTCCAAAAAATCACTTGTCATGCTGACTGGTATCTTCTTTGAATTTCAAGCCTTAGGAACTGGGCATAGAGCACTAACATTTTTCAACACTTACCTAGCTTCACAGTGATGCCAATATTTTAAACAAGGATCTCTAACAAAATTTCCCCCTCTCCTGAGTCTGTGATATAACTTGTGTATCAGGGCTGTGTGCAGTGCACACTTACACAAAAATACTCATTCCTAAACCATCCATAAGAAAGGCGGGAGGCAACGACCCTGGTAAATGCACTTATATTAATCCACGCTGTGGATGCTTGGATCCTTAAAATAAACTGAGTGTATATATGGGGTCATAGCATTAACATCAGCATTGTTCCATTGATCTCAACATGTTTATACCAGCTGAGGCTCTAGCTTAGTGATACAAAAAACAATGTTCAAGTTGAAAGGAGCACGAGAGGCTAAAGACCTGAATGAATGTCTAGGAGTTTGCTTCACAGCTAAATTATTTTTGAAACATGCCTACCATTGAGTGCACTCTGATCTATTCCAAAGACAAACAATTTTCTGTTCACATATTAATGGACCCTAGAGGTAAGTCATCTCTACACCATTTAACACTATCCAGGGAGAAAGAGGTGACTGCATCAGAGGCCTAGCAATCATTCCAACTCTTGTCAATGTGGGGACAGGGACTTGGCCAGTAATATAATCTTTAATGAAATGGTTATATGTAAGTACAAGTATCAGAGGGGTAGCCGTGTTAGTCTGGATCTGTAAAAGCAGCAAAGAATCCTGTGGCACCTTATAGACTAACAGACGTTTTGGAGCATGAGCTTTCGTGAGTGAATACCCACTTCCTCAGATGCATGCACTACACCCACGAAAGCTCATGCTCCAAAACGTCTGTTAGTCTATAAGGTGCCACAGGATTATATGTAAGTACAAGTATCAGAGGGGTAGCCATGTTAATCTGGATCTGTAAAAGCAGCAAAGAATCCTGTAGCACCTTATAGACTAACAGACATATTGGAGCATGAGCTTTCGTGGTTGAATACCCACTTTGTCGGATGCATGTAGTGGAAATTTCCAGGGGCAGGTATATATATGCAAGCAAGAAGCAGGCTAGAGATAACGAGGTTAGTTCAATCAGGGAGGATGAGGCCCTCTTCTAGCAGTTGAGGTGTGAAAACCAAGGGAGGAGAAACTGGTTTTGTAGTTGGCAAGCCATTCACAGTCTTTGTTTAATCCTGAGCTGATGGTGTCAAATTTGCAGATGAACTGAAGCTCAGCAGTTTCTCTTTGAAGTCTGGTCCTGAAGTTTTTTTGCTGCAGGATGGCTATCTTTAGATCTGTTATTGTATGTCCAGGGAGACTGAAGTGTTCTCCTACAGGTTTTTGTATATTGCCATTCCTAATATCTGATGTGTCCATTTATCCTTTTCCGTAGGGACTGTCTAGTTTGGCCGATGTACATAGCAGAGGGGCATTGCTGGCATATGATGTCGTATATTACATAGGTGAATGTGCAGGTGAATGAACCGGTGATGGTGTGGCTGATCTGGTTAGGTCCTGTGATGGTGTTGCTGGTGTAGATATGTGGGCAGAGTTGGCATCGAGATTTGTTGCATGGATCGGTTTCTGAGTTAGAGTTACTATGGTGCGGTGTGCAGTTACTGGTGAGAATATGCTTCAGGTTGACAGGTTGTCTGTGAGCGAGGACTGGGCTGCCACCCAAGGGCTGTGAAATTGAGGGATCATTGTCCAGGATGGGTTGTAGATCCCTGACGATGCGTTGGAGGGGTTTTAGCTGGGGACTGTATGTGATGGCCAGTGAAGTCCTGTTGGTTTCTTTCTTGGGTTTGTCTTGCAGTTGGAGGCTTCTGGGTACACGTCTGGCTCTGTTGATCTGTTTCCTTATTTCCTTGTGTGGGTATTGTAGTTTTGAGAATTCTTGGTGAAGATTTTGTAGGTCTCTGTCTGAGGGGTTGGAGCAGATGCGGTTGTACCTCAGTGCTTGGCTGTATACAATGGATCGTGTGATGTGCCCGGGATGGAAGCTGGAGGCATAAAGGTAGGCATAGTGGTTGGTAGGTTTTCAGTATAGGGTGGTGTTAATGTGACCATCACTTATTTGCACCGTGGTGTCAAGGAAATGGACCTCCCATGTAGATTGGTCCAGGCTGAGGTTGATGGTGGGGTGGAAGCTGTTGAAATCGTGGTGGAATTTTTCCAGAGTCTCCTTCCTGTAGGTCCAGATGATGAATATGTCATCAATGTAGTGTAGGTAGAGAAGGGGGATGAGTGGATGAGAGATGAGGAAGTGTTGTTTCAGGTCAGCCATAAAAATGTTGGCATATTGTGCGGCGATGCGGGTGCCCATAGCGGTGCCACTGATCTGTAGGTATATATTGTCATCAAATTTGAAATAGCTGTGTGTGAGGATAAAGGCACAGAACTCAGCAACCAGTTGTGCTGTGGCATCATTAGGGATACTGTTCCTGACAGCTTGTATTCCATCTGTGTGTGGAGTACAGTGATCTGAGTATGATAGCGAATTCCCCTGTAAATCAACCATTCAGAGTAGAAATCTGCCTGGAAATGAATGTGCCTAGAAGCATTGCTAACTCATAGTTCCTGCTGTTCCCTAGCACAGGGAGGAGTGCCAGTATGTTTCTTCAGGAACTCATGATCTGAGGTGGAGTGGGCTACACAGAGTAATACAGAGGTGCAGTCCCTCCAAAGGGTTAGAGCTTCCTTTCACTGAAGATCCCCAGAGTCCTTGAGGGTTGCAGGCACAGTTCCTCAGCTCCCAAAGCCCTCTCTTTGATGGAACATTTGCAGAAACTCCACAAGGTTCAGCTTGTAGGATATCCTGGTCCCTCTCTCACTCTTTGGAGGGTTTTCCCCAGGAGTGTCCTATGTGAAGTCATAAGACAGGACTCTGTGTGAAGTTCTCTTAGTTTAGCTTCCATTTTTGTATAAAACTACTTATAGAAGGTAAACAGTACACTATTCAATAAAGCTTTCAAGGCAAAATTATAAAAATGTAAGAACTGCCATGCTGGGTTAGACCAATCTAGCCCCATATCCTGTCTTT
Organism: Gopherus evgoodei; assembly: GCF_007399415.2. Classification (NCBI taxonomy): domain Eukaryota; kingdom Metazoa; phylum Chordata; order Testudines; family Testudinidae; genus Gopherus; species Gopherus evgoodei. Next base: position 82,441,450 of record NC_044330.1, on the reverse strand, counting down.
GACAGTAGCCAGAACCAGAGTTTCAGAGGAAGTGTATAGAATAGGGCAGTTGGAGTGATACACTCCATCTTTCACTCCCAGTTTCTGGCAGTAAAAGGTTTTAGGCTGCCCTGAGCATGGGGTTCTGACCCTGACCATCTTGGCTAATAGCCAGGGATGGACCTATCCTCCAAGAACTTATCTAATTCTTTTTTGAACCCAGTTATCAGTTTGGCCATCACACCATCCCATGGCAATGAGTTCCACAGGTTAATTGTATCTCGTGTGGGGAAAAGTACTTCCTTTTGTTTTTGTATCATACCCACTGCCTATTAATTTGATTGGGTGCCCTTGGTTTTTGTGGGGAAGAGTAAACAACACTTCTCTATTCACTTTTTCCACACCATTCTTGATTTTATAGACCTTTATCATATCCCCCTTAGTCATTCCTTTTCTAAGTTGACCAGTCTTAATCTTTTTAGGGTCACCTCATATGGAAGTTGTTCCATACCCTTGATCATTTCTATTGCCCTTCTCTGAACCTTTTCCATTTCTGTTATATCCTTCTGGAGATGGGGTGTCAGGCCTGGACACAGTAATCAAAGTGTGGGCATACCATAGATTTATGTAATAAAATTAAGATATTTTCTGTCCCTTTCCTAATAGTTCATAACTTTGTTAGTCTTTTTGACCGCTACTGCAGATTGAGCTGAAGTTTTCAGAGAACTAGTCACAGCGACTCCAAGATCTCTTTCTTTAGTGGTGGTAACTAATTTAGAACCCATCGTTACAGACGTGTAGTTGGGATTATTTTTTTCCTATGTGCATTACTTAGCCCTTGCAAATGGTAAATTTCATCCACCATTTTGTTGTCCAGTCTCCCAGTTTTGTGACTCCTCTTCGCAGTCAGCTTTGGACATAACTGTCTTGAGTAATTTTGTATCATTTGCAAACCTTGCCATTTCACTGTTTACTCCCTTTTCCAGATCATTAATGAATATGTTGAACAGCACAGGTTTCAGTACAGATCCCTGGGCGATGCTGTGGTTTACCTCTCTCCATTGTGAAAATGGATCATTTAGTCCTACCCTTTGTTTCCTATCTTTTAACCAGTTACTGATCCATAAGAGGTCTTTCCCTGTTATCCCATGACTACTTAGTTTACTTAAGAGTCTTTGGCGAGGGACCTTGTCAAAAAACTTTCTGAAAATCCAAGCACATTACATCCACCAGATCACCCTTATCCACATGCTTACTGGCTCTCTCAAAGAATTCTAATAGACTGGTGAGGCATGGACTTGGAATTCTGTTGTTTACTATGGTTTCTACCAATTTGCCTGATACTAAAGTTAGGCTCACTGGCCTGTAATTGCCAGGATTGCCTCTGGAATCCCTTTTATAAAGCAGTGTAACATTAACTCCCTTCCAATCATCTGATACAGAGGCTGGTTTCAGCAAAAGGCAGAGGTGAAAGCAAGCTGGTCCGGTCTGGTATGGCATACTGGCTCGTGCCGGACTGCACTGGCTTCCGTGGTTGGAAGGGCTCTGGGCTCTCCGCAGCAGTGGGGAGTGCCGAGCCCTTTAAATCTCGGCCCCAGCCCCCAGTGTTATTTTGGAAGTTCAAACTTAAATGAGTCCCATTGAAAAACTATAGTTTTTTAGCCAGGCTCTGTCCAAAAAAGCAATTTGGTGAATTAAGCCTTGGATCTTTGCAGCAGCTCCATCCTTGCCTCCAAAAAAGCATGAGAAACAAAAGCTAAGTTTAATCTTGCCACTCTTTATGACAGACCTTTGTAAGTACAGAAGTTGGAACTGTCAAAGCTTCTACCTTACATATGGAATATGTCCTTTTAATAATAACAGACAACTCTGCTGAGCATGCTTAAGGCAAAGTGACTCAGATCTGACAATCAGTCACAGAAAACTAATTAAACCACAGCAGTTTTTAAAATGAAGGCAGAAAGGTGGATTGAAGCACTTCACCACAACTGAAAGGATCCCTATGGGATCAAAGTAGAGTGTTTGTTTGTTTTTGAATGTTTGAAAGTGCTTGGCTAGCAGGAGCTATTTATCTGAATGACCAGCTGCAGATACTTAGCAGCAAATCTGACTTCTGACCAAAATAAATCCCTATAAAATTAACACATTAACTTTTTTTGTTTTTATCTGAAAAGACCTACCAGAATTAAGGGGACAGTGCTGTTTGTGAGAGAATTCATAATAACCAGTTCTTCTGTCTTTGCAGATCCTTGAATGTGTATATACTTAAATAGAGAAATGCTACAAGCTCTTCAGGCTTTTGGCCAAATATAATGGTGCACTCTACAATAATGCTGGTTGGGAAATTTTCAATGAAATGTTTTTTTCACTGGAAAATGCTTATTTGTTGAAACAAACTTTTTGCAGGAAAGGTTTAGTTTTGATGAATTTCTCGACTTAAACATTTATTTTAACAAGTTTTGAAGCTGTCAGGATGAAGCTGTGTCAGAATAAAAAAAGTCCTGTTTCTGGTACTTTTTGTTTGAAAGGTAAGCTAATTATAGTAAAAAAAATTAAAGTAAAAACGGTCAACACTGAAATGAACCATTTTCAAATTAATGAAATGAAAAACGTGGATTGATCCAAACTGAATTTTTTTTTCAGACTATTGGTTGTGAAAACGTTCGACATTTCAAATTTTTGTCCTGATACAGGCAGCAACAGTTTTTGAAATCTCAACATTTTTGGCAGGACAGGAAAACCACTTCCCAATGTGTCAGCCAGCAACTGCCCCACATAAGAATCAAATACAGTTTAAGTTCCAACACAGCCAGTCTTTACTGGTAATTTTACAAGAAAAACAATATAAGACAAATGAAAACAGACTGACCTAGGGCAAATCCTACAGAAAGCATAGCTAACTTTGCCCTCCACTTTTTGGTACAGAGTAAAACCATACCTCCCAGACCTCTTTCCAGCTAGCAGCAGCATGCTAGTGTCAGAATCCCACTTTCTTTTTCCTGGTGTAAATCAGGAATAACTCCATTAAAATCAGTGGAATTACTTTGGTTTTACATGGGTGCAAATGAGCACAGAATCAGGCCCAGAATGCTTGGGGCAGTCACCACTGGCATAAATAGGTGCAATATATCAATATAGTTTCCTTTGCTTCCTCCAGCAGTGAATTTAGCTCAGTGGGCCAAATTTACAAGTGATGTTGAAATTACACATTGGTCAGTAGTTCTGAGTCTTAGGTCTGGTCTACACTACGCGTTTAAACCGATTTTAGCAGCGTTAAACCGATTTAACTGTGCACCCGTCCACACTATGAGGCCCTTTATAACGATATAAAGGGCTCTTTAAATCGGTTTTTGTACTCCTCCCCAACGAGAGGAGTAGCGCTAAAATCGGTATTATCATATTGGATTAGAGTTAGTGTGGCCGCAAATCGACGGTATTGGCCTCCGGGTGGTATCCCACAGTGCACCACTGTGACCGCTCTGGACAGCAATCTCAACTCGGATGCAGTGGCCAGGTAAACAGGAAAAGCCCCGCTAACTTTTGAATTACATTTCCTGTTTGCCCAGCGGGGAGCTCTGATCAGCACGGGTGATGATGCAGTCCCAAATCCAAAAAGAGCTCCAGCATGGACCGTACAGGAGATACTAGATCTGATCACCGTATGGGGAGACAAATCTGTTCCTATCAGAGCTCTGTTACAGAAGACGAAATGCCAAAGCGTTTGAAAAAAATCTCCAGGCTACACAGTGCTGCATGACAAGCGTAACGGAAAGCCAAAGAATCAAATGGATGCTCATGGAGGGAGGGAGGGGGTACTGAGGACTCCAGCTATCCCACAGTCCACAGCAGTCTCCGAAAACTATTTGCATTCTTGGCTGAGCTCCCAGTGCCTGTAGGTTCAAACACATTGTCCAGCGTGGTTCAGGGTATAGCTCGTCAATTTACTTCCTCCTCCCACCACGTGAAAGAAAAGGGAAAGAAATCGTTTCTTGGCTTTTTTCAGTGTCACCCTACGTCTACTGAATGCTGGTGGTAGACGTGATGCTGCAGCAGTGAAGAGCAGTATCCGCTCCTCTCCCCTCCCTGGTGGTAGATGGTACAATATGACTGATATCCGTCGTCACCATCAGCCCATGAGTGCTCCTGGCTGGCCTCAGGTGAGGTCAGCCGGGGGCGCCTGGGTAAAAATAGGAATGATTCCTGGTCATTCCCAGTAGATGGTACAGAACGGCTGGTAACCGTCCTCATCATAGCAACTGGGGGCTGAGCTCCATCAGCCCCCTCCCTTTCCTATGTAAAGAAAAGATTCTGTACTGCCTGGACTATCATAGCAGCGGGATGCTGGGCTCCTCTCCTCCGCACCGCTTAATGTCCTGCCTGGACTGTCATAGCACCGGGAGGCTGCCACCCCCTCATTTTCTCTCACTAACAAGTCAGTGTTTCTTATTCCTGCATTCTTTATAACTTCATGACACAAATGGGGGGGACACTGCCACGGTAGCCCAGAAAGGTTGGGGGAGGAGGGAAGCAACTGGTGGGGTTGTTGCAGGGGCACCCCCTGTGAATGGCATGTAGCTCATCATTTCTGTAGGATCTGACATGGAGCAGCTGTGCTCTCTGATACAATGGCAGCAGACAGTACAGAACGACTGATAACTGTCTCTGCTATCATGCAAAAGCAAACAAATGCTGCTGTGTAGCGCTGCAGTAACGCTTCTGTTAGCAGCATCCAGTACACATATGGTGACAGTAAAAAAAAAGTTGAACGGGCTCCATGGTTGCCGTCCTATGGCGTCTGCCAGGGCAATCCAGGGAAAAAGGGCACAAAATGATTGTCTGCCGTTGTTTTCCTGGAGGAAAGAATGAGTGACGACATTTACCCAGAACCACCCGCGACAATGATTTTTGCCCCATTAGGCACTGGGATCTCAACCCAGAATTCCAAGGGGCGGGGGAGACTGCGGGAACTATTGGATAGCTACAGAATAGCTACCCACAGTGCAACGCTCCAGAAATCGACGCTAGCCTCGGACCATGGATGCACACCACCAAATTAATGTGCTTAGTGTGGCTGCGTGCACTCGACTTTATACAATCTGTTTTACAAAAACGGTTTATGTAAAATCGGAATAATCCCATAGTGTAGACGTACCCTTAGCGAATCTAAGTGGGTGTAATGTGGATGCAGAGAAGCTGGAAGTTAGTGATATAGGAAGGAAAAACAAGTAAGAGGGAGAGTAAGAAGGTGAAAATAAAACCAGGCACCTCACAACTCTTGCTTACACCCTCTTCCTCCTGAAGTTGCATGAACACAGATTCCCTAGCACCCACTTACTGATGTGAAACTAACATTTATATCACCCCTAATTTGATCCTCTGTGTGTAGCCTCTCATCTTAAAATATAAAGCCTATTGCCAACAGTGGAGATGGCTGCTTTTTGACAATAATATCAAAACTTCTCTTTCAGAGGCTGGTGTTTGACATGCATATACACAAAGTAATATTTTCTCAGCATTCATTTCAGCGGTCTCCACCAACACCCCATTTCCTTGTTTCTGATGCCTGATTTTTATTGACAAATGGACCATTTCCAGTGGGCTCTTTCAGATACAGATTTCTTCCCAAAGATGTGATAGTCTACTCTCTCCAAGGCTTGCATACATGTTTGCATGTCACTGCCATTGGCACATCCCTGCACTGGGACCTGTGAGGAAGTATTATAGGGCTGGCTATGTTGGTTTTATACCATCTGGGGAAGCTCCTTATAGCAGGAATTTCCAGGAAGCTGGTTAAGCCACCTTCTTTCTGCTTATTCCACCAGAGTGGCATGGGGCAGGAGGAATGTAACTCAGAATTGGCATCTTTGTCCCTTGATTTAAAGCAGAATTTGGACCTTTGACCTGCTCTGGAATCAAAGCAGAGACTTAAACAAGGAAGATCACAGGCCTGCTTCCTTGTAAAGTCATTTATTTCTATGCAAAGTGGGAATCAAATACTACTGGACTGGACATGTTTTACACTTTTTATTCACTTTGTAAAGCTGTAAATGACTACACAAACTGCAAGGTAGTGAAAAATCAGACGCTTTGTATCACCAATATGGATAATGAGAATTTTGAAAGAGCAGATTTGTTCTAATCAAAATAAAAGGAGCACAGTGGCAGCAGGGCCGGCGCTTCCATTTAGGCAACCTAGGCGGTCGCCTAGGGCACCAGAATTTGGGAGGGTGGCAGACTGCTCTGGTGGACCTCCCGCAGGCGTTCCTACAGGCGGTCCTGCTGGTCCCACGGATCCGGTGGAGCATCCGCAGGAACGCCTGTGGCAGGTCCACTGGAGCCAGGGAACCAGCGGACCGTCTGCAGGAATGCCTGCGGGAGATCCACCGGAGCCGCGGAACCGGCCAGCCGGCCCTGCGCCTAGGGCACCAAAAACCCTCGCACCGCTCCTGAGTGGCAGACAAGGGTTGAAGCTGTTTTCCTGTCACGCATACATTATGTGAAGCTCAATGGCAGCATCCTTGTGGAGAGCTGGAGTAAAGCACTGCAACTGATTCTGAAATAGGAGAAGGAGAAATGTACCCACACTTATAATCTCAATAGAGCTATCCCCCCACCCCCCCCGCAAAATCACCATTTGAAATTTGACATGAAAAAGGTCAATTTTTGTAGTGAAAATTTTTGTGGAAAATGGGTCCCTTTTTTCCAAACCAGCTCTAAATCTCAAATCTCGGTGAACTGCTAGTGAAATTGCATCAGTGATACATTGCTAAAAGAAAGGGGATGCTCTTCCCTTTGTTTTCCTTGCCTTTTATTTCCTGTTTTGTGTATTTGTGCAGTTTTCCTACCTTGTCAGGTGACTCAGGTTTCCCTTATTGTTCTGGCTACTTTCTGTGTTCTGAATCACCCTGCATTTAAAATTCAGGGAGAAAAACTGCTTCCTCTGTGTCATTTCAATTAAAAACACCCTCAAGCTGCCATATTAACTTAATCACCTACCCAATAAGAAGAGAAGGGACATTCTTTAATTTAAACCCCATCAACAACCCTGTACCTCAGAGACCTAGAAAGGCAGGACATGTTAGTGAAAGACCATCAGCCTAAAACCAGTGTCAGATCTCTGAAACTTAACATTAGTTTTTCACTGTTGTGCTCTATTTCTTCTTTCTTCTCCTTTGCCTCTCTCCAGTTCTCTTTCTGTTTGAATGCTTTTCCAGGGTAATATTCTTTTTGTGTTTGGTGTTTTCTTTGCTGTTCCCAACCAACCTCCCCTTCTCAGTGGTCTCTCCCACGACAATCTCATTCCATACCATTGCCTCCATCCCTTTTTCATTCTTTCCAGTGCTCTAATCCTGGGGGCCAGTATTCTGTGTTTGGGTTCCATCTGGGCTCTACTTTCAGCCTGAAGTGTCCTAAAAGAGTCTGGATCTGATTGACCATTGCCCTGCATTTTGTGTAATTATTTGCATCAATGCGAAGTGGGTTAAACAAATCAGCAGGGTAGCATTTTACATCCACTTTGCACTACTGTAAATAGCTAGACAAAGTGCAGGGCCAGGGTAATGCAAGCCCTCTGATGCAGTTAAAAAGTACAACGCATCATAAAGAATCTGGGAGCACTACAGGCTAGAAGGTAGACCAGTGAATAATACAAAGAAGGAAACTCAGTCAGAGGAGGGATGTCTGGGATCTCTTTCAGTGCAGTGGTATGGGGAAAAATATTCAAGAGTGCTGCTGTGGTTTGGCCCAGTTGTATTCTGTGTACCCATTATAACCAGCCCACTCATTAGTCCTCACCATCTCGCGTATGAGAATCATGAATCTGGTTTACCATGCTCAAACAGAGCTGAAAAGGTCCAAACTGATATTCTGCATGAGGAATCTGCAGTCTCCCTCCACCATCTGGCTGATAGACTTGATGGCTATGTGAGAGAACCTGTTATTAACATGAATAAGGACCCCTTTGTGTATGGGAAAGAAAAGGGGGGAGGGGGGAGAAATCTAGCCTTCCCTATCTTTGTTTGCTATAAAAACATTTGAGCTGCCTTCCTACTACTAGTGTCTCTTGTGAGCACATTGTTCAGTGCTGCTGCTGGAAATGAAGTTTTTGATGCACACTATATAAAGTTTCTCTAGAAAATACACAATTGTTTACTTTTCTTACTTTCACGTGAATTTAGTGCTCATGAAAGAGGCTGAAATGACTGTCCTGGAGACTGAGGACCAGAACCTCAGCTGGATTGAACTGATGTCACACCAGTTTGCACCAGCTGAGGCTCTGGCATAGTAAAAGTAAAGCAAAGCATGAGAAGCACAAGTGAAAGCTTTCCTCACAATGCCCTTCCACTGTGCCTCAACCCTGACCAGAGGGATCCCCTGAAGGGCTGAGGAGGTACTCATTTTCCATAGCCAGGCAATATTGTCCCTCTGCTAAGACTGCCAAAATGGTACCAGTTTGGAAAGTGGTATTGATAGGAAGGATGTTGCAGAAGTTTTGGGGACTAGTTTAAAACTTGGGAGACCTAGGGTCAATTTCCTGCTCTACCACAGACTTCAGTATGACTTAGGGTAAGTCACTTAGGCATTGCTGAGCTTAGCTTTGCAACACCTTAATGCCCAAGTTCCTTCTGAAACTAAGAGTTAGTCTCTTAAATTAGTTAGGCATTGCAACACCGAGCACTCTAGCCTCAGTTTCTCCTCTGTAAAATGGACTAATAGCGCTTCCATGCCTCACACAGTGCTGTGAGGACAAGTATGTTCAAGGTTGTGTGGCACTCAGATACTACAGGAATGAAGACTATATAAATACCTAAGCCAGCTAGGTAGTTTTGTGACATGGATGCCACTTAGAATGAGAACTGGTTTGAGACCCCAGATATTGGGACTCCAGAACTACAGTGATGAGTATGTTTTAAACAAAATACCACCAAGTTCAATTCATGCACACTACTGCATAGCTAGCAGATAGTGACAAATTTTGGTCAGGACCAATTAGGGCCAAATTTAAATTGACAACCTACTGATTAAAAGTTTGCCTGCATATCCAGTTCCCAGCCCCTAAGCTATCCATTCCCCCACATTGCTTAAAGTGCAGTTGGACAAATCAATGATTCATTTCATGAAAAGATTGAGGAAGAGAAACAGAAAGCAGATTTGCAGAGTAGATGTACCCTGCAATTAAAAACCTGCAGCTGGCCCATGCCAGCTGCCTGGGCTCATGGAGCTCAGGCTAAGGGGCTGTTTAAGTGCCATGTTATTCAGGCTCTGGCTGCAGCCTGAGTTCTGGGACCCTCCCACCTTGCAAGGTACTAGAACCCAGGCTCCAGCCCAAGCCCAAACACCTATCATGTAATTATCCCTGCAGCCTGAGACCTGTAAGCCCGAGTCAGCTGGCACAGGCCAGCCACAGGTTTTTATTTGTAGTGTAGACATACCCTCATTAGTCCCCACCTCATGGCCCAACCAGAGCCATAACAATGTTTGAAAAGAGAAGGGAGATAGCAGCAGGGAAAGGTAGTTACTCTCAAAAGTGTTGCCAACTCTCATGATTTTGTCATGAGCCTCATTATAAATTGTTTTCTTTAAACCCTCAGCTCCTGGAGTCGAGTGATATGTAATGATTTCAGCTTTCATTCTTAGAGAAAAAGTAAGTTTCTAGATCTTGTGGCTGTCGGGAAAGCTTCAAAATGTGACCACAGTGACTCTAAAGGCTCAAAAAACAGAAGGCAAATAAAAAGAACACCAAATTTATTATTTTTACATAATCTCATGATTTTAAAGCCACTCATGATTTTTGGTGAGCCTGATTCAGGAGTTTTGAACTTTTCGAGTTGGCAATACTGAATTAAACTGCTTCAGAGACAGAAGATGGCTAGTATATTCTGTGGGACCACTAGGATTCCTGTCCTTTTGAGCTGCGAAATTTGAACAACATTTTTTAATGGTGGGCCTGATCCTTCAAATATTTACATGAGTGGGTTCAATGGGATTATTCACAAGCATAAAGTTACTCATGTCACGTGTCAAAGTTTGTAGGACTGGTTCCTCGGTGAGGGCCTGATCCTACTTCAACTGAAGCCAGTGACAAAAATGCTCAGTGGAAGCAGGATCAGGCCTTTAATGCTTATTCCAGACATTCTGCTAACAAAAAACAAACAAGCAAATCCACAGAATGTGTATTGCAAAAGATACACAGAATTTTGTTTAATGAAATTAATACAGTATTCCCTTCAACTATTCTTTGTTGTTACTTGGGTTACTCCACCAAAATTTTACTTGCCTTTGTGACATCTCACAGCAGTGTCACTCATCAGGCTAAGATGATATATCATCTAGCAAAGAATAGGATAGGTGGACGGGGTAAAAATGTGAAAGTCTGGCCTTTTTTTCACAATGTCATTCAACAGGGTATGTTAATCCCTGGCTTTATTATAAGGTTACAGTGGAGATATTTTTAAAGTTTCATTCTGATAGAGAAAATGCCCATAATTCCTAAATAGGAGAACCTGTTATGAAACGAACACTGACCTTTTGTGTATTTGGAGAGGATGAAAAATAAACATCTTGCCAACATTGGCTTCTATTGTTCAGATACAATGTAGCTGCCTTCTCCCTAATGTCCTTGGATAAATAGGTCTGTATTTAATTATAGAATTTTGTAGCAAAACAAAATATGATTATTTTAATATAGAATCCTTCACCCAGAAGAATCCTAAACTGTGTGTGTTTACATTAATAGGATATTGAAGGCAACACTACAGCACAGTATTTAAAAGAGGAAAAATGAAGGGAAAACCCACAAAGTTACAGATGAAACATGCAAAAACAGATGCCAGTAGCATATCAAGTGTACTGCAACTCAGAGGCAAGCACTGTAGGTGCTTCTGCAACTATGCCTTGTAGGCGCTAGCCTTGGTGAGTCCCATTAACTACTAAGGGTACATCTACACCGCAATAAAAGACCCGCGGCATGCCCATGGTTCGCTCAGGTCAACTGATTTGGGCAAGCGGGAGCTAAAAATTGCAGTGTAGACATTTGTGCTAGGGCTGGAGCTCGGGCTCTGAAACCTTGCGAGGGAAGTGGGTCTCAGAATCTGAACCTGAATGTCTACACTGCTATTTTCAGCCCTGCAAGCTGAAGTCAAGTGACCCAGGCTCTGAGACTCAGTGCCACAATTTTTCTATTGTAGTGTAGACATACTTTCAGTGAAAGGGTGTTTTACTAGGGCTATCAGGAAAGGGAAAGGTTGTAGATACTACAGGCACAGAAGCTTAAGAGGTTACAATTCAAAGTGAGCAATAGTGGTAAATGTTGAGGCAGTCCAGTCAAGAGGCAGGCCTTGTGCCTGGGGGTCCCTGTTCAGACCAATCTCTATTCAAGCAATGAGGAGCCTACAAGTTTCCAAGCCAGACTCACTGTGGCCCTACGCATTTGCTTCCTGACCAACCACTTCTTCTCCCCCGTAAATCCCACACAGACCGCTGCACCCAGCTGTGATGTCCAACAGTCACAGCCTGCTCCACAGGCAGCTTTGGTTATGGTTCGTAGGGCTTTTCTCCTGCTCCCTGTTTACCTTCCCAGCTACTTCCTGGTTCAGGACCTTTCCTTGGCCAGGGAAAAGGGAAGTGCAGTGCAGAGGAGACAGATGGGAGTGGTAGTGCCCTGCTTTGCAGATCCACCATAGAGCTAATGAGAAAGGCTCAAAAGCCAGGATGGGTGCCAGCTGGTTAGGGGATCCCAGCCCTGGGAGCAGCAAGTGAGGTCACCACTGAGTCAGCAAGGATCCAACTGCAGCACACTGACTATACTTGGAACTAATGCTAGTCCTTCCCAGGGATATTTCCTACTGTGACTCCTGCATCCATGGTGTGGATGGCTTCAGGGTTCCCAGATTCCTCTGCCTGAGTTGTTTCCAGTGGCTCCAAAGTCCCTGGGGCATCTGCACGTATCAGGATCTCTGCCAGGGTCTCAGCCCTTCTGGCTTCTGCAGTTGGGGGAATGCCATAGCACTGAGGCTGAAGCCTGCAATGAACATCCTTCCTCTCTGGCAGTCAGCCCAGACTGAGCTAAGCTGCTCACTCTTATACTGGTACTGCACTTGGGGCATGCTCAGTAGGGATGTGAGGGCGGGGCTTCCTCAGCCCATGAGGAGGAGTTAACCCATTCCTGTCCAGTGTGGCGTGAGTTCACCTAGTCATAGTAAGATTCATATTGACAGAGCCACTCTGCATAGCCCTGGTGTGTTTTATGATCCAGATTAAGGAACTAATAATGTGTAAAGGTTTAAATGTAACAATTGACCCAGATATAGAAAATATTACATATGTTCTATACAATTGCATTAATTCTGTAATTGAAACTTTAACTCTAGGGTTTTCCTGATTTAGACACTTGATTGGTTCTCATACTCACCTTTCCATTCACATTAGTTAAATTTCCCTATATTTGCTAGTAAGGGAATGCTTTAAGACATCAAGAGACACATGAACACAAATCACACATAGTTGTATATGGGACTCATGAAGCAAAGCTGGAATGTTTGTTCCATTCTGGTCACCTTGATATAAAGTATTACAGAGAAAGGGTTTCAGCTTCTACTGTTAATAATACCTTATGCTTCTTTATGCCTTGCATCACAGAATCTCAAAGCACTTTACAAATATTAACTAATTAAGCCTTTGTTTTAGGAAGGAAAGACATGAAAAAGGATCACTTTACTCACCAACTAAATGCAGCTTCCTCTGGAGTGGAATACAACCAACGTCTCCCTAACAGTGTACGATACAGCAATCTACACAACAGTTTAAGATGAATATAGTATCCAGTTGAAACAGTCGTGAGGAAGAGGAATTCAGATAGGTGGAATAGGTCTGATTCTACAGCCACTCCGTGTGTAGAACTCCCAATGCAACAACTGCAGGATCAGACCTATTAATCAGAATTTGCCCATGACACTGGGGTCAACATCTTTATTTTTACAGAAGTTTGATATGATCTTGAATGTTCACAAGGAGTCAGGGCTATGGTTCTACATCTCACCCAAAAGGACAGCATTCCCTGTCACTTTAGCGGAGTTTGTTTCTTGATAGATTCAAGATGGAAATATGCCACCTACTGAATTATCAACATCACTTCCTGTAGCACTAAATATTTTCTTAATCTTGCATCCTATCTGACCTAGCCCAGTCCTGCTTAATGTGGGAAAGCTGACAGTACAGAGCCTGCAGATTCAGACCAAGAAGTCCAGTGACCAACTCTGTAATCAGGAACACATTCATCAACCTGTCGCTGCACCAGAATGGAAACAAGCAGAATGTAGCATTTTGTTTGGCCTTTTTAACTGCAGTGGACTCTAAAACAATGATCATCTCTTTCTTTTATTATTTAAAGCTATAGCAAATTGTGATGAAAAGGTACTGTCCCAGGCACAAAATCTGTTTGCCCCTCTATGCCATGATGGTCGGTAATCAGGGCTGGCTCCAGGGTTTTTGCCGCCCCAAGCGGCAAAAAAAAAAAAAAAGAAGCCACGATTGCAATCAGCGGCTGCTCCACTGTGCTGCTTTCTTCTTCAGTGGCAATTCGGCGGCAGGTTCTTCCCTCCGAGAGTGACTGAGGGACCAGCCGCCGAATTGCCGCCAAAGAGCCTGACGTGTCGCCCCTTCCCTTTGGCTACCCCAAGCACCTGCTTGCTGAGCTGGTGCCTGGGCCCTGTTGGTAATAAAGAAAACAAATGATTTTTTTAATCTACTGGCCAAAATTATTACTCACAGTGGGTGAAATTTTGTGAGCTTGATATTAATATTAAAAAGAATACAGTATAATATAAATGGGGGAAAGAAACTGAGAATGAAAATCAGGTTCCCCAAAAGACATAAGATAAAAGCATCCTAAATCCCAGGAAATGCAGAATGGTATAAACAGAAATGGTTTCAGTTCACATTGGCTTTTGCCTCCATTTTAAATTGGTTCCAGTTTATGTGTAGATTCACCCCTTTGGGCCCTGTTCTCCCACAGCAGGATATGAGTAACTTCCTTTGAAATCAATGGGTGTTACTCATTCTCCTGCCTCAGGATGTGAGTTCCATTAAAGTTTCAGGTTCCTTCTAACTCAGGGGTCGGCAACCTATGGCATGCATGCCAAAGACAGCACGCGAGCCGATTTTAAATGGCACGCTGCTGCCTGCTGGGACTTCAGCATGCCATTAAAAATCCTGCCCAGCCTGGCTCGCTCTCCTCTGCCCTCTGCTCCCCCCGCAGGGGCAGGGAGCAGAAGCATAGCCATGCGCACAGGGTGGGCAAATGGCCCCACTCTCCTGGCGCGGCAAGTCGTGGGATCCGCGCTCCTGCGCCGGAGCACCCGGCTGAGTGCAGTAAGTCACTGGCCCCTCCCCTGCCTTCTTCCCTCCCCTGGAGCCCTGTAGGTCCATAAGCCATTTCAAGGTCTCCTCTGTGACACTGTGGATATCATCCAATTCACCTTTGAATCCATAGGTGGGGCACTGTATTATGATGTTTTGGATGCTGTCACCGCAGTTGCATGAAGGGGGAAATCTTTGATTTTCCAGATGTGCGTCAAGTAGCTGCATCTTCCATGGGTTGTTTGCATGCTGCTCAGTGTGGTCCAAAGTCTGAGTGGCAAGTCGACACCTGGAGGTTGTTAGCTCAGTGGTAATGTGTTTTTCTGGAACTGTAGATGAGGTCCAGACACTTTGCCATTCCCTGGCCAGATCCAGAGACATGAGATGGCCACATGTGTTTTTTCAATTTCAGGCATTGTTGGGGTATGTCATCCATAACCTGCCAGATGGGAAGTTCTGTGTAGTCTTCAGCGCGTTTATGTTCTTGTGCTGTGACTATATCTCAATAGATAGCTGAAGATTTGAAGTTTGCTAATACAGAAAGCCAGGTGTTGATTTTAAAGTTAAGAACATAAGAACCCCAGCCATATTGGGTCAGACGAAAGGTCCATTTAGCCCTGTATCCTGTCTTCTGACAGTGGCCAATGCCAGATGCTTCAGGGGAATGAACAGAATAAATAATCATCAAGTGATCCATCCCCTGTCACCCATTCCCAGTTTCTGGCAAACAGAGGCTGCTAGAGGCACCATCCTGGCTAATTAGTCATTGATGAACTCCATGAATTTATCTAATTCTTTTTTGAACTCTGTTATAGTCGTGGCCTTCACAACATCCTTTGGCAAGGAATTCCACAGGTTGGCTGTACGTTGTGTGACGAAATACTTCCTTTTGTTTGTTTTAAAATTGCGTGTTAATTTCATTGGATGACCCCTAGTTCTTGTGTTATGAGGAGTAAATAACACTTTATTTACTTTCTCCACACCAGTCATGATTCTATAGACTTCTATCATACCCCCATTTAGTCATCTCTTTTCCAATCTGAAAAGTCCCAATCTTATTAATCTCTTCTCATGCGGAAGTTGTTCCATACCCCTAATCATTTTTGTTGCCCTTTTCTGAACCTTTTCCAATTCCAATATATCTTTTTTGAGATGGGGCTACCACATCTGCACTCAGTATTCAAGGTGTGAGTGTACCATGGATTTATAGAGTGGCAAAATGACATTTTCTGTCTTATTATCTATCCCTTTCTTAATGATTCCCAACATTCTGTTCACTTTTTTGACTGCCACTGCACATTGAATGGAAAAGTGCCCAAGATAATTTGCATAGCTGATTTAGCTGCCTTTTCACAAGTCAAATATGGCAGCTTCCTGTCCACTCCGGTGCACAGTACTCTGCAACTGAGTACACCAGGGCTGAGACTGATGTTTGCAGCACTGGGGCAGTTGATCCCCAGCTTGTCTCAGATCACATGTAAATAATGCTGATGTGAGTCTTTGCTTTAGAGGCTACTTTCCTGAGGTGGTCATGAAAGGTCAGTGTGCGGACAAGAATGACAAAAAAGGAAGCTGAGACGAAACCAAATCAGTAGTCGGTACCTTCCACCTCGACAATAGAGCTGCACAAAACATTCTGCTGAATTTCGTGGTGAAACTGTGCATTATATGACCCAAAGTCAACAATATACAGAAAGTTCATTTTAGCCTCTTTGGATATATTAAACCAGTTCCTTGGAGAGATGTCACTGAAAAGGGTTAAGGCAGCTTCTTATTTAACTAGATCCTGATCCTGCAATTAACTCTGTGTGGGCAGGCCCCTGTGCCTGTGTGAGGCCCCATTGAAGAAAATGGGGCTTCTGCTCTCTCAGAGCTTCTGGTAGGATCAGGCTATTAACACAGATCTTCATATGCCGACAAAGCGAAATTTCAGAATTAAGGCTTGTGCTGAGTAGAGTTGTGTAAAGCCATTTTCACCACTAATGAAAAATGTTCAATGGGGTACAATGAAAACACAAACTATAATTTGTTTAAGAAGTTTTAGAAGAGATATAGGGCAATGTTCCTGGCAGCATGGTTTCTGTTCAGAACAAAAAGTTGCATTCAGTACAAAAAATGGTGTATTTCCATTTGGAATAAATTCATTAAACAAACAAAAATCACTTTGCTCAGAACAGAGGCCTGCCTCATTTCAGTGTAAGAAGTTAGGTTTATTGACAGAAATGGGGAAATTTTACCCTCAATAAAATTTGCAAATACTCAAAATATTATTTGTACATGCTGACACTCGAAAAGCTGAAAGCAATAGTTTTACAGAGCTATAGTTCAGTTCCAAAACTTACAAATGTATGTGCCAAGAGATGGATTTATGACTTTGGAACTCCAGGCAGCAGCTGTCCATCTGCTATGTCTAGTTTCAACATCCAATACTATTTTTAAAGAGACATATTAAGAAAACCACAAACACAAATCTTCTTTTTCGTGTAGCTAAGAGCATCTTAGATTACTAACAGTGATGGGATTTAAACATCTGATTTACTTGTCATTATTTTGGCTGTTCATTTTTTTTCTACTTTTCACTCAGCTTGGATAATGAAAAGAGATGACCATATTCCGGCCATGTCATATCCTCTGTTGCCATGACTGGAGGGTAAAGCATCTAGTATTTTCCCTTCTGTTCTCTGGACCTCCTTGCAGAATTCAGGACACCCCCACCAATTTTAGTGAGTATGTTAATGGAGAGCAGGATTTCTTTGAATGGAACTTTACTCAGAAGTGTCTGCAGCTCAAACCAAAAGAGCAGCAATGTGCTAGCAAGTGAGAACCAGAAAGTTAAATTGACCAGGTCCAGAACAAAAATAGAAGGGCAGAGTCATGTAGTCTTCCTGAGTAAGGGACAGGAGGTTCTATAAAAATATCAAGAGACTGTATAAATTATCTTAAGAACCACTTTGTTAATGACACAGTCTAATATCAGGGAGACAGCTATGACACATCTACAGGAAAAAAGACATTTGTGAATGAAATATTTTAACTGGTTTACATTTTGAACCACGAACAGTAAAATGCACTCACTCATCCCAATGGACTAGTGGCTTGCAGAATTTAATTTAAAATGGGAAAACAAAAAATTGCTTCCTATCAGCATTAATCACAAAGAACATAGCTATGAACAAAAAATGAGTGTTTGCTATTCTGGTGGGCCCTTAGTGATAGCACTGCTAGCAGATGTTGCTGTGTTAAAATGCTCACAAGTAACACAATGCTCAGGCTTTGGGACTTCATTTCTGCATGATTCATATGGAAGGCCCAACTACTCCTTGTGGAGCACTGTAAAGAGGGTTCTGTTTCTTTCCCAAATCAACTTCAGACATTGCTGCTGCAGTGAGATGGAGGATCATTATCAAGTTCCTGTGTAATATGCACCATTATACCAAAATCAATTATATAGCAGATCTTCAATGCATAGTGTGGCAAACTGGGAATGACATGGCAACTCACTGGTCTGAGAATGTTGTACCAAACTTCAATGGAATCAGTAATTATCCGTTAGTGAACTGTAATAGCCCAATTAATGTTTTAAAATGATAAAAATATATCATATTGAGTCTGCTCAAAGAATATTCACACAGAAATGGTTTGACTAGATTTCGGTACAGGTTTAGTTAGATGGTGCATGAATGTAATTCCTGCTAATAAGCCTGATCCTGCACCCTCTCTGAATGCAGAACTCCTACTCAAGTCAGGGCCGGTTTACACCTTACACGCCCCAAGGCACAGCAGCGTCGGCGTCCTCCCTGCCTACAGCTGAGCTTTTTGTTTTCTGTAAAAAATTAAACTTTTCACCCACTTTTAACTCTTAGGCACCCCTAGAACACTGGCACCCCTAGGCACATGCCTAACTGGAAATCTGGCCCTGACTGAATTCAGTGAGAACAAGCCTGGGCTGCAAGACCATGAAAATTACATGCACACAGTGGGCCCAATCCTGCAAGGTGCTGATCACCTTCAACTCCCCTTATTTTTTATTGTAGGAGATGCTTAGCACATTGACATTGATTCTGCACTGCTAGACAGGGCCGGCGCTTCCATTTAGGTGACCTAGGCGGTCGCCTAGGGCACCAGGATTTGGGAGGGCAGCAGACTGCTCCAGTGGACCTCCCGCAGGCATTCCTGTGGACAGTCCGCTAGTCCCGCGGCTCTGGTGGAGCATCCGCAGGCGCGCCTGTGGCAGGTCCACCAGAGCTGCGGAACCAGCGGACCGTTCACAGGAACACCTGCGGGAGGTCCACTGGAGCCATGGGACCGGTGAGCCGGCCCTGCGCCTAGGGTGCCAAAAACCCTGGCGCTGCTCCTGCTGCTAGAAACTTGCTGTTGACTTCTATGGGTGCAGTATCAGGCTGATTACTTATCTTACAGTTGCTTGGAGTATGTTGCCTGGAAGGCCAAATAAAAAGTTATTTACTTCTCAAGCCTTGCAGATATAAAAGTCTTTTACTACACAGACATTAAATAAACATCCTGAAATAAGTGTGGTGAAATCTTGTGAGTGCCTTCTGGACTTTCTTGCATGAGCACTTGAGAAATTTGGCCCAGCATTAATAAGACTGGATACAGTAAAGTCTCACATTACAGTGTTTCACAATACCACAAATGTCAAAAAAAGGAAATGTTTTCAGGGACTGAGGCAACCCAGCTGAGGGCTTACATAAGGATGAAGTACTAGAAGCTAGACTGGTCTTTAGATAATACTATAATATGGGATGGGTGTGTGTGTACGTGTGTACATGCATGCACACACAGAATGCCTCAAATTTTGGATACTTGTTGAGACCATTGGCATGTGCTGAGGACTTTCTGAGAATGAGGCAAATTTAAGGTGTTCAGTTTTGAGTACTCAATGTGAGACACACATTAAAAATTACCCGATTTTCAGAAAATCAGGGCACCTGCCCTTTGACAATCACACAACTTTAACAGGTCTCAAGTTGAGCATCAAAAAATGGAGACATCCAAAGTCATTAGTCACTTTTTAAAACCTTGGCCTAAACAATTGGTCTGTCTTCTGACTTGTCTGAGGGATGCAAAACTGATGCTAAATCGAATGCGTTAAAAAATGTTCTATTTAAAATCTAGGACTGATAAATATCATGAGCCCAAATTAGTTCTCTGTTTTGCCCATGAAAACTGAGTAAGGTTGCATAATTATAACTGAGAGCAGAAATTGGCCCAATATCTTAATGCATTTCTAGGAGGAAACTCAGATGTTCAGCAGATGTTGAAAAGGAGTGCAAAGAAGATAAAGTTTGGTTTTATTTGAAACAAAGATTTGTGCTGTTCTCCTAGAAACAGAAAGATTAATTGTTTTATTTTTGTAAACAGAAATCTAGTTTGTGGTCAGCCTGCTGGCCCAGAGGTCCCTGTACAATCTCTGGCCTGCAGCAGGTGTCTATTTCAGACCATCTCTGAAAACTAGCACAAACATGAACAAACAATGATAAATTAAACAGAGCTGATTCTCCACCTGAACAGAAGCTGATCCTGAAAATGCTTACTCACATGAGTAATCCCACAGATCAAACATATGGAAGCCATTCATATATGTAAGAGTTTGTGCCCCAGGCTCACAGTTTGTTTCTCTGCCTTGTTAAAGGAAGAAATGTACCAACATTTCCCTTTTAGTAACCGACTCATCACTTGCCATTTTTCAGTCCCTTAGCCCAAACAGAACGGCTGCCCTGATCACTGTATATGTTTGATTGTCTACTTTTATCCTTTGTAATTTTTTTCAGCTCATAGACTTGCATTCCACTTTGTGTAATGATACAAAAAGAAACAAACCAACCCTGCAATGGTAAGGCTGAGCAGTTAAGCATGTATGTTATTTTTGTGGGCCAGAACTGCTCACCCTTAATGTTGCATTAACATGGAGGTGTTTTTGCAGGTCACCATTTATAGTGAAATGGAAACATCAGTGGGAACAAAATCAATTCCTAAGACTGGGAGTTTTAATTTCTCTAAAATGGATTGTATTTCATGAAAGTAGGTCTTGCTCTGGGGAGCTATGTAGAGCAGGGTGGAGGTGACAGGGATCCATACTGCTCACTCCCACCTAGCTACAGGCACCTGTACACCTGGACACCTGTGCACCTGTTACCACAGTCCTTGGGATAATTTAATAGTGACTAGAGAGTACTCAATGAGACTAGGATGCAAAAATTTCTCTCTGGAATTGGCAGGGACATTTTGCATTTTTTCTTGCCATATCTCACACTCTTCCAATCCACAGATGGACTAAGCTGTAACTGGACCCAGAGCAATAGCCATGAGATGAGGAAAGAGTAAGACTCAGAGCTCAGTCTGGTTGGAAGCATCTTATCCATTGTGCACTGTTGTAATGTAATATTGAGTTATTTGTTCTTCGGTGCACGGAATAAGCCCATCAAACATTCTCTGAGCACAGTCATGTAATTTAATAACAAAGCACACTGCACAGCCCTAAATAGACTCTCTCCATTGCTTGATTTGTTGCCTCAAGTAAGCCTGAGGTCCAGGGGCGGCTCTAGACATTTCACTGCCCCAAGCATGGCAGCATGCCGCGGGGGGTGCTCTGCCTGTCGCAGGTCCTGCGGCTCTGGTGGACGTGGACCCGCGGCTCCACCAAAGCCGTGGGACCAGCGGACTCTCCACAGGCACGCCTGCGGGAGGTCCACCGGAGCTGCGGGACCAGCAGACTCTCCGCAGGCATGCAGCTGAAGGCTGCCTGCCTGCCGCCCTCCCCGCGACCGGCAGAGCGCCCCCCACGGCATGCTGCCCCAAGAACGTGCTTGGTTTGCTAGGGCCTGGAGCCGCCCCTGCTGACATCTAGAGCAAATGTATTCGCAAAGGCAGAGTGACTTCCCTATGCATAGCTCTTTTCATACAAGGATCTCAAAGCATGTTTCAAGCATTGATCAAAAGAACCTTACAACACCCCTGAGAGTAGAGAAGTACCATTGCACTCCTATCTAGTCAGTCAAGGTGTAAACGGGCCACTTCAGCTTAAATGGTCCCTTGAAGGTCATGATGTTAATTACCTATGCTAAACAATCTGCTCCATCTTGTATTTAGCTGTGACATTCAAGTTTCCCCTGACCTGAAGAAGAGCTCTGTGAAAGCTTGTCTCTCTTACCAACAGAAGTTGGTCCAATAATAGATATTACCTCGACCACCTTGTCTGTCTAAGCTACTAACCTCTTCTTCAAATACTTCCCTCAAGACCCACTTCTCCCACGATGCAGTGTTGCCAACTCTTGTGATTGTATTATGAATCTCATGATATTTTGTGTTTTTCGTAAAGCCCCAGCTCCTGGAGGAAACGGATTACACTAGAATCTCAGCTTTAATTAAAAAAAGAGAATAAGTTTCTAGCCCTCATGGTTGCAGAGAAAAGCCTGAAAATGTGATCCAAATGTACCCTAAAAGCTCTGAAATCAGAAGGCAAACAAAAAGAACAAAAAAATCTACTATTTTTTTTTAAATCCACATTTTTTTTTTAGTCCAATTTCATGATTTTGGGGTGAGTGGAGCCTGAATCATGAGATTTGACAGTACTGAGGCGGACAATATTGATAATCCATGATAAATCGCTAACTTATTAAGGCCAGGCAGATAGTCAGTCGGTATTACTGAGAGCTTTGATATATCTTGTCTGTTTATATTTTAAAACAAACAAAAGTGATACAGTGTATTAAAAATTATTGCCAGTGTCTAATTTCCTCATTTAACCTCTCGCTGTGTTAACTCAAATAATATTATTACTATTAGTTGTAGCTGTGTTCGTCCGAGGATATTAGAAAGACAAGGTAGTTGAGGTAATATCTTTTATCTTCTGTTGGTGAGAGGGGCTTTCCTGAAGAACAACTCTGTGTGGTTTGACAGCTAGTCTCTCTCACCAACAGACATTGGGCCAATAAGAGATATTACTTCACCCTCCTTGTTTCTCTAATATCCTGTGACTGACACGGCTGCAACTACACTGCATACAATATTACTACTTATCATACTGGTGAATACAAAGGTCAAGACTCAAGTAAAAGGCCAAAATAAGAAAGAGAATATGTCTTTTGACGTTCCTTGAGCATCTGTAACAGCACTAAGACCTCCCAATTGAAAGCAACTGTTTCTGGCTTGTGTGTGCACGCTTTTGGGTTCATCACTCAAGAGCTGATGGACCCTGTAGAGCAATAATGGTATTTGTGGTAAGGTGCATGCCTCAGGAACATCAAAGAACCCATACACAATCTGAGAACATCTCCTTTCTTCTGGGAGGCCACACATTGGACCATTGAATTACTACCTGCTAAGGAGACTGTGGGAGGAGGTCTTGTGGCTACAAGTGAGTCTGGGTAGTAGGCGACCTGGGTTCCATTTGCAGACCAGTAACAGACATCTTGTATGAGCTTGGCAAAATCTCTTAGGCCAAAACAATCAAATGTCATCACCTCAAGTTATATGCCAAAGAGCCTGATTTCAAAGTTGATGAGTACCCTCAGCTCCCATTGACTTTCATTGGAGGAGTTGACTCAGTACCTCTGAAAATCAGGCTGCGGGATTTTGGTTTCTAAGTATAAACATTCAGGTCTAATTTTCACAGGTGCTGAGTTACAGAGCTGTCAAGTAACATGGAGCTCACTTACCTCACCTCATGTGTCACTGAAGAGCAGCTCAACATCAGCCACTCTGCTGGGGTATTTTTTCTTCCTTTTCCCAGCAGGCCATATTATAACCAGGATAGTTGGGCCTCGCCATGGCCATGGAACAAGCTTCAGTGACTTTTTTTGGCTGACACAGCTCAGAGGACCTTGGTATTTAGGCTGCATCAAGCCCTGAGCATACAGGTGGCTCCATTTGTAATGATGATGTTTATTTTAGATTTACATAGCTCTCTTCATCCATCACACAGCCCCTCATTCCCTATCAGAGGCTGATTTCTCTTTTTCTGTGAAATGCACCCACCTCTGGGGGGGGGGGGGGGTGTAAAAATTGTTGAAAACCAGCAGCAGTTGACAAGAGTTTAGTGAAAAATACTGTATGCAGCTGCAACGACAGGGGCTTTTAGGTAAGCAGAATGTAATTATCCACACTGGAATTTGCGTAGGAGACCAAGGCTAGCGCCCCTCTACTTGTAAAAAATGCCATGGGATCTCGAAAGGTCACAAGCAATCGGCACTTCAGTTTTATATCTCACCTTCTGCAGTGCAATCTTCCAACCACGGCTTACTAACCATTCAAGGCAACAACGCCACGTAGTAAATCAGCAGCAGCAGCACGACTTGGAGCGCACCGCCACCTAGCTTCATGCAGAGGGATTAGTCTACTGTTAAGAAAGAGACAAGCCTCTTCAAAGTCTCCATCATTACACTGTGCAATAGCAGCACACTGGGGCCTGGTTCCAGACTCACCCAAAGAGAACAGTGACATTTGCTGAATCCCCCATCCACACGCAACTCTCCCTTTTAACTTTACTTAGAGGCTACCGACTCCTTTCTCCATATTAATCACATAGGAAATACAGGAAATATGGCATAATAGATTAGGCCAAATTTGTTTGCCCATGCTGGCATGGAGATAGCCATTAGTGGGAATGCTGAAGCAGCCAATAGCTTATGTGGCTTGTGCCAACATTTGCTTTCTCTTATCCTGGAAGTTAGGACTTGTGGTACAGGCAGGTGACTGACAATCCCACCATATCCCAAAGTTCTCTCCCAAACCAAAACCCAAAGGGTGTGTGTGTGTGTGTGTATGAACAGGAAAGCAGGGGCGGAAAGACTGAAATAAAGTTACACCTGCAAGATATGAATGCATGGGAGAGAGCCTGGGGGAACAAGAGAAGCTGAGAAGCTGACTACATATGAGGGAATGAGAAAGGGGACTAGAGTGACAGGAGATGGTAGAAAGATCAGTGCAAGAGAAGAAAGCAAAGTGGGAGTGAGAAGAAAGGGAAAGGAACAGAGGGAAGGATGGAAAGAGGAAGGAGACAGAATGGGCCCTCTCATGAGGCTGGAGCCAGTCAGATTTTTGTGGGTGCTCAAATTGAAGGATTTACATTCCTAACCTTGGCTTTTGTGGCCTCTTTTAGAAAAATGCATAACATTAAACACCTGACAATTTGCCAGTGTGACAACTACTGCTTTGTAGTGATTTTTCCCAAGGACACATACGGTAATATTACAAGGGTTCATAGCATAGAATGAGAGGGTACCGAACCAGATACATGAAAGCACACGTGACATTAAATCACACTTATCCCCTGCCTCCAAAGCAGCCACTATGTCATACATTTTATGCTCTTAGTTTGCTGTTAGTCCCTTTGTCTGCAGTGGTGTTCTTCCTGGCAGATCATAACACTTTCAGCACTGACCAGCTCAGAAATAAAGGATAGCTGTGGGTTTTTGCTGAGCCAGCACTAACATTTCGACCTTAATTTATAAATTAGGTATAGAGACATAGGCTCTTCCACAAGGAAAACTGATCATTAAAAGGGAAAGGATGAAATTTTGCAAAACCCAATTACTTTACTTCTCAAGGACCAATCACTAGGTGACACTACTGTACCATGAATTACTGCTTATGCACCAAAAAATTATGTTCTTATACTCAGGTAGGCAAATACTGATACCTCTGTCTCCTTTTCTAGGCATTTCTGCCACACGTCATTATCATATCAGCATGGCACCTTTCTCCCCCTAGTTTCTACCACTTTATTATTGGCACGACAAGCCAAACTGAGAAAAGTATTGCCAGAGCTAACACAAGTATCTGCGAGTGAGGCAGGTTTCACAGTGGTAATGAGTGGCCAGCAGAGAGGTATGTCTCTCTTTCTCTGCCCCAGCATTTCTCTTCAGGCCCTTGTACATTTCCTAACCTTATGCTGAAATAAAAACCCATTCACAGCTGACATCATCAGGAAAGGGACAAATGGAATTTACTTTCTAGCCTGTTTTATCAGCATTTGAGAAAATTCTGAGGGTGAAATCTCGGTCTCATTGAAGACAAATGGAAAACTCCCCTTGGCTTCAATGGAACTAGGATTTCACCCTAAAAGATAGTACATTATTACTTTAAACTAATCCATTTGTCCAATAATCAGATTTCTATATATGGCCAAATTCTAATTAAATTATCAAAAATGAGTGCAATCCTGTAGCTACTGGAACTTTTATAGCTTAACAATGAATACACCTTTTACAGCAATTTAGATGCAGGTTATTAATTTTCCAGGTTTAAAATCTGAACAGAAAGTGTCTAGCTCACAGATCTGTGTAGGCTCCTTTACACAGGACCACAGTGAGAGACCTGTGACCTTGGGAATCTTTGCACATCATGCAAATGGCCTGTAGATCATCTTTGCTAAACAGTTTTAATTTTATTCTGATGTCACTCACATATATTCTGCTTGTTTTGCTGTCTTTATATTCAGCTGTTTGGCTGTTTCTGTGGGTCCCAGCTGTCTGCTTGTCCAGATGTTTCTCTTCATACTGGGACTGCAGATGTGGACAGAATGCATTTGTCTTTAATCCCCTTCAGCACTGAATGATACAGGCATAGCACAAGTTGTGTAGACATGGGGACCCAGTGTTGGGGTTTGACCAAGCCGCACTTAGCATTGGACCTAAGCGATGAGGCCAAAGGCAGCTGTCATCCACTGTACGTCTTCTTGACAATGTGCTAGTTCAGGCTGCTCTAAGCAGTGCCGAGTTACGGCAGCCCCCAAAGGCACAGTTCACCATATCATCTTTTAGTATCACATCTTAATTAAGATGAATCCTTATGCAGAGTTTTTAAAACTAGAAAATCAGACAACAGAGAACAAGTCTCAAATTATAACTTGCACCATTTTCTTTTAATTGTGTCCGGAAATGTTTTGTGAGTACAAAAGCCTATCCTCTTATACAAAAACAGGCCGATGTACCTTTTCTTACTATTCATATTGTGCCATCAAAGACAGAATGATGAAATAAGTAATGTTATACATAAATTTTTACGGTACAATACATTGCATGGAAGATTTTTCATTAGCTATAGCTATAGTACTTAACACATACTTTGAAACACGCACAATGACACCACTGACAACACCATATAAATAGCTTGAGACATAGCTGTAACACTTTACATCACACCTAAAGAACACGTTCTTCAGAACACAACAATTTAGACCACACTTAATTTACAATATTAAAGAAATTTCCTTTATACAGAAAGATGTCAGACTGCATTAAGACCACAAAACTCAACAATTTAACTACTTGTTAAACAAGCTTTAACTACTTGTTTTCTAGATAAGATGCTCACTCTTACAAAAGTCTATATACTGTATGTCTTTCCTAGTATGCCAAGGGCCCTCGGTCCAGTGCCTGCAGCATTCCAGAGAAGAGGAGACTTTTTTGTTTCCATGCATCTGAAGAAGTGGGTTTTTTACCCATGAAAGCTTAGGCCCAAATAAATCTGTTAGTCTTTAAGGTGCCACTGGACTCCTCATTGTAACTGTTCAGAGCACTTCTCCTTCCTTCTTGGTTAAAAAACACAAAGGTGCTTTCTTAGATATAGGATGAATGATAAAGATCTGCCCCCAACTTATCTTTTAAGATAATGTGCCTAGCCTCCATCTGTACTGTTCTCTAACAAGACGCTGTCATGTTTTACCTTAAGTATAGTAAACCTTCTTCTGTCTTTTTTCTTCTTTTTCTTTCTTGTGTAGTTTTCCTTGAGGTCTTGGGTTTTCTCTTTTCCACAGTATGTAAGCAAGATGTGCAGTCAGGAATCATCCTTTTTTGGGGGAGCGAGGTGCCATTCTTTTTTTTTTTTTAATTAAAAAATCACTTTATAGCCTCATACATTTACATAGCACTGCCCATAGATAGGTGCTGCTCCTTCAGTGAGCTCTGAGTGTCTGGACCCCTGCCTACATGCAGAGATCATTGCAGGATCAGGGCCACAGAGCTTTATGTTACCGCAATTATTTACAGGACTAGTCCCATTGAAATAAAGCCTATAGAGTGAGCCACATTTCAAAGCTTTTTATTATATGAGCATTTATGACAAGTAGCTCTACCTTAAGTTATAGTTTAACTTCTATTTGCACTGATACGATTTATAAATAGGTTTGTTTTATTTGGAAAGTTGTAACACTCTAAGTTTATATTCGCAATTGCAGCACAAACAGAAGTTAGTATAATCAGAAACAAGTTTCCATTGTGAATTAAAAGCAAACAGATTTCTGTCTGAGGGAGGCCGGGATATATGTGTGTATCTCACCTATAAATTAAGGAGAAAACACACCTGATGTCCTTCAGTTTGGTTCCTCTGGGACTCGGTTCCTCTAGTCCTGGAGTGTATCGCCACTTTCCTTGACCCAGCAAAAAATAAAGTTACACATAAAGCAAGAAAGTGAGGTGAGACTAGTTAGCTTTGAAGCAGAATCCAGTTTTATAAGGGGCTAATTGGGGCGCAGTAACTGCAGTTCAGCTACCGGCAGTTCGGGCTCTGCCTGCTTACAAAAGCCTCCCCGGTGGGAGCACAAAGAGAAACAGCAGTTGTGTCTGGAGAGGCATTCTCTCCTATAATCTTTTTTTCTGCCTAGTAGAGGAACTTCCTTATAGCACAACGTTTTTCATAGGGTCTCAAGGTACATCCAATTTGCTTAATCTAGGATCCAATTGTTAGCCTGGAATAAACATTCCAGCACAGAATGCTTCTAGCTTTGGAACTGCCTAATTTACCAACCTGCAGGCATGCAATGTGCTGACAATCTTTTAATAAGCATCTTTCTCTGGGATTGTAGTAAATACTGTGTACTCGGATAGTGAGCTTGGAGTGAAGGGTAGGAGGGACTGCAGAATCTATTAATTAGCTTTCCCTTTTAACCAAAAACATTTTCTCATCGCTATGATCCAGGAAGGTGGCAGTATCATTTGGCAAAGGTTTTCTTTTCACAGTTATTGGTGAAATCCTGGTCCTATCCAAGTCACTAGCAAATGTCCCATTGACTGCAAATTTGCAACAGAGCCAGGCTTACATCTTATATGTCTGACCTACTTCCAATTCAAAGTGGAGTAGATCAAAGCACACTGGGGAACTTTTAGGGTGTGGTAGCAGATTGTAGATTTATACCCCAGCTTGCTGCACACTAACTGTTCATCTAGACAAGCCCTGAGGCTCAGTGGTAAGTCATTTGTGGGCGGTGATGATTTAAGGTTATTCAGCGAGTGTGTGGATTGCCCTTGAGGCAAGGGAAAGCACTCCAAGCCTCTCTGAAATTTGGTGGCAGAATTTTAACATGGTGCCCCCCAGTGTGTATTTCACTGCTTACGTCTCTGACAGCAGTAGTCTCTGCATTTCAACATCTACTGACATTTCTGTTCTATTTTGATTGTGGGGTTTTTTTGGGTAGATTTTGGAAAGCTCTTGTAGCTGACAGGAACCCAAAGAAAGAAAGGAGAGAAGGTCTCTCATGTTTCCATGCCTTGAGCAGGCAAAATTCAGCTTGAGACCAATATGTGCTGCATGGTCAGAATAGAGTGGAGTGGCAGGAGAGAACAGCGCCAACCAAAAATACTACATTACTGGAAACCTGCTGAGGGTCAGAGGATGCTGGAAAGTCTTCCTGATAATCATTATTCATTTGAAGGCTAGGAAATGTCGTGGATAACGGAAGACATGGGAGCTGAAATGAGGAAATGTGGAGTTTGGGGCTCATCCTCCCACTCTCTAATAACTGAGCAAAAATATGATATGGAAAATGTACCTGATGACTCACTGCTGTTTAATATTACTGCCAGGAATGCTCCCAAAGCTACATAGGCAACTTAGAATAGCCCCGCTCTGTTCAGCTCTCTTTTACAATGCTATTTTATGGTGGAAAACACTTCAAAGAGGAGCTGGGGTGGGAAGGTGGATGGGGTTCAACTTTGTATCTTGAATTTTAAATGTACTTTTCCACACCCCCACCCTCCGCAAAGCCTGACTGATGCATGGCTTAATTTTCATAGAATCATAGGGAGGGGACCTTGAGAGGTCATTTAGTCCAATCCTCTGCACTCATGACAGGACTAAGTATTATTTAAACACCTGACAGATGTTTGTCTAACCTGTTCTTAAAAATCTACAGCTGAAGATTCAAACACCTTCCTTAGGCAATGTATTCCAGTGCTTAACTACTCTGACAGTTAGGAAGTTTTTTCTAATGTCCAGCCTAAACCGCTCAGGCTGCAATTTAAGCCCATTGCTTCTTGTCCTATCCCCAGAGGTCAAGGAGAACAATTTTTCTCCTTCCTTCTTGTAACAACCTTTTATGTACTTGAAAACTGTTATCATGTCCCCCCTCAGTCTTCTCTTTTCCAGACTAAACAAACCAAATTTTTTCAATCTTCCATCATAGCTCATATTTTCTAGACTTTATTTTTATTGCTCGTCTGGACTTTCTCCAATTTGTCTACATCTTTCCTGAAATGTGGTGCCCAGCAGTGGAGACACTACTCCAGCTGAGGCCTAATCAGCGTGGACTAGAGCAGAAGAATTACTTCTACCATCTTGCTTAGAACATTCCTGCTAATATAGCCCAGAATGAGGTTTGCTATTTTTGCAACTACACTGTTGACCCATATTTACCCTGTGATCCACTATGACCCCCAGATCCCTTTCCGCAGTACTCCTTCCTAGGCAGTTATTTCCCATTTTGTATGAAAGCAGCCATTGGCTTCAAGGAGACTACTCATGTTTTTAGGGTTCAATTGGTGCAGGACTGGGGCCAAAGTGTTTGTTTGGGAGGCACATACCAGAACTATAGCTCAGGATTTACTTGCAAAATTCAGATAGACAGAAAGCCATTCAAAGATCTTGTAGCTGGAGCTGAGGTAACTAGTGTGTTGCAATATATTTGGAAATGGGAACTCAAATTACAGGAAATGTATGGGGGGGAAACAAATTCAGTTCCTGTGTGGGAAGGTATAGGCTCAGACCCTCCAGTGGGGCGTGGCTCCTTATGCTGCACTGCCAGTGTATAGTAGACATAAAGCTAGCCGAAATGGTCACATGAGGATTACTTCTTTGTAGGGTGAGCATCTGGTGATGCAGAGCCAGTGTAGTAGCTCCTATGCCACCCCCTCATGGCTAGGGCTTCCCTAATCCCAGGCTGCAGGATCAGTTCCTTGGGGTTGTTAGTGGCTAATACAAGTTAGAACAGTCCCTAGGCTGCTCTAAATTACACCAGAAGATGGGCCTGCCACACAACTGGCCCACAATTGGAGGAGTGTATAGGTGGCTTAAAGTCATCTGTGCACACACCCTTTTGAATTAGGTGGTGACAATCAGTGATCTATGCCACTGAAAGTTAAAAGCCCGTGCAATAAATAACAGGGAACAGGGAAGACATTTTCCTGTGAAATCAGTGTTTGTTTTGGGATTCAGTGCATACTCTCCTCCTCTCTTCTCCCTCCCCCTTTGCATAAGCTCCATCAACTTCTATATTTACATTTCCCACTGGCTCAGTGACTAATGGTCTTTGTAGAGCTGCCTCATGACCTCATGTGAGATTTTAAGAGTTTGTTTGAATGAATTTACCAGCATGCAAATGTTTTCCTGCTGCTGTGCTGTAACTTGTTAAGTGTGTGTGGGATACGTACATGCCTTCTGAGCACGTTTTCAGAATATCCACTCACATTTCAGTCCTTTTTATTTTGAGTCTCTTGGAATTTAAAATTACTCTCAGAATGCTCCACAGCACGATCAAATAAACCCCTCAATGGCAGCCAGAGGAGCGTCTGGTCAGAAAGGTATGAGTAGAAGCAGGACCCTTTGGATTTTTGTCTCTGTTTAACTTTGATGAAGATATATTTGTTTTGTTCATTTCTCCTGAAGCAGTTCTGCAGTCACTGGTGTCCCACTGTGAGCTTATTTCTACTGCAGTGCCACACAAAAAGCCTTATAAAGGAAGCACAGCTACACCTCACATCCAGCTTATTTATGGCTTTCTTGAAACAGCTCGTCGTCTTTCTCCTTTAATGATAACTTTTTCCTGGGTCCCAGTATCACACTGGAGGAGGAAGCCTTTCTAAATGTGGAAAGTCTCCTCCGAAAGTTGCCCCCTGAAAAGAAATACAGGAGCGGGTCAAAGCAGCAGTTTGATGCTGCCAAGGATAGGGTTATCACTACTAATTTCTGCATGAAAAGGATGTCTTCACAGCTGGAGTCTTTCCTCTTCAGGAAGTGAAGGTGGATTGTGCGCTGAATATGGTAAGGTGTGAAGCTGACCAGGAAGGCAGCTGTTACAATGATTATCATCCAGATGGCCTTCCTATGAGTAGACTGATTCTTCTTCAGTGAATTCTTCAGTAAAGTCTTTATGATCATGGCATAACAGATAGTTATGACACTAAAGGGGATAATGAAGCCTACAAACAGCGCAATATAATGTAGGACCAGCAGACTGGTCATCTCACTGCTTTTGGGAGGTTCAAAGCACTTTGTCTTGTTACCTTCTTCGTAAGACCCACTCAGTAAAAATGGAGAACTTGTCAGTGTGACAAAAATCCAAATGCTCACACATGCCAGTCTGGATTTTTTCTCAGTTACCAAATTGAGATTCTGGACGGGGAAAACGATGGCTATGCAGCGAGAGAAGCTCATGGCTGTCATGAATAAAATGCTACAGTACAGGTTGACGTAGAATGCATAAGAACTAACTCTGCATAAGAAGTCACCAAAGAACCAGTTGCCTCTGTGAACATAATACACTACTCGAAGAGGCAGGGTGCATACACAAAGGAGGTCTGACACTGCAAGATTCAGCATGTAGATCTGGAAGGCTGTCTTCTGCCGATACGTTTTTATGAGGACACACAGCACAAAGCTATTTCCAACAAAGCCCAGAATCGCAATCATGGAGTACAACGTGGAGTACACTTTATTTCGGAAGTCGTCAATGGTGAAAGGGCATGTTGAGTTGCTGCCAGACAATGCGGTCATATTTTCTGTGGTATCCATAGGCTCTGCCTGAGAGGTATCACCTTGAAACCTACAGTCTAAAGATGAAAAATAAAAGTGAATTTTATAAAGCATGGAACATCAAAATATAACCCAGTTATTAAATGGAAAAGACAGAAAGGTGGGCTTTTTGTTTGTTTTTTGGGGTGGGGCTAGCAGAGTTCATATTGAGCTAATATTTCAAACTATCCTCACAAAAGGCGTAACTATCCTCACAAAAGGCAGGATCAATGTTCTTAAACCCAGATTATTCGTACTATAAACATAAAGGGTGAGATTTTCAAACTTCCTCAGCATTGGCTGGACTCTTCTCCCATTGAAGTCAATTGGAGTTTTGCCATTGACCCCCAAGGGAGAAGAATTAGCCCAACACTGAGAACTTCTGAAAATCCAATGCTAATTTCTCATAACTCATTCTGAAAGCAGATAAAAGAACAAAACAAAAATCCCCACTGGTGCTACCACTGGTTCCAAACTGGCAGTACAGTAGTACTGTTTGGAGCTGCAACGCAGACAACTTGATTGGCTTCCAAGTTCTAATTTCCATGTTAGCTAAAAGGAGGAGAAGGAAATATCTGACAGCAGTATAATCACTGGTCAGCAAACACAGAACTTCAAAATGTATTCAAAAGGGACACTTTTAGCTACTCACCCCTGTTTTTAGTGCGCTCATTCTCTAAATACCTGGCAAATCCCAGCTCCCTCCACACCATTCCGGAGGCCTTCTTGTATGAGGACAGACCTCAGGAGGAGAAAGCCCATATGGCAATTTTTGAAGCTTTAACCAAAGTGTAGAAAGAAGCCTTTTCTAGTACACAGAACGATTTAAAAAACTTTAAAAATAATCTTGAAGACAGTTCCAAGGTTGAGGCTGCTCACAGCTAGAATAGATGCTTGTTAGCTGCCAAACTCCTGCACAGGCTTCACTCCACTTAGGGATAACACAAATCTTAACATGTCAAATTAATATAAATATACACAGTCCCTCACTCATTTCATAAGAGCCCTACATGTTAGCCTACCAAAATCCAAATGTGGGAGGAGGGCTTACAATGGGAAGTGAACTACCAGAAAAAGCTTCAGATGACATGGGATGAATTTCTTTAATGTCAATGTTTTCTATAATTGCCCTTTGATGACTAAGCATTTCTTTTGTTGTAAGATGCTAGCCTTACTCACCAGGCTGGGGAATCATCCCATGCTCACATCAGTTTTTAGCCCTGCCTCCAGTCTCCATTCATTGTGCAAACCTCCAACAAATTCACAAAAGAAAAACAGAACTTCCAGTTGGGGCTTTCTATCCAGCCGCAACACCTAGGGCTTCCCACCTGGAGACTCTCTTCCCCAGGAACTACTGCAGGAGACAGGTTTTAGAGTGTTAGCTGTGTTAGTGTGTATCAGCAAAAACAAGGAGGAGTCCTTGTGGCACCTTAGAGACTAACAAATACTGATACTCACACTTTCTTGTCACCTGTTTGAAATGGGCCACCTTGTTTACATCAGATTGCATCCGACTAAGTGGCTATTCACCCACGAAAGCTCATGCTCCAATACATCTGTTAGTCTACAAGGTGCCACAAGACTCTTTGCTGCTTTTACAGATTCAGACTAAGGGTATGGCTACATTTGGAATTTCAAAGCGCTGCCGCGGCAGCACTTTGAAGTGTGAGTGTAGTCAGAGCGGCAGCGCTGGGAGAGAGCTCTCCCAGCGCTGCATGTAAACCACATCCCTTACGGGTGTAGCGTGCAGCGCTGGGAGCCGTGCTCCCAGCGCTGCTGCCCTGATTACACTGATGCTTTACAGCGCTGTATCTTGCAGCGCTCGGGAGGGTGTTTTTTCACACCCCAGTTGCAGCGCTGTAAAGTGTGAGTGTAGCCAAGCCCTAACATGGCTACCCCTCTGATTCTTGATTTCATTGGCCTCATTAGCACTACAAAAGTGATGTTCCTTCCCTTGGTATTCACCCTTTCTTGTCAACTGTTGAGAATAGGCCACTTCCACCTTAACTGAATTGGCTCGTTAGCAATGACCCCCCCCCACACTTGGTAAGGCAACTCTCATCTTCTCCTGTGCTGTATATTTATACCTGCCTAAATAAATAAATAAATAAAATAAAATAATGCCTACTTCATTTTCCACTCCAGGCATCTGATGAAGTGGGTTTTAGCCCATGAAAGCTTATGCCCAAATAGTTCAGATGCTAAAAAGATGATTAGGATGAATTCCATCTAGGTCTGTGACGGGGACCATTGAAGCAGGTGCTATGAAGATAGAGATTTACTCCCTAAATCAAAGAAAAAATGTGTCTTATGCAGCACCATTTAGGAAGTGCACACTAGTGTGGTGCAAGGGGGCATTTCAGTCTTCTGAAATCATCAAGGGAACTGCTGAGCTCAAGCATTTAATTACTTTCGGTTTCCTTTAATACTGGACAACTTCTGTATCAAATAAATATTTCTTGGAGGACCTAATATTAGAAATGCTCAGCAGCAATCTCTGAATGACATGCTAGCTATTGTGTGTGTGATTTAAAAAGAACCCCTCTATATGCCTGTAGAGGGGCAGGCGAGATTTGGAAGTTTACAAGCAAATCTGTTATATAATGATTTGTTCAGAGCCACTTCCCAGCAGTGGGTAAGATCACATCCTGTCTGAGTTAGGGCCAAGTAGCAGGAGCGGCGCCAGGGTTTTTGATGCCCTAGGCAGGGTCCTTCCGTGCCCTTGGTCGTTGGCGGCAATTTTGCGGCAGGGGGGTCCTTCCGTGCTTCCGGTCTTCAGGGCACTTTGGCAGCGGGTCCCGGAGCGAGTGAAGGACCCGTCGCAGAATTGCCACCGAAGACCCGGAGCGCGGAAGGATCCCCCGCCGCCGAATTGCCGCCGAGGATGGCAAAATGCCGCCCCCCCAAATCCTGGTGCCTTAGGCGACCGCCTAGGTCGCCTAAATGGAAGCACCGGCCCCGCTGAGTAGGCAAATCCTCCATCCTTGCCTAGGTTAGCTTCCTTAGACAGACTCTGTTCCTCTTTGTGGGTTTCGTTCAGTTCCATTGCTTTATATAGAGCAAGTTAGAAAATCAGGCTGACTAATTTGTTCCATCTTAAATCTGTTGGCAGTAGCATTTTATAATGTTTGAAGTAGATAAATAAAAACAAAGCAACAAGTCCACCACTTAAAAAAGCCTAGTGTCTTCACTCTCAAGCAAGATGTTTGAGATTACCTATGTGAGAAAGAATTAATACATGATGACATAGTAAGGATTTATCTGCATGAATTTACTTAGACTGTGAGCTCTTTGGGGCAGGGACTATCTCTGTTCTGTGTTTGTGCAGTGCCTTCCACAATGGAGTCCTGTTCCATGACCAAGGTTCCTAGGCACTACAGAAATACAAATACTAAATAATAATAATAATAATGATGATAGGTTTGGGATGGTCAGATTACTCAGGAGTGGGAAGGCATCAGCGGGTTACGCAGGTGTTCCCAAACAACACAACATTTATAGCATCCTACCCTAACAAGCCCTCGATATGTGCCAAATATTTTACAGCAAGTCTATTTTTATAAATATTCTGGGAAGTTTTAAAACTTAATTGGGACTATTTTTTGTTTTCTTTCATCTCTGATGAAAGAGTCTCTGATTCTCCAGTTACCATGAATTCAACAAAAACTCTAAAAGTGACCTAAAATAGCTTTCCATACATAAAAATATCATGATCTTAAGGTCTGATATCTCTGGATAATCCATGTGTCTCCCCATGGACAGAAGGAGATAGTATCCCTGCTTAGAGTAGCTCAGTGATGAGTCTGATGGACTTTGGGGAAGAGGTGTGGCTGCAGTGGTGGGAGAGGCTGTGGTTGGAAGGACATTACAACATGCAAACTTAAATAAGCAAGAGTCACGTGGCTTTCATTGTCCTGAGAAGATGTTCATAGTTGCATTTGGACGCCAAACCTATCCTGATTTTGGTTAAGTTCAGGATTCTGTATGAACACTTTGCACAGCTATGCCCTCAGCCTGGGACTAATTAAAACCAATTACCTACTGTAGGAAGGATTTCCCTCCCACTATTAGTTCCCCGAGGACCCAATCTCCCCCAGGGGTTGGTTATTATATATAAATTACTATTTCTCTTATTAGCCTTAAGAAGACAAGCAACTAGTCAACAGCTGTTTTTGATCATGCTTTTCTTTTAAAATAGCTGAGCACTGACATTTGTCGGGTTTCTAAATATGATTAAAGATTTCCTTTAAAATCACGAGTGATTTGTAAGCGAAACCAGAAACCACCGATGAAAATGTGCTGCATTCAAACAAGTAGACTGATTATAACAAATAAAATATGTGACAATTCTTGTGTGTATCTGATGATGACTTAGGTTAATTTTGCATCATATGAAATTAGGTACAGGGAAAGTCTAATTTACAAACATGACCAAATGCCTCTGCTGATGTAAGCATAATCAATAGGAAATTTTAACTAAATCAGTTGCTGTCTATACTTAATGGAGTCTTGAACCAAAACCTTGGATCTGAACAAACCTCTTTTGTGGAGATGTTCCAAATGTGAGTTCAGATCCAGACATCACATTTGCAAATAATCCCCCTTTTTAAAAAAAACAGTGGCAGAACCAAAACCCTAGATCCAAACATCCAACCTTGGGTAGAAATTGGACTAAACTTTGTGACTTAGACCTACTGCTTGTTCACATATTGAGGGTATAACAGATCCCTCTCTTTTTATGTTCTTTACATAACATCAGCGCCTTGAACCATTTATCTAGGTACAGCTGCAGTTAACATGGCAGGCATTTAAGCAACCAGAAGGGGGCAGCCATGATTAACCAGACCAAAGTATATGCCAAATTAAAACTACCACTCAACAATTTAGAGAGGATTTAGTTTTGTTATTCTTAGTAATTTTTCATATACTGTACGCAGGCTTCTAGTGGGTTTTAAATAAATTACACTGGAAAATTGTACTAAAGAATTACATAAACAAGAGAGGTTTCAGAGTAGCAGCCATGTTAGTCTATATTCGCAAAAAGAACAGGAGTACTTGTGGCACCTCAGATTCTAAAGTGCTGCAAGTATTCCTGTTCTATAAACAAGAGACAAACCCAAGTATAAGATGCCACTATGGCTGTTTTTAAAATGAGAGTTAAAGCATAATCAACCCTAGATGTAAATTCTAGTGTTCTTGATGATGTGAGCCAGATTTAATTTTCTCTGAGGAGAAGTATGTGAGCTACCTGCAAACACTGAACTCAGATAGCTGCTTTTAAAAAATCCTTATTGTTATATTTTAGCTTAAAGCATAGTGAAATATGGCCAGAACAAACTGAAAACCTTGATGAGTTATATTGCATAGATTTGAGTCAGCTTGCAAGATCAGTGTAGTGACTTGTATATTTTTCTTTCAGTTAGAGCATACATTATATTCCTCTGTGTTATGCCTTGTAACAGTCAGTCAGATACAGATCCTAATGCTGTAAACAAGCATATGCTTAATTTTGCTCGCACAAGTAGTCCCAGTCCCACTCAATCCAGTGAGACTGAGTGGAAGTGTTTGCAGGATCGGGACCACAGTGTATCATGTTTATTTTATACTCTATTCTTTATAACAGAGTCCCTGGATGGATTGTCTAGGTCAGCAGTTCCCAATCTATGGATCATGAGTCATGACCCCACCTGGGGTCACACCAAAATGGTGGCCTCCATGCTGTCTGGGGTCACAGAAAGCAATAAAGTTCGGAAATGGGATTATGCAGGCAAAAAGTTTGGGAACCGGTGATCTAGGACCTGATCCTGCCTCCTGCAGGTCCATGGGAACTTCGCCATTGACAGGGTTAGCAACTCTCATGGTCTTATTTCAAGTCTCAACATACTTGGTGTAATTCATGAAACCTCAGCTGTGGGAATCAAGAGATTGCATGAGAAACTCTCCATTCATGAAAAAAGCTGGAAGCTTCTAGCCCTCATGGGTTGCAGAGAAAAGTTTGAAAGTGTGAAACAAGGGTACCCTAAAGCCTCAGAAATCAGAAGGCAAAGAAAAAGAACCCCAAAGGTATTATTTTTTAAAATATCCTGATTTTTAAGGCAATAATGATCTTTTGGGAGCCTCAGCTCATGATTTCTGAACTGTTGAGGCTGTCAATAATGCGACTGACTTCACCCCCTAGCTCCTGTAGCCTTCAGCTCTGAACCTGAAACCACTTATGCACATGCATAACTTTTCCCAGGAGAGTTCAATGGGACTATTTGTGTGCAAAATTACTCCTGTGCAAGTGATTGCAGGGTGGCAGCAATAGAGAAGGATTTCCTTTTTGGTTACATGAGCTTTTTGGCTATTAGGTTTTTAAATGTCTCTTTCTTTTGCCCATTAGTTTGGTCAAAGCTGAAGGACTGTAATATAAGTAAGTTTGGGTTATGTGGGTTGTGTGCGTTCTGCCTTTGTAATCTCCTCCCCCAAGCGTTTTATTGCATCATGCAGTCAGTAAGCAGAAGTGTGCCAGTCCCAGCACCTGTGACTAAGTTTGATGCCCGCAGCAGAAAAGAGAGAATGGCAGTGAAATGTTAGGTGAATTGTAGTGCCTGTGAAAGGTGCTGGATTGAACGTGCTGCAGGTTGAGGTCTTCTGTTTATCTCGAAACAGACACATAGGGAACGGCAATACAGGGTCCCCACACTGCCCTATCAATTAGCTTTGATTCAGAGGGACCAGCCCTAGGCTTTAGACAGCAATTAATTTTCCATGCTCATTGACTGCTTGAGCTCTTTACTATGGCCTTGTCTATACTGGGGATTTGCCTTGATTTCAGCTTCCAGTGTAGCTACGCCAGTGCAAACTCCTAGTGTAGACAGGCAAAGACCCTATGAGCCATAATTTGCATCTGTGCACTTTACAACATTTTTACAACCTGTGCATTTCAGTTAGGGGTAAGTTCTCCCAGTGGAAACAGAGGCTTTGCGTTCTGCACTAGAGATTTGCACTGCTGCAGTTACTTTCATGGCAGGCCACAAATGGCTGAAATTGTGGCAAATTCCCAGTGTGGACAAGGACTAAGAGTGCCAGAAGAACTTTCAAATAGTGGTGGCGGCATTCTGATGTGGAAACCTATTAAATGGCAGCTCTCAGTCATAGCTAATCTGGGGCTGGATTCAAGTCAAGCTACATGAGAAATGCTTCATCTTCTATTACCAATGTCATGGATCATCTAGTCTGCATGCATCTGCTCTTTCTGTTAGTGTCCAAAGTCCATGAAATAGG
This sequence comes from Gopherus evgoodei, assembly GCF_007399415.2. Taxonomy (NCBI): domain Eukaryota; kingdom Metazoa; phylum Chordata; order Testudines; family Testudinidae; genus Gopherus; species Gopherus evgoodei. Next base: position 82,401,826 of record NC_044330.1, on the reverse strand, counting down.
ATTTTCTGTCATATTGATTAGCAACAGTAGATCAGCTGTGGGCTATTTTTAAAAAGTAGGAAAATTTTTATGCTGAAGTATACTTTTGTTATGGTTCTGTGCTACTCCCAGGTAAATCTATATGCTATATTTTCTGTGGAGATGTTAATTTTTGAGGAGATATGGTTTGAAGTGCAGGGTTTCTCAAACAGGGTCGCTGTTTGTGTAAGGAAAGCCTCTGGCAGGCTGGGCCGGTGTGTTTACCTGCCTTGTCCGCAGGTCCGGCCGATCACAGCTCCCACTGGCTGTGGATCACTGCTCTGGGCCAATGGGGCTGCTGGAAGTGGCGACCCCGGTTTGAGAAACCCGATCTTGTGGGTTTTGTAATTGCAAATAAAGATATGTGGAACCACAGAATCATGGAAGTGTAGGATTGAAAGGGACCTCAATAGGTCTTCTAGTCCAGTCCCCTGCACTCAAGGCAAGACTACATTACTAGACCATTCTTGACTGGTGTTTGTCTAACTTGTTCTTAAAACCTCCACTGACAGAGATTCCACAACCTCCCGAGGCAATTTGTTGCGGTGCTTTCCTACTCTGATGTCCAACCTAAACCTCTCTTGCTCAATTTAAGCCCATTTCTTCTTATCCTATCCTCACAGGTTAACAAGAACCATTTTTCACACTCTTCCTTATAACAACCTTTCATGTACTTGAAGACTGTCATCATGGTCGTCCCCCCTCCCCCGCTGCCCCATAGTTTTCTTTTTGCCAGAGTAAACAAATACAAGTTTTCAATCTTTCCTCACAGGTCTTGTTTTCTAGACTTTAAATAATTTTTGTTGCTCTCCTCTGGACTTTATCCAATTTATCTACATTTCCTGAAATGTGGTGCCCAGAACTGGATACAATATTCCAGCTGAGGCCTTATCAGTGTTGAACAGAATGGAAGAATTAAGTCAATTTTTCACACTCTTCCTTATAACAACCTTTTATGTACTTGAAGACTGTCATCATGGTTGTCTCCCCCTCTCCCCGCTGCCCCTCAGTTTTCTCTTTGCCAGAGTAAACAAATACAAGTTTTCAATCTTTCCTCACAGGTCTTGTTTTCTAGGCTTTAAATAATTTTTGTTGCTCTCCTCTGGACTTTATCCAATTTATCTACATTTCCTGAAATGTGGTGCCCAGAACTGGATACAATATTCCAGCTGAGGCCTTATCAGTGTTGAACAGAATGGAAGAATTAAATCTCGCTTACAACACTCCTGCTAATACATCCCCGCATGATATTTGCTTTTTGGGGGGGCAACAGTGTTACATTGTGTCAAGTATCAGACGGGTAGCCCTGTTAGTCTGAATCTGTAAAAGCAGCAAAGAGTCCTGTGGCACCTTATAGACTAACTGACGTATTGGAGCATGAGCTTTCGTGGGTGAATACCCACTTTGTCAGATGCATGTGGTGGAAATTTCCAGGGGCAGGTATATATATACAAGCAAGATGCAGGCTAGAGATAACGAGGTTAGTTCGATCAGGGACTACATTGTTGATTTAGGGCTCCTTTGAGCAGCCTCTTAAACAAAAGTAATTTTCAGATTCTGAGAGACATAGTCTTTGCTTCCCAGATAATATGAATTATTACCAAATAACAATAAAAATTCATTATCAGTCTGATCCTGATGTATCAATATTTTCCTAAGAGGTAAACAATTGCTTTTGTATTTGATTAATTCTCACTTGCAATTTGATAGTATGGTATTTGTAGTCAAGTGAACACTAAAGAAACTTGAAGCCTTAATGTGATACCATTCAAGCTCTCCTGAAGCTATCTACACTGGATATTTTCCTTTAAATTTCCCACTGTTGTTACCACCAGTTCAGCTTCACTAGTGATAACAAAGCTGGGAATGCTAGTATAGACAAGCCACCAGAGCTTTAACGCCTGGCTCTGAACTGGTGTAGATAACACAGTGGTTAAATACAGATGGTTGGTTTTCACTTATTGCCTATATATTATACAGGAATTTAAATAAGATCAGATACAGGTTTTTGGTTTCTTTAGTATTTGCTTGGTTACAAATACTTCAAACTGCCAGCCTTATTCAAGATTTTTGTTATGACCTGAATACCTTTCAGCAGGTTGTTTGGTACATTGTTGGTCATGGGGCAAATTTTTCAGTCAATACATAGTAGTTCTTGCCAGATCCAAAAATATGAGCTATGTTCACCAATCCTAAAACTAATATTTCTACTTTACTGGGAGGAGGTGTTAAAATGATTGCTGTAGAATAAAGGAGAAATGGTAGGGTTCTTTGGCTGTGGGTAAGTTTAATATAATGTCCTCGAAAGAGATTTGCCTACTTCTGACCTTCTTTAGACAGTGCTCATGTCCAGAGATGGGAAATGTGCAGCCTGTCTGTCAGTCCAGTAGATGCCTCAAGTGAGGTACCCAAATCCATAGTTAGGTATCTGAATACAGGTGACTTGATATTCAGTGGTGTGAATGTGTAACTGGATTTGAGGAACCTCACTTGTAGACACCCAGGCTTGAAAGTTTTCTTCCAAGTCTCAAATTCTTCTACAAGTTATCAAAAAGTCTGGCATTACATCTGAGGGAACGGAAAATAACTCCGTCAGTTACTGTAGACAAGGAAACCAGCAAACTGCTGAACTTTGGAAATAAAGTCATGTTTTCTCCTAATTGAATCTGGGGCAGACACATCCTCCCCCAATCCTGGAAACCCCCAAACACCTTCCCCCTCCACACTATTGAGAAATCCACAGAAAGCCCTAAAATGGTCCTTATTGAAGTTTTGCAAGAGTTCTGCCCCATGCATACTTCTTCCATTATGTCACTGTAGTTGTATTTTACAAGTTAAATCCTGCAATTTTCTAAACAATTTATGAAAAAAGCCTAACTACAGGTTACAAAATCAGGCTGAGAGGCGATAAGACTGTTCTCCGACTTCTGCAACTCTCACTGTACCTAGCAATCTGCAATGTTAAAGCTATGGAAAGAATCTTTGCAACTAGCATTTAAACATCAGATCAACTTACTTTTTAAGTCTCCAACTTGACACACTGGATCTTCTCACTGTTTTCACCCTTAGAAGTCAGTGAAAGATTTTGAGGAAGTCTTAAGGTTCAGTATTTTCTTCCCAGCTCTGTCTGGAGCTGGCTTCGGTACCAAGCTGCTTAAACCAGAGCGTATGCTAAGAGCACACAGACTATTTGCATTTTCTTTGGTCGTTTAGGAAACCCTCTGTAACGATCCTCCCTTAAGGCAGCTCTTTGCTGTGAAAGGAGGCAGCATGTGGCTATTGGCTAATGCTCAAAGGGGAAGAAGAGAACAGCCCACAAAAATATCTAAATATTTGCAGTTAAGTGAAAGTCACCTCATGGCATTGTTCAGGTGCGGGAGGGAGAACAAAAACAAAAAAGGAGAGAGAGAGGCTTACAAGTGCATCTGGCTCTTCCAAGGCTCCAGACTCCCAGCTGCAGGAACTATCAGGAGATGAGACTTCTCCTGCTTTAAAAGAAGAGCAGCTTGTGTCCCTCTCCAATTCCTGTGGCTAGGGAGTGGCTTACCCCTATGAACAGTGTAAAAAAATAAATAACTTCCCCACAACTCATTAATTCAAAGAAACAGATCGTTTAGACAAGCTGATACCTTTATCTGGAGTATGTGGCAGTGAGTCCAGAACAGATCAGAGGGTGCCTTTGAGTTTGTCTTTTCCAGATACTTTTTCCTGTCCCCTTTCCACACCCACTATCCTGAGGCTTCCCATTTTTGCTTCCTGTTTTAAACATTAAAAGTGCAAAGATCTGCTGGACAATCTTGTGTGACTCCATCAGGAGTCCGTATCTGGGAAATGGAAACTCCAGAGCATGCTCTGAACTGGCCATGGGCTCAGTAAGGTAACTCATACAGTGGGCTGGGATTGTCAAAAAAGCCTAAGGAGTCGAGTGGCAAAACCCCACATTTCTAAGGGGACACTACCGCATTGCAAACCAGGTGTGAATCTACAGGGCACTAGTTTGCCACGCAGTAAGGGCCAGTGTGAATGCTGCTACAGTGCACTAAATCTCCCAGAGTGCTCTTTGACTTACCATGCTTTAGTAGCAGCCAAAGAACACTCTGGAATTTTCAGTGCAGCTGTGTCCAGTGGTTAATTTGTTATGAAAGAGGTGCCAGGGCTATGAACAGTCAAGCCTAGAGGTGCTGGGGCTCAGCCTTGGCAAGCCGACACAAATTAAGCGCTTGCTGTGTCCACATGGGATGTTACTGTGAAGCAAGCTGACACACTGCAGATTCACGCTGGCTTGCCATGCAGGAATGGCAGACAAGCCTTAACACCCGATGGTGCCTCTAAAAATCTAGTCCACATAAATACACATGGATGAGGATTTGGACCCCCATATATAAATCAGATAGGTTTTGAGACAAGGCAGGAAATTCAAAGTTAAGGCTCAGATTCTATCCTGCAAAGGGGAATAATAGATTTGTACACCGTTTAGCTTCTTTAAGCTCGATAAAGAAGACCCAAAAGGACTTTTTAGAGTATTTTTATCTGACTTGTTTTTTACACTGAAAAATATCAGGCATATCCAACCTTATCTTCCTCATTTTTGCAGGAGCTCTCCCCTGTGCATCCAGAGGAGTGGATCAGGAGCTTCCTCAGCTTTAATCGAACAGGATTGTCAAATCATTAGCAAGGAGATCTTTTCTTCCAACTGCCTATAGGGTTTTTGATTTAAATCAGTGGTTCTCAAACTTTTGTACTGGTGACCCCTTTCACATAGCAAGCTTTTGAGTGTGACCCTCCTTATTCATTAAAAACACCATTATAAACGCTGGATGCAAAGTGGGGTTTAGGGTGTAGGCTGACAGCTCGCGACCGCCCATGTAATAACCTTGTGACCCCCTGAGGGGTCCCGACCCCCAGTTTAGACCCCCCCTGACTTAAATAGATATTAACAAAAATAAGCAGGGTTAAGCAGTGTGAGCAAAAAGCACGCTCCCTCTCAACTGCACAGTTTTCACTCCTTGGTGCCTGTGTGGATCTAATTCTATTTGTTTCCCAGACATCCCTAGAGCTTACCTGGAAAAACAGAGTAGATGCGACTGCAGTTTCTAAAATCAGAGCTTGAGCATGTATAATTTAAAATCTCAGACTGTCATATAGCTTATGAAGCAAAAAGGGTCCAACCTCATTTTGTTTCTTTGTATGTGACTTTAACACATACTAGAAAGCAAGGGGATCTGGAAGCACCATGGAGTCGTTCCATTTGCTTCTCAGTTGCAGCAGAGCAATCATCCCCTTTGGACAGCGTGACCGTGGGAAGGCCCTCCAAGGCTACATCATCATTGCAGGCTAATCATGAGTTAAGCAGTTCCAGGTTAGCCTATCACACTACAGCATGAGCACACTGTCGTTATCAGCACGCTGCTCTCACTCCCTGCATCCGCACTGGTGCTGTAACTCAGTGATAAGCAAGCCGCTATCTAGGCGTGTGTAAGCCAAGATTCATTGTGCCATACCTCACTGCATCTCTCTGCGCTCGCATTCGCAAAGTGCTGTAGGGCAACTCGTCCACCCACCCAGGGAATTGTGGGAGGAAATCATCTAGATCTGGGAAATTCAATTCTTGGCAGGCCCCAGGCTGGTGTGGTGGTATGCTGTGACATGCTTAAAGTACAAATCATGCTCCTGTTAATAACTAGTGCTTTTATGGAGGCAAGTTTTATTTTTTGTGCATCTGCAGAAGCTGTTGCCAAGAGACACTGGTGGGTATTTCAGAGGCTGCTCTTGACCTGAAGAAGGTGAAGGCAGAGGCTTACAAGCAGAAGGGGACCAGGTGAAGATGGAGGTGTGGACACTCTGATGCTGTTTTTCTCAGCAGATTCCCTCCTCTGCATATCCTCACTTCTGGATCAAGACCGCAAGCAGGACCACATTGTGGTGAAAACATGGACTGACCAGCACTAAACCCAGAATTTTTGCACAAGGAGAGCCACATTCCTGTAGCTTTGTAAGGAGCTTGCCCCACCCTGGAGTAGCAATGCACCTTGATAAGAGAGTCAGTAATGTTCCAGAAGCATGCTTCTATCGTCTTGTGAAAGCTGGCAACCTCAGATGGCTACAGAACTGCTGGGAATCAGTTCAGATAGGTAAAACCACAGCTAGCAAAGTGGTCATGGAGGTTTTGCAAGGCAGTTAATGCCGTGCAGGCCTCCATGGTTATAAGGATTGGAAAAAACCCTGCAATAATGGCAAGCCTTGAACAGCTCAGGTTCTTGAGCTGTGCAAGTGCAATCAAAGGCATGTATGTACCCATCCTATGCCTGCCATTTCAAGCAACTACATACATTTACAGGAAAGGAATGGGGATACTACTCCAGATACACTGACAGGCAGGGTGCATGATGCCACAGTGTTCAGGAGGTCTAGCCTTTCTCAGCATGGGCAATGGGCAAACAGTACATGTTTCCCCCCATCACAGTCATCAATCTGCTATCTGTGATCCAGCATACTTTCTGCTGCCTTTGTTGATGATAACTTATCCTGATATGCACCAGCCAGGCAAGAGGCTGTTTAACTACATGCTGAGCCAATGCAGGATGTGGTGGAATGTGCCTTTGGCTGACTGAAAGCAGGATTATGCTGCTCACTGACTAAAGCTTGTGGCAGGTTGCATCACAGCTTCTGTTTAAAGGTTGACCTCTGTAAGTCCTCTCAAGCTGACATATCATATGTAGTCAGAGGAGTCCTTTGAAATCTGGTGTGCCTCAGGATAGCGCAGAGTAGGATTCCCTACAAACTTTTTGAAAAAAGCTGTGGATTTTGTAATTTCTTCCCATCCCCTGCAGAGCTAGAGATCAAACGATTGATGTGATGGGAGTCAAAATGGCCTCTACCTGTCAAATTTTATGCAAGGTAGTGCCTGACACCCCTTAAATCTTTGGGGGATCTAAATCGAGACTGGTATTTAAGAAAAAGTACAGAGTTTACAATGCAGAGAGCCAATACAGAAAAACGTCTAGAGGGTTTCCATTCCCACCAATGTATATGTTTTACAGCTTAAAGAACAGGAGTACTTGTGGCACCTTAGAGACTAACAAATTTATTTGAGCATAAGCTTTTGTAAACACTCTGACATCTGAATGGTTATTTGGATTGCTTTGAAATTCTGTATGCCTCATGGGGGTGTGGAATCGCATGAGTGACCTAAATTTGGGGTCATTTGTCCAAGGGGTTCCCGGGTTACAGCCCTCCAAATAGAGTTTCCTTCTGCTGCCATGAACTTTCTGCTTCCTTCCTTCAGTTTCCTTCTGCTGCTGAGAGGTACTAAGGACTGCATGAATCACAGACCTTGTTGAGATTGATGGCTGTGAACTCACCCTTCAGTTAACATAACTATGGATACCTTAATCCCAAGTCTCCACCTAAGCCAAAACAAGTTTTGGACTGAATAGCTGGAGGTTGCTACAATTTGTGAGTCGTGGGTGACAATTTTATTTTGGGGGGAATGTAGTCAAAGTATTCAGGGGGAAATACTATTTCCTGAGAAGGGAAAGACATTAGTGGCAGAGGAGAGGAGGGGTTTGGGACTGGAGCAAGTGGAGTTTTACCTAAGGTGGTACATGACACCCACTAACTCTTTGGGTAACCCAAACTGTGAACAGTATTTAAGAACATACTCACTTTTGAGCTTGTATAAACATGCATTTTGAAGGATTACAGTGCACACGTGCCAACATAAAAGGGAGAGGGTTTTTAATGCAGCCATTTCATATGTGCTTGGGTAGTTTGAGGGAATATCCCACCACTGATGCTTCGAGTCCAAACCTTTGTACACCCATGCAATGAAGATTTAATAGCTCATTTTTCTTGCTACAAGTTGCCTGTTATAATATTGTGTGCTTTTATTTTTGGGGGAGGCTTCCTGTGAGCATAGCAGAAGAGTCAGCAGCCAGTCTAACCACAATTTGTGTTATATCAAGTGGGAAGGAGTCAGGGAACTCTGTGGAGGGTGGGGTGGAGTAGGGTAGGGTGGGGTGGAGTGGGGAGGAGGAGAGGGACAAGGAGAAGACTTGCAGCTGTAGAGGGGGCAGGACATGAGGATGGGTGGTTAAAAAGCCTTGGATTGGTTATTTGAGAAAATCTGCATTTTATTAATCCCTGGAGAGGGTTAGGGCAGGTTGAAGTGGTTACTTCCTTATCTTGGGGCTGCTTAATATGATGTTTTCAGAAACACACAGACTGGAGATTTGGAACTGACAGCTCGGATATCTTGAACACTGAGGGTTGTCAAAATGTGGATTCTGGGTAATTCCTGGATCACGAAGTTGTAGAAGTTTGCAGGAGAGCAAGAAGTACACCATGATGCAGGGATTGACAACTATACACTGATATGGGTGGACACAGGTGGCCTGCATTGTCATCATGTTTTTCCCACTATGCCGCATCTGACTGGTGACTTAGGTAGTTGTGATCTACTGGACATTGTGTGCTTCACTCCGATAGAAGTGAACTGGGCCTTTTCTCAGGTGTACGCCTCCTACAATACATAAGAGCAGATCTGAACCTCATCAGAGACTTGTGTCGAGGAGCTGTGATAGTTTTCTCTGCTGTGACTGAGCACCTGAATAATTGCTTCAGTGATAGTATGAAGGTTATTAAATGTTGGAAGAACTTTAACTGAGAGATTGGAGGGTTCATGGTTGACCAGAAAACGTATGCAGTATGGCATAGAGACATTACAAGTTCTAACACCTCACTGTTGCTTGGATATGGGGTACATCTATTCAATGGTGCAAGTAGAAATCATTTCTTGCCAGTATTGCACTCATGGGAAGGACACAAAGGAGGGCACGTGACCTGCCCACGTGACCCTCCATGTGATTGCTCCCCCTCACCCCTGCCTGGGGCCCCTGCATTCTCCCCATCCCCTCTGACACCCCCCTTACCTGTCTAAAATTTTACAATTTTAAAATGATGCTTTGGGCCCGGGTGCCACCTGTACTTCCCGGTGTCCTTGAGGATCCAGCAGCACCCCAAATTGAAAACTTCTTCAATGAAAGGATAGGAAGGACAATCAGCCCACTTTCCCTTGACACACTGTCAGTGCATCCCTTATGTCCAAACTAAGCTTCTGCCAGCTTCCCTCTATCTAAGTACTGCTCTCCACCAGGCACTAGGAAAGCAAAGATGTTGCGCCATCTGGGTTTGATGGAAAAGAGGCATAGAATTGTGTGTGCCATGTGCATCTTGATAGAACTACAGCCCAAATTGTTTTATTATTTTCCTCAGCATGACATACAGGAGGGGCAATCAAAATCAGCCTGGCAGAACATGCATGAGAACTGTCTCTAGACAGATAAGCAATTGATCAAAATCACATTCTCTGATTTCTTGGAGCCAAATCCTGTTCCCGTTGAGATCAAAAGGCGTTTTGCTATTGAGTACAATGGGAAATTTGGAGAGGAAAGAACAAAACCACTCAAGCAAGGGCTATGTTGCTTATACTACAGGTATCAAAGGCTGCTGGCTAATGTGAGAAATTCAGCAGACATCTGATCTTTGTCCATTGTAAGGAAGAAATCAGCAATCAATGAGGCTAGAACACTCTCTATACCATAGCCAACTCATAAGTCCATCTGCAAAGGATCAAGGAAATATGAAGACTCCAGATTACCTTAAAGTCCTCAGTCCATTGGTCAGAATGCTCCCATTAGCATATGCTCATAGCCCAGAGGCTGGAGCAGGAAAGAGGCAAAATGGAGATGTTTCCAGGCCAGGGCCTTTTAACTTCTGCCAAGTGCCAAATAAAGGGAAATCTGTTCTTACTGTGAAAGATGGTGTTTGGAGTCACATGGGTAATTACGTCCATCATCCCCACCCACAAAGCTGGAAAATGAGGCATTTGTTTTCTATGTTTTGCTGCTCCAGTTCCAGTTAACAAAATGCATGTTAGACTAGTTTGGCTGCAAAGAAGAATTCTGTGTACACTGGGGAGAACACCTGATCCCTGTCAGGCTGCAAAACTGGGCTGACATCAGAATCCAAACATCCTTTGACCAGTGCAAGGGGAGGCATTCCTCTAATGATTTGTACTTGATGTGATGCAGTATGAATGTCATGGATAATTCAGACCAAATGAGAGAAACAGAATAAAAAACACTGTTTAAACACATTCTATCCCCTTGCCTCTCCTCTTGAGGACTCCCGACCAATTTAACAGCACAGTACATATGCTAACAAACTTAAACAAAGCCTTTATACATATGCATTGAGCTGTTAAAGCCATATAAAGAATGAATGCCCTCCCTAGCTGTATTCTGCTCCTTTAAGGCAAGCCCCAAGTCCTTCTGGTACCCCATACCCGTTAAAAATCTCTCGCCAGTAGTAGGTACTGGAGAGTACCATCCTACTTGCACTACTGCATATATTGAACAGGGGTCAGAGGATCATTACTGACATAAAATTGTCAGTATTTGGAAACAGAAATCCTGTCTGTGATCTCAGTCGCCGGCATTGCCACAAACTCCACCCTCCACTCATTCTGAAATATGACCAGGTGTATCATTCTACTGTAACATACTTGCTCTCACTCTAGGCACTGCGTGTGAGTTAAGTTAGGTGGAGCATGGGGAAGTAACATCAGGAGAAAAGTTTCTATACCAGAAATGATATGTTCCCTGCCTGTTGTGGGATGGCCTGGGTACAATAGTGTGTTTGTGGGGGGGGGGGGTGCAGGTTAAAGAGGGAATGCTGGGAATAGGTCAGGAGCATGGCTGGGGATGTGTGTTGAAGCAGGGCTGATGGAGCCCAGCTAATGTGTGTGGGTATGTGGGATGGGTGGGAGTGTGCTGACTGGCTTGATATGCAAATGGCAAGACATGATATGTACAATTGCCTAAATGACTACTGCCTATCAACAACATATCCTATTCTCATTTAAAACATTAGGAAATTCAATGGCAAAAAACTACATTAATGCAGAGTTAAAGTTGCTTGGTGGTTTATTGACCCCTTGCAAGGCACTTAGCTGAGCAAAACTCAGACTTCTGAAAACCAGGCAATGTACAGCTAAGGTTACCCATGGTTAAGTCATTGCCATTGCTCTGTTTGTTTGACCTCAAATTTGGAAGCCTTTTGATCACACTGACTGATCCTCCAAGTTTCCTTCCATTCCCTGGATGAACCTAATACTGTCTCACTTGGTCCTGACAAAAAGAAGAAAAAAAAAGGTTAAATAATTTGACTCCTTATAATTTCATACTTGCAGTATGCAGCTTCAACTAAGTAGTAACAACTTTCATCTCAAAAGGACACTGCTCTCGTTGCTGATTCTCTCAACCAGCACATTTCTGTCTGCTGTCAGGTGCCCTTTTGGGGAAAAAAGAGCTGAAGATGGGGGTGTGGTTCAGGTGCTGGGAGGTAGAGAATAGCAATGGTGATTATATTAATCCCATTTCCGATTGGTGCAGCCTTACATGTCATGCAGCTTCAGGTTCCAGAATAGAAGGGCCACTTATTTCAGGCCTTGGGGAGGAGACCTTTTGTGTGTTCAAGGGAAATCTTTCTCCTTGTGGCAAATGAAAAGATAAGTGACTGGAGAAGGATTGCAAGTTACAAGTGTGGGAAGCTTGCTCTCCAAGCAATCTCAGAGACCTCCTGGAATATTTACAGAATGAAAAATGAACCCACATAAGATCAGTAATAAATTAGCTTCTGCATAGTGGGACTGGGAGGTATTTGGAAAGTAGTGCCTTTAAGAACTGAGTTACGGTAAATTACATTTTGCCTTGGCTTTTTCTTTTTCTATTAAGTGCTTTTCCAGTAAAAAATTGCTTCTGCATTCAGCTACTCTAAGAAGCCAGTTTGTAGGTCTTTTTCTTGTCCCCCATTTTAAGTAGCATTGTTGGGAGGTAAGGAAGCTGGGGATGGAGAGGTGTGGATAAGCATAATGGCATAATGTCTACCTGCAACTGAAGCAGCTGCTGGGATTATAGGGTAAAACCTGCCCAAATATTTTGCAATATTCCTCATAATAATAACCATATTACCTAGCTCAGATGCAGATTCCTCTCTGCATTCCCCTCCACCTGGCTGTGCTCTTTCTGGTCTGGATCAAGAAACAGCTCTCTCTGAGGCTGGTGTCCCCCCAAGCTCTGGGTGGCTGTTTGGTGAGACGGAGGGCACAGCTTTGCTGACATCCAAGTTCTGAATCCACACCTGTTCCAGCTCCACAGACGTGTCCATGCTGAAGTGGGTCTCTGTGCTCAGGGCGCTGCTCAGAACACGATCCATTTAATCATGAGATAGACAGGACGTCAGAGCAGCACCAGATTTCTTATAGTTATCCATAGCTCTCCAGTACCTCATCTCGAGCCCCTTTATCTTCTCCCTGCACTGCTGTCCAATCCACTTGATTCCTTGATCAGCCAGCAGCTGCTGAGATAATCTATCATACATTTTGGGGGACCTCTCAGAGGAGTTAAAGTCATGCTTTTTGTTTGCTTCTGCCCTAAGCAGCATCAAGAATCTGGTGTCAGCCTCTGGCCAGGTGACTGCCTGCTGATACATGGGCTCTGTACTGGGCATTAATCTGCTGGATAAAACACCAGAGATGGGTGAAGGTGGAACAGCTGCAAGCAGTGTGGGACTGAGAAGTCTCAGCAGAGGCATATTAAAGGAGACCACTCCTGGTTTGGGGTTAGAGCACAAGTAGATGGCAAATCAGTACAAAAGGAATGGTTGCCTAGGGGGCTTGAAGAAAGGGACTGGAGGACCATCATGTATTGATTCAGGTGAGTGGCTGTGGCTGACCATTTTCACTGCAATTATGTTGGGTTAGCAATATGCAGAATAAGCTATTTTAGGTCCATCCTACATCTCAGGGCATGCTGGCTGCCTCGCCACATGGCACAGATCAAGGCATTTAAATGTATGAATGTGGAGCTTCTTAAGGGGAAAACCCACAGCTGAACCAGCGTTAAGTCTGCCATGAAAACAAAGCCTAAGACTGCAGAACAATATACAGTATTCCCTGAAGCCAGAGCACAAGACCCTTAGTGTCAAGGGGGGTCTCCCAGAAGCATTTGATCTTCATCACTCTGTAGAGACAGCAACTAACTCTGAAAAGCCTAAAGAAGATTCTAAAAGAAATGACATCAGGCAGAATATATGATGCTTCAGATAGCATTGCAGACACCGTGACTGCAGTACAGAACTTACAGTACATAACAGCTAATACTACTGTTAACCTAGTGATCATTTCCTTTAAATATAATCATTACTAATTATCTACATTACCGTAGCACATGGAGGTCCCAGTGGGACCCCTTTGGGTGCTTGTACAAAGAGAAAAAGATGGTACTTTCTTTGAACAGCTTAAAATCTAATCAAACAACATGCAACCAAAGGGTGTAACAAGCACTTGGAAGGACTAGGGGATGGAGAATGAGGAAAACAGTAGTAAGAACATGAATTTACACAGGCCGATATATGCACAACTAGATGGAGTGGCAGAGATCCTGAAAGATGCACATGGGACAGGAGAGAAGTACTTACCAAAAGAGACACTGAAAGAATGAGCAGAGTTAGGAGGAGAACCACGGGAGAACAGGATGGTGAAACCCAAGGAAGATATGAACTAAGATGTTAAATGCAGCTGGAAAGGATGAAAATGGAGTACAGATTTAGCCATGAAGAGGCTGTTAGAGACCATGATGAGAGCAGGTGCAATGGCATGGAGAGGATGGAAGCCTATTTTGAGAAAGTCAGGATGAAGTTGGATATGGGGAACTCAAGCCAACAGTTGTAGACAGTGTAGTCAATGGGTTGGGAGGTGAAAGCAGCTGAGGTAATTAGTTAAGAGATGCCACTGGGGGCAAGGGCTGGTTTTAATTAGAATAGGGGCATACCAGACATTGCTTATATTGTGAGAGGAGGGAAACCGATGAGAAGTGAGATAGAAAGTAAGAAAGAAAAGGAGTGGTAGAAGGGTGTGGACAAGCAGAGAAATGAGCTGCAGAAGGATGGGGTTAGGACAGAGGCTCTCAAACTGAGGGTCGGGACTCCTCAGGGGTCGTGAGGTTATTACATGGGGGGTCAAGAGTTGCAGCCTCCACCCCAAATCCTGCTTGCCTCCAGCATTTATAATGGTGTTAAATATATAAAAATATGTTTTTAATTGATAAGGGGGGGGGGGTCGCACTCAGAGGCTTGCTATGTGAAAGAGGTCATCAGTACAAAATGTTGAGAACTACTGGGTTAGGCGGTGAGAAACCATCAGCGTGAGCATGAAGAAAGGAGAAAAGCAGGACAGAGAAGGGGTCGTTACATCAGCGTTTGCTGTTCTTCCCTTTGAAAAAGTCTAAAATTCTGCACAGAGAGAGTGGATGATGTTGGGGTGGGGAGAAGAAGGATGGAGGTGCTAGAGGGATTCCAATGTAGTTGACTAGGTGGCTGGGATTGTGGGTGTGGGAATTCAGAGATGGTGGAGAAGTATTGCTGGTCAGTGAGGAAGACCGAAGAACTGAAGGTCGTTACTGAAGGTTGATTTAGTTTCTGAAAAAGATGTAAACAGATTCTTTAGTTTTCATAAAAATGTTATAACATTTTGGCATAATGAAGTGAGTGCTTGAACATTGGATACCTAGTACTTTCTTTACAATAAATCAGTAGCATTGACAAGAACAAAGGGGAACCAGCAATGTTTTGTAAATAAATCGTTTGGATAAATGAAAAATGATCTCTTAATCCAAAACAAAAATCAGTCCAAAGCACTATTGTGTGGTAACCCAGAATGTGACTTGAGCGATGAAAAGAAGATCTTCAGGCTGCTTCGGACATGAGCAGTTGTCAGGGCCGGCTCCAGCTTTTTTTGCTGCCCCAAATGGTGAAGAAAAAAAAGAAAAAAGAAAAGCCTGATTGAGCGAAGAAATTGAGCTTCCACTGCAGACACAGACGTGCCACCCCAACAACAGACGGAGTGCCACCCCTTTCTATTGGCCATCCCAGGCACCTGCTTCCATCGCTGGTGCCTGGAGCCGGCCCTGGCTGTTGTCAGGAGAGATGGTGCTCACAAAATACCAAACAATGCAAGCAGTGAGAAAGGATCCCTGATTTGCATACTTGCTTCTTTTGCTTTATTACTATTCTTGGGGTCTTGTAACACTCCACTTCCCACATTTTAAATAGATCATATAATTTCAACTGATATAATGTAGCATACCAATCTACTCCTGTAAACGACGTATGTAAAGATAATGGCTGTCACACTTCTATATGGAGGGAACGATCATGTGGGCGCAACATTTTCATTACATGTTCCAGTTTAATGTCTTGATTTGTATTAATATATGAGCTACAATTTCTGACAATTATTTTAAAGATATAGCTGACAAGATAACTGCACAGCTAACAAGAGTTGCAGTGCCACCCTCAGATATACTGGTATAACTCCTGTGAAACTCGGGGGGAGTTCTGCACACCTATTAAGCCTGATTGGGCCCAAGAAGGGCTCAAGAACTGAAAAAGTGTTTGTATGACGAGAAGAGAATTAACTATTCAGATGTGGTTGTTGGTGATCTTGCTGTGGGAAGGGTTTATGCTGTTTTAAAAGAAATGTCTTCCCGGAAATGTTCACAGTCATCTTGATGTAGTTGATGGCTCATTTTTGCTTTTTGTTTAGCAATTCTCTATGCAAGCAGCATACTTTTGCTGGCTATGCGTCTCCACATCTGAGACGGTGGCTGTGCTGCAGTTAGCCCACCCAAATAATGGAAAACCTTTACAATAGCCTTCAGTAACGTAAGCATCATTAGTCATCATTTATATTACAGTAGCAACTAGAAACCACATCTGAGACTGGGGCGTTCTTGTGTTAGGTGCACAGAGCAAAACACAATCTCTGGCCCAGAGAGCTTACATTGTAAATAGACTGTATCATTCATGTTTGTTGGGGAGTGGGATAACAGTGGTTTAGAGCTCGACTGGGTGACATGTGCATGAGGTGTGCAGGTTTTGGAAATCCCTTTGTGATGCGTGGAAACATCTGGAGAGGCCACACTGCTGCTTTACAGTTATCTACCACCTCTGCCAATTAGCACAGATTCCCCTCCATCGATCTCATGTGAGGCATTGGCTTCCAGGGCCTGATTCTCCCAGGAGCTGAATGCCGTCAGTTCCATTCATTCATCAGCCTCTTTACCAGCTGATCGATCCTTTTAACTGGCATCTTATTAATCTAGTGCTCCAGCTGCTTGTTGGTTTCCTGTTGGAGTTTCAGCCAGTTGTTATAGCTTATACAAAGTCTGAATAGAGTGGGGCCTGATTGAGAAGGCGGCCCTTCAATACTGGAGCACCCTTACCTCCCCCTTTAGGGGCTTTAAGGGTGAATGGTATGAAGAATATAAGGTCTGAAACAAGGAGGGGCTTTGGTCACTATAGGTGAGTAATTACTAGTTGTGTTTTTATGGGCAGCCTGTAACATATGCTTTTTTTTTACACTGTGTTTTTTCAATCACAGTGAAAGCACCCAGGGCAGCATATGACTGGATTTAATAACAAAAATCAGTAAATCAATATAGGGTTGCCAACCTTCCAGGATTATCCTGGAGTCTCCAGCAATAAAAGATTATATGTGATGAAACTTCCAGGAATACACCCAAACAAAATTGGCAACCTTAATTATTACTACATATTCTTGACTGGAGTCCAGATGCTCCTCGCCCGTTGAGCAGCTCAGAAGAGAGTGAAAGGGGATCAGAAAGGCCCAGAAACTAGCAGAAGAGGGGAATGGAGCTCTGTGGCATATTTGCCTTGAGGCTATGAAAGTCTGCTGTGAAAATCCTGCACAACTGGAATACTGCAAGTTTGGGTTGTGCTTGCCTGAGGTGCGGCTGGTGCTGGGGAGTTGCTGCGGTGTACAGGATGATGCCCTAGCAACTTGGTGAAAATACTACTACAAAACAATCAGAAGTTAATGGTAACATTTCTTTCTAGCAGTGGGTGCAGAGCAGACACACCTGGGAGCCAATGGCCTCAGAAAAGGGTGGGAGCCCTGGGAAGCGGAGAAGAGTGGCTGGCATGCTCTGCAGTTGCCATTAATTCTACAAGCTTAGAGCTTGGTTTCTTCTCTGATTTTCAGGCTACACAGGACTCAAAGGCCATAGGACTCAAAGGCTCTAGTCAATGACTACAAACCACCCTTGCTGAGGACAGTGGTAAATGCACAGGTGAACGTTGTGGAGTTCTGTGTGACAGCACCTTACTTTCCCCATGGGATATTTTCCAAAGAAAAGAACGACTTAGACCTCATTATTAACGTGTCCGTGACATGCCCCACTGTTTTCTTTCAATATGTAACTACATGAATCCACCCCCATCCCCCATAGAATCTTTCACCATCTCCCTTCCATTGAAATTAATGGGAATCATATTGTTAAATTTCCTGGATAGTACTAAAAAATGTGTGTGTGTGTGTGCGTGTGCGTGTGCGTGTGCGTGTGCGTGTGTGTGTTCAGAGTACCCGTAAAGCACTAACTTAAGAACTCTAACACTTCTCAGTAGCAGCTTTCTAGCTGGCATTTCCATGGAATTTTGGAGGGTTATTTTCAGAATTTGGGTTGCTTTTGTTCCCAGGGGAACAGCTAACCAGTTTAGCAGGGTCAAACAGATAGAAATGCACTAGAAGCCCCTCAGGTCAGGCACTCCCTTTTTGTTATCAGATTCAGGATGTTTTTTACCTGCTGCCTGTTTCATCTACCTGTATTCAGACATCTGGGTCTAACGCTACCCTTTCACTGATTGAAGTTATATTTGTGTTTTCTTTGGCTTGTGTAAAAGAAGCTAATGAAAAAAGAAACAGCCGATGCCTCTAGCCCTTTTGTCTCTTATTCTTTGATTATAGCTTGTAAATAATTCTCTTTTTCCAACACGTAATAGCACAGCCTTCCGATTGCTTTTCACTGGAAAGCATTCCGCTTCTTCACACAGGCTTTTTCTTCTTTGCTGGGAAATTTTTATTTTTAGTATTCTGAAGTATGCTGTTTCCCTTCAGCTTTTGACTGAGAGCAACAATAGTTCAAATACAGGGGAATGTTACTGTAAATTATTTAGAGAAATCCAGACTACGTGACACTGCAGACGGACGCACAGGGGCAATTTCATATGCTGGAATTAAAATTTAAATCCATGTGGAGTCATATACTATATAATGGTAACTAAGGAGCTTTTGAAACTGCCAAACTAAAATGCTATAAATTGGCTTTTAATGGGGCTTTTTAAATTGCTTAAAAAATAATGCCCTAGCAGAATCTATTTTCACGCAATATCATACTCAATATGTAGAAGAGCTACTATTGATTTAAACTGCATAAAGATTTACATACTGTACTGACCTTATTGTGTGTAGAACCGGGCATCAGATACAGGAATCATCACAAACAAATTCACTCTCCTGCAAACACTTTCTAGCAGATTTTCAGACACTGGTTTCCATTTCTACAAGTAACAATAATTGGGGGTGAAATTCTGCCCCACAATTTAGGCACTGAAGTAACCTAAATACTTGTGATGCCAGATTAGGGTTTATCTACAGAGGAAACAAACTACTCAGCAATAGCTATTCTGGAAGAGCTCCCTGTGTGAACTCTGTATTCCAGAATTAAAGTAATTTTATTCTAGAATTACTCAGTGTTAGAAGCGCACTAATTGGCTGAACAAAGCAAGCTCCTACCTTCAAACATTTGTCTGTCTGTTTCAATTTATTACAATAACTTTTGAATGCCACAAGTGATGAATTCCAAAATTACCATGAACGTTCTCGGCATCAACAGGCAGACCTCTACAGATTTTGGTGAAAATCAGAAACCTGGAAGGGAGAACTGAGAGACATATGCGGAGCCTCTGACATAGGGTTACCAGATACAGCAACTTCAGCTTTCTCTTCTATATATCAAAGAACCAGTTGATGGCAGAAATTGACACACTTCAGCATAACAGTACCTCCCATCTCAACTCTGCCCATTCTCCCAATAAAGTTTAACAGGTTGACTCCCTGAATGTCTTATTTCCAAACAGGAAAAGAAAATGGGCGGCGGGAAAGAAGGGAAGGAAACGATGGATAGATGGGCAGAGTCCCTGGCATGGAGAAGGACAAAAGGGGACCTAGGTAAGCAGGGAGGTAGGAATGCGAAGGACACAAAAATCCCTGGCAGGGGGAGAATGGAGGATTGTGATACGGGGGTGAAAAGGGAAAATGGGGGAGGGACAGAGAGCCCCTGGCATGGGGAGGGAAAGTCATGGGGCACACACAGAACCCCTAGCATAGTGCGGAGGATGGAGAGACAATGATATGGGGAAGGGGACACAAAAAGCACCTGGTATGGGGGGAGGGTAGAATGGGGTATAGGGACCTGTGGGGAACACAGAGCCTCTGGTGTGTGTCAGAGGGGGAAATGGGGAGGACACAGAGCCTTTGGCATGAGGGTGGGGGTGAGGGGCTGTAGGGGGGAAAGGAGGGATGCACGGAGCCTCTGGTGTGTGCAATGAACTTGAGCTACACCAAGTATGAATCATAGAATCATAGAAATGTAGGGCTGGAAGGGACCTCAACAGGTCATCTAGTCAAGTCCCCTGCAATGAGGCAGGACTAAGTATTACCTGGACCATCCCTGATAGGTGGTTTTGTCTAGCCTGCTCTTAAAAACCTCCAGTAATGGAGAGTCCACAACCTCCCTTGGCAATTTGTCCCTGACAGAATTTTTTTCCGAACATCTAACCTAAATCTTCTGTGCTGCAATTTAAGCCCATTACTTCTTGGCCCGTCCTCAGTGGTTAAGGAGATCAATTTATCACCCTCCTCTTTGTAACAATGAAACAATCCTTTATGCACTTGAAGACTAAGTACCCCTTCAGTGGCCTCTTCTACAGAGCAAACAAACCCAGTTTTTTCAATTTTTCCTCATAGGTCATGTTTTCTAGACCTTGACTAATTTCTGTTGCTCTCCTCTGGACTTTATCTAATTTGTCCACATCTTTCTCAAACCGTGGTGTCCAGAACTGGACACAATACTCTAGCTAAGGTCTTATCAGTGCTGAGTAGAGTGGAAGAATAACTTCTTGTGTCTTGCTTAAAACACTCTTGCTAATACATCCCAGAATGATGTTTGCTTTTTTGCAACAGTGTTACGTTGTTGACTCATAATTAAGTTTGTGATCCACTATGCCCCCTGTAATGATGCTGCCTCTGGCGGCACACAACTGAGAGTATTAATTCAGGACAAATTGCTTAGAGCAAGGCTGTCACAGTCCCAGGCTGGTGGTTCTCCACCTCTAAGGCACACCAAACCAGCCAAACAGAGAGGACTTCGGTCTCACCCCACTGGCTAACTATAAGTCATACAGAAGCTCCCATTCCGGAACGCCTTGCGTAAGTCAAGTTTCCGTAAGTCAGGAATGTATCTCCGACAATTATGCAAAAACAAACAAAGAAACAAACAACTTAGGGAACTTACTTACTAAGTCCGGATTTCTGTAAGTGGGGTTTGCACAACCTAGGGAGCGTCTGTACAAGCAATTCCCTAAGACACTCCAGTTTCCCAGTACCGCCACCACCAGTGCCACTTGTTATGGGGATGAATGGTTATGAAAACCAATGCCTCAGTAAAAGAAAAAGGGATCTCCCAATCCCAAAGGACCAAGACCCAGACCCAGGTCAATATACAAGTCAGATCTTACCCACAAATCACGCTGTTGCCAAGCCTTTAGAATCTAAAATCTAAAGGTTTATTCATAAAAGAAAAAAATAGGATGAGAGCTAAAATTTGGTTAAATGGAATCAATTACATACAGTAATGGCAAAGTTCTTGGTTCAGGCTTATAGCAGTGATGGAATAAACTGTAGGCTTAAATCAAGTCTCTAGACTACATTCACAGCTTGGATGGGTCATTCAGTCTTTTGTTCAGAGCTTCAGTTTGTAGGAAAGTTCCTCCAGAGGTATGAAGCAGGATTGAAGACAAAATGGAGGGGTTCCCAGGGTCTTTTATATTCTCTGCCATGTGAAAGGACACCCCTTTGTTCTTACTGTGGAAAATCACAGCAGCAAGATGGAGTTTGGAGTCACATGGACAAGTCACATGTCCATGCATGACTCAGTTTTTACAGGGAGGGCGGCCATTGATCACATGCTACCTTGAACATTACCAGGAAGACTTTTCATGTGGATTGGAGTCTCCCAAAGTCCATTGTCAGTTAAGTGTTTCTTGATTGGGCACTTAATCTGCAAATTTCTTTCTCAAGAAGCTGACCAAATGCTTCACTAATGCCATGTAGAATCAAACACATTGAGATACAAGTACATAGCCAATAATCATAATTTCATCTACAAAACTGATACGTGCATACAGATGGCATAATCATAACCATCAGATCATAACCTTTCCCTAGACACCTTACTGGATCTCCTTTGTACAAGATTTGGTGCAAATATATCACTGTGGTTGCAACTGTTACTCGGGGTTCTTTCAACCCAAAGCTCTTGGTAACTTTTACTCTATGCGAAGTCGTGTCAGGAAATAAATCAGGAGAGACACGGCCATCCGACCGATAGATGACTGGCACAAACAGGACAACACGAGAGTGCTTTCACTTAAAGCTAAACCTTACTTAGTCTCAAGCACTTACACACGTCTGCAACAGATTAGTAAAACACCCCCAACCCTTGATAATTACCAAAGCTGAGTGTGGCTCTCGAGTGGCACAGCAGCAGCCCATGTGCTCGTGGGGAACACAAGATGTATCCAAAGGGAGAGTCCAGTCCTGAAGAGTCCCATTACCTCAAATTTCCCCCCCTTATTTATACATTAGTAATAGAATGCCATGTCCTTAAAGAAAACTTGTTAAACAAGTAGTTTCAGTGGTCAAGCAAGAGGCTCCCTTCTGATTACTGATTAACCAGATATGGGGTTTTCCCAGAGTTTGCAGCTTTGAGGCCCCAATAGACATCCCTGCTCTTCTAAAATGCATGTATCAGCAACTTCAACACAATTCTTATCAGGAAGGACTTGGGGTCAAGCTGTCCTTTCTGTGGCACCCAAAACTCCCTCCCTTCCTGCCTTGGTCAAGCTGAGTTTGCTAAATGGTCACATGGCCTGCTGACTTGGCTGCTTTTAGCAATAAGCCATAGTGGTTTCAGCCACTTTACTGGTTTCCCAAAATCTCCCCCTACACAACAACGATCTATATGGTTACAGTTCATGTCAATGTCACCCCCCTACCCGTCTTTTTCTGCAGTACACCTTCCTAGGCAGTCATTTCCCATTTTGTGCTTGTGCAATTGATTATTCCTTGCCATGTGTAGTACCTTGCATTTGTCCTTACTGAATTTCATCCTATTTATTTCAGACCATTTCTTCAGTGTTTCAAGATCATTTCGAATTCTATTCCTGTCCTCCAAAGCACTTGTCCAACTGGGCATCGTCTTCAAACTTGATAAGTGTACTCGCTATGCCATTATCCAAATAATTTATGAAGCTACTGAATAGAACCGGACCCAGAACAGATCCCTCAGGGACCCCTCTGACTATATACTTCCAACTTGATTATGAACCATTGATAACTACTCTCTGAGTACAGTTTTTCAACAAGTTGTGCACCCACCTTATGGAAGGTTTGTCTAGGCTATATTTCTTTGTTTGCTTATGAGATGGTCATGAGAGATAGTATCAGAAGCCTAACTGAAGTTGAGATACATTACATCTGCTGAAGCATGTGACACCTCCCCCCCCATTTTATTCTGGGATAAAATGTCTTATTTCAAAAAAGTGTTCATATGGGGAGCTATTCTGCAGTAGCTGTTCTTGTTGATTTCCCCACAGAAACAGCAAACCCTAAGCTTATCTCAGCTTTATCTGAGCTGATGCTGGCTGGCTGTGGGGAAACCGCCCTATGAAATGCTGGAGATTATATCAGCACCCTTAGCTGAGTAGGTGTGCACAAACCTTGTTCATGATTGCAAGTTTGGTGTCTTCCTGAGCCCCCCAGCTGCCTGTGGTGGTGGCTATGAATATTTTTTATCACTATCTTGACAGAAGTTTGTAATACTTTTTTCTCTGCGATTTTTGCTACAGTAGTTCATATTGCTATCAGCTGCAGACTGGATTGCTATGTTCGACATGGAGCCACCTACTAGCATCACTCAAACTGCAGAATGTGGCTGCTCATTTGTTTCCCGGCACATCCTGAAGAGAGCACATTATTTATATCAGTGCTCCAGGGTCAGTGTTGTCTTCCAGTTTGTTTCTGGATACATTTCAAGCTGTTGTTGGTTTCAGTGCATGAGGCTCTCACTATGGCTGATGAGATTAGCTGAGAGGCTAACAATCCCCCTGCCTTGATTCAAAGGAAAGCGGAGGAATCTTCAGTAACAAGCATTCTGGTTCCCATTGGTCTGCCAGAGCCCAGAGTGGTTGATATTCAGGTCACTCTGCATAGCCTATCTTTTCTCCCCAGCTTTTCCTGGGAAAGAAAGCTGAGCTAGTGAGGAAGTTTGGGTTGAAAGGATTTCATATTCTGAGGGCTGGTTCTAATTCATGGTTTATTGTCTGTTATATCTCCCCAAGCTTCACACGGGCACACTATAAGATGAATGGAAGCAGATAAATAAATTTCAGCAGGAAATGATTGCAGTTATAGAATTTTGACTGAAAAATTTATTAAGGCCAGTCTGAACATTTGGACCTTAATGTATTACTTCATATCTATCAATCAATCAATCATAAAGATGAATATGGATGGTTGATATCTGGGGATAACTGAGTACCGAGAAAAATGATCAAGACAACAGCTAAGTAAAAAATGAGTTGTTTTTTTTAACTTTACAGCTGCAAATAAAAATAGGGCTGACAAAGAGGGTTTGTGTGAGAAGAGCACGATATGCAAATCAGTGGTGAGATTTTGGGCTGCACCTCTCAGAAGCACAGCATAGAACCCCCGGCCAATGAAGCAGAGGGGAAAAGTACCTATAAGTTAGCTGGAGATGCCTCTGGCACAACTTTGTCCTGGGGCAACCTCTAGGGCTGCAGTGCAATGGAATCTCAGCAGCTGCGTGTGCTGTGGCATCGTCCCTGAAATGCCCTTCTAATTTCCCCCAAGCCTCACCCTGGCACACCCCCAAGGGTAGGTCTTTGGAAGACAGACAGCTTTCACAGTGCTGTGCCGGGGGGAACCTCCCCCAAGGGGAACTGGGTATTTTAGGGCCCCTTTACTTTGCTCTGCCCTAGGCCTTTTGGCTGGTGTAAAGAGGCAGGATCAGGGGACAGGATCTCAGCTCAAAACTCTGGAGTGTTGAACCTAATTGTAGAGAAAATGTCTGCATGGATCCTTGCAGAATGGAATCCTGGGTTTCACCTAGCTATAGTTACAGCATTGAACCTGTAAGGTGGCAAGCATCCTCAAGTCTTGCTATCTTTAATGGCAGTGGATGGTGCTCTTTACCAGTTGCATGACAGAGCCCTAGAACACTTGTTTGATTCACCACCTTGTACAAAAACCCAGAATGTCTACACATATTCACAAGGGTTCTCACTGTTCATAAATTTCCATTAGTAATAAATATAACACCTATATTTTAAAGAGATTCTGTACTGATATGGAGAATATCCTCTTCCTGTTATGTATAAGTGTCAAGTCAGTGTTTGAATAGATAGTTATGATACAGCATTCTATATACTTGTTTTCCCGTAAACTAACTGTTTCACAATTCATTCTGCACATATATTAGTCAAAAAAGAACAAAAGACCCTGGCCACTTTGATGACAATTTGTTTTCACTATTAGATAGACCCAGCAGCATCTCTTTTGGTTTAATTTGAAATCCATCTGCATAATTCACTTGAAATTATCTCTCTTTCATTTCTAAATGTATAAGGGGATGCTTTACACAATCTCTGAGGACTGAGTAATTTTGAAAAAATAACACACTTAGATCTAAACTGGAACATTACAGCCCATCCTGAGAAGAGGATAGCATGTAGTTGTGTTATCTTAAGGGCAAATCAGAGAGAAAACTGAAACTAGTTTCTCTTTCCTCCCCAGTGGGGTGTCATAAGGGAAGGTCACAATCTCCCTTATAATACCACAGTCACATTACCACACTCATCCCCACTTTCCTCAGGCAAAAGCCTGAGAGATGATATAAGCCTTTACACCATGCTCTGAAAGTCATCAGGCTCTAACACACTGGCGGGAGGGAGTTCTGGACCTGAGGGGCCTCAACTAAAAATGCCCCATCACCAGCTTCTGGGTTTTTCAGCGTAGGGACTGTTAGCTCAACAGACCTATGTAAGAATGGCCATACTGGGTTAGACCAAAGGTCCATCTAGCCCAGTATCCTGTCTTCCGACAGTGGTCAATGCCAAGTGCTTCAAAGGGAATGAACAGAACAGGTAATCATCATGTGATCTATCCCCTATCACCATTCCCCTCTTCTGGCAAAAAGAGTCTAGGGACACCATCCCTGCTCATCTTGGCTAATAGCCATTGATGGACCAACCCTCTATGAACTTATCTAGTTCTTTCCTCAACCTAGATAATCTCTGCTCCTGTGATAGCACATGTAGCTAGAGGGGATTTCTGAGATTGCCATGACTAATCCAGGCAGGGCTATAGATGATATATATAGAGATAGATTTGCATAAGGAATGAAGAAGCCAGTTTGATGTTTAGAAAACTGATCTAACATGCTGTCTGGGGAGCATACTACCAAACTTGTAGGTAGCGACCTTCAACTCTGCTGTTACTTTCCTAGTGGATTAGCTGCTTGCAGAGTGCATTACGGTAATCTATTCTTTAACCCAATTTGTAATAAATCTTCAGTTGCATCACCTTGTTGGGGACGCACTTGGCATAACCCAGGTAATTCGGGAGAATGGAAGGCCATGAGAGCCGATGAAGTTCTCTTGTTCTGAGCCATAGTGTACCAGCTCCTCCATTTTGAGTTTTACTCCTCCATGTTTGACCTCAAGTTGCCCTTGTTGGGAGGGGCTACTCTTACTCCCTCTGTTGCTGGGCAGATTTAACCTTTGGGCGGGAAACTTAACTGTTACTAGGCAGACCTGGCCTTGGGTGGGGACTGTGTGAGTGACAGATCATGTTATAATGTGTACCAGTGTTGGTTCCAGTATAAATAGTTAGGTAAGCTGTTTGTTTGGCGCCCTTGATCTGAGTCCTGTGTGGCTCCAGGCATCTTATTTGAGCTCAAATAAAGTTGGTTACTTCTCCACCCTGGTGTGTTTAATTGGTTGCGAAGCACACCGGGCAACGGACCCAACCGTTGCCACCCTCGGGCACTCTGTGCCGGCAACAGTTTTTGGCGCACAACTTGAGGCTCGAGGCAAAATTGTGCCTTGCCCGGACTCTTCCGATGGCCGACGGATGGCAGTCATGGCCGACACCCAGCCGGCACCGGTGAGTTTACCGGGGGCCTCGGTAGAGACGCGTCAAGCCGACCTCGGAGGACACAACGGTGCAAAGCGATCGTATAGTGGAGAAGTAAGAGGGAGTTAGGGTAGATCGGTTCCCCTATGGAAGGTAGACTTCAGTAGAGAACCGGTCCCTCCAGATTGCGGAGTGTACAGCGAGATAGAGCGGTCCCTTGCCCTTGGCAAGGTAAGGCCAGTCTGGTTTGTTCCTGGCTTGTTTGCCTCCTGGTGTCCTAGGCTATCTGGAATGGTTGCCCGAGGCTGGGGACGCCCAGTCGTTGTAATTCCCATTGGACGATAGAGCATCATACAATGGGTCAAGGGCATGGTGTGGGGTGGAAGGTACAGTGTTGTACTCCGCTAGAATGCATTCTCAGGTGGTGGAAGATCTTTAAGTCAAATGTGATCACGAAAGGTCAGTTGAAGAAGCTTTGTACAGTTGACTGGCCTCAGTATCAACTCGAGGAACAGGAGAGGTGGCCACCTGGAGAATCCCTTAATTACAACACGATCCTGCAATTGCTGTTGTTTTGTCAGCGTGCTGGTAAATGGGAAGAGTGTATGTATGTATTGTTGTTTATGTCATTAAGGAATAGGTCTGATTTGTTGTCTACTTGTAAATTGGTTGTGACTGGAGCACCAGTCAATGTTTCTGTAGTGTCTGAAAATCCCCTAAGAGCTGTAATGCCAGAACTGGTGTACCCTTCAGCCACTACCATGCAGCCATCTTGTTCAGCCACAGCTCCGCCACCTTGTGAGGTAACACATAGTCAGCCATCTTGTGAGGGGTTGCGTAGTCAGGATAGGGTGGCCATCTTGGATAGTCAGAATGGGTCAGCCATCTTAAATACGGGCCTATCTCCCCTTGTTACTGGAGCCACGATTGCTATGCCAGGAATTGAAGTGCAGTTAGCTCCTCTGCCAGCCGCTCCTTCCGTAGCTCCCGTGGGGGGTGATGTGAGGAAATGTGTCTACCTGAGGAAGCAGGAGCATGGCTACAAGCGTTACTTTGTTCTGCGGGCTGAGAGCCACCTGGCCCCAGCAAGGCTTGAATACTATGAAGAGGTGTGGCAGGTTAATGTGAAGCCCAAGGGACTGGGGCAGACAAAGAACCTGACTGAGGTGTATAGGCTCTGCCAATCTAGCAAGGCTATCTACCTAGTAAAGCTGAATTCAGAGGGACCTGCTGTCCACTTGCAGCTAGTAAACATCTGCCGCTGTGGGCACTCGGAGAACTACTTCTTTATTGAGGTGGGCAGATTTGCTTCCATTGGGCCTGGTGAACTGTGGATGCAGGTTAATGATTTGGTAGTTGCCCAGAATATGCGTAAGACCTTCCTAGAGACCATGAAAGCTCTCGAAGCCTTCACAGAATTCAAACTCCGCAGCAGGAAGCAGTCATCTGATGGTGGCAGTGGTACCAATCCTATTTCCTGTGTCACCATTAGAAGACATTTGGGCAACCTGCCTCCTAGACAGACTGGATTGCAGAGAAGATCCAGAACTGAGTGTGTTACGGAGGAAACCCCTCCCACTACTAAGAGTTGTAGTACATACCGCTTCAGAACCTCTAGTGAAGTGGAAGGGACAATGACCAGGCCTTTTAGTTTATCTGTCTGTGGGTCCCCAAGTGATGGGGGCTTTATTTCTTCTGATGAATATGACTCTAGCCCTAGGGATTCCAGGTACTTTCGTGTCAAAAGTAATACTCCAGATTCCTTGGGAAACACACCACCTATCAGAAAAGAGAATTGTCTAAGTGAATACATGTCCATGAATAAACAGCAAAATATGGATATGTCACCTGGAAATTCAGCAGTTCTAAACCAGCCCAGTGATTCAAATTGTATTTATACTAACACTGTTTCCAAAGGCTTCAGCTCATATTTCTCCCTACCATGAAGCTTTAAGACATTATCAGGACGAAATGGAGATCATAATGAATATGTTCCAATGTCCTCATCTGGAAAACTGTTATATGATGAACATGAAAATGTCAAATGTGCCAACAGTAAACCATTAGCTAATGGCATTTCTAAATCATCCACTGTGAAAGTGTCCGATGAAGGATCCATACAGAGCAGGGCTGCGGCCGAGGCCGGGGAATGGAAAACCGTGGGCAAAATCGCCCGGGCCCACAAGAAAGGCGTCTGGGCCAAAATCAGTGTGCCTTATGCCAAAAGGAGGGACACTGGAAAAACGAGTGTCCCAACGAAAGACCCATCTCTATGATGAAAGTAGAGGATTGGGAAGCAGACTGTTCCACCTCTGGAACCCCAAGTAAAAGTACAGGTGGACAAATTCACAGATGGATTTTGTAGTAAATTCTAAAGCAATGCAGCAAGTCAAATTGCTTGTGTATGTCCTAGACTACTAAAAGAGAACTGTGTGAATAAGAGCTGAAGGTTTTAAGTATGTTGCAGAAGGCTTGAGTGAAGAGCAGAGAGTAGTGATAGAGAATGGAAAAGGAAAGTTATTTAAATAGGAAAGACAGTTTTGGAAGTAGGCATGAAGATATATTGTATGTTGTAAGAAGGACAAAGAATGTGATGTTGTTTAAGAGAGAAATGGAAAGTGCTCTGTAAATATACTGTAAATATATAAAGTGCCACCCTGCATTTTACTCCTGGATAATAACGCTTCAAACAGTATCAGGGAAATGTCAGTCAGCTTGGAATACTCCCATCTTGTATCTATGGAAAGGTAATGAATGGGGTTAAGATTCTGAACTCTTTTGTCCTAAACCCATATATACTGATGGCTTCATGATTTCGGTCTGCACTCCATTCAACAGATTTCCTTTAAGAGAGAGGACAAAAGGAGGGTTAAGCTGCTGTGGACCTAACTTCTTGCCTTTAAGCCAAGCTCCTGGAGAACCCGAAGTTACTCTGCAGACCTGTCCTTCCCTTAGCCCAGCCACCCTTTTGCTAGAATACAGAGGGAAAAGAAGAAACTGGAAATATCAGTGAAGACACACTGGAATTCGTGATCAGACCTCAAGCAATGCTTCAGGCTAGAAACAGAGATTCAACAAGCCTCAAAAGCATATAAAGACCGGGAAAATCCTCCTCTAAGCGGGATGCCCTGAAAAAGGAAGCAGGAAGAAGCAAGGATTTGAAAAGAAATTTGAGAAACTTAAAGAATTAACCTCTTCTGAAGACAAGCTGTGAGTGGTACATCGTTGGCAGCAGCACTGTTGTGAACGGCCAAAGGAGGGCTGCAGGCCTAAAACACTCTATTCTGCTAGTACAGAAGAACGGACAAAGGAGGGCAGGATATGCTGCGGTGATCCAAGTGAGCACCCCCCTGCAGCACTATCACCTCTGGTTCTTCAACAGCCAGTGAAAGCTCTTGGTAACCATGGACCTGGTTCTGCTGCTGCTGCTTCTCTAGAAGTTACATAGTTGGCACACAGCAGTTTCTCAACAGGACCTCTTACAGTTTAGAATTCAGGCTCTCCAAACCCTATCAGCAGTCTTTCTAAACCCTATATAGTTCCTGGCTCAGAAAAGATGACCTTTGCTTTTAGCACATTGCTAACTATTTAGGACAATCGTTTTTATAGTAGATTTCCCTCAAAAGGAAGGAGCAACTAGTGGTAACCATTTGTTCTGATGTCATCATGTCATGATGTCCACAGCCTGGGGTACAACTATATGTACTTCCCAGAAACACAGCAAGAAGACTGTCAAGCGGGCCCCAAAGCAGTAGTGACGGAGGCAGCAACGCAGAACAAGTATGCCTGTGTCCTCAAACCCACATCGCCTATTGAAGATTGTGAAGGCAGCCAGTAACTCCACACTTGCTAAGCCAGCTCGAGAAGAAAGGCAGTCAGATGGACAACCAGCCAGTCCTCAGAACTCTACCTTCAGCTCCTATCCTTCTGTTAAGGTTGATAACTCCCCACCAGATTTGAGGAAGAAATCATTCCAGAGATCTGACAGACTCCATGCAAGGCAGCTAAAGAGGGCAAAACGCGCTGAAATTGATGCGGAAACACCTGACTCCATCTTAGTGAACACAGATCTGCTGGCACTGATCAACAAGCATGCATTCTCTGTCCTACCCACAGACTATCAGCAGCAGCTACTACTGCTGCTCCCCGAGGTGGACAGGCAAGTTGGGGCAGACGGTTTGATGAGGATAAATACCTCAGCACTCAACAATGAGTTCTTCACTTCAGCTGCCCAAGGCTGGAAAGAGAGGTTATCAAAAGGTCAGTTCATTCCAGAAATGCAACTAAGAATACGGCAAGAGACTAAAAAGGAGAAGAAAGTGAAGCTATGGAAGAAACGATTCTTTGAGAGTAACTATGGTCAAAGTTCTGGAATAAGTCCTGAAAAGTCCAAGAAACTAAGAACATACACCAGCATTCGTGACACACAGGCCAGGAATCCACCAGCTGAACAGATGAAATGCATGCTACTCTCCAAGACATCATCCAGTAAGGAAAAGAGAACTCTTCTCTCAAAGTCTAAAGTACAGGATGGCCCTAGGTATTGCCACTCTCCCTACTCTGTTTTTGTGCTCTTCCCCAGGGTAGGTTAGGGTTCAGGCCTTTTGAAATTTTGTCGGGATTACCATGGTTTATGAATGGAACTTTGGTACTGGCAAAGGGGAATAAATATTGGGAATAATTTGTTGTCTCAGTATATGTGCTCATTGTCTGCTGTTCTCTTTTCTCTTTTCTTTTCATAGGTACATTAAAGACTTGCAGTCTCTTCCGCTGGATTCCCCTGTCCACTCCTTGCAGCCAGGTGACTCGGTCCTTGTTCACACCTGGAAGGACGAACCCCTGCAGGAACAATGGAAGGGATCGCAAACAGTCCTGCTGGTATCCCACACAGCAGCCAAGGCTAAGGAACATAAGAACTGGATACATCACTCCCAACTTAAGGCAGTAAGGAGACCTCCGTTATCAGGTCAATGGACTGTCCAGCCTATTGGAAACCCAGACAACAAGAACTTTGGACTGAAGTTACTGTTCAAAAGACTTTGAGGTTTAAAAGGGGAACAGGTTGCTTATCTTAAGTGTGTTGGGTTAAATAGGTCTCTGTTTATTGTGGGTTTGGACCCTGGATGTACAGTGTTTTGTTCCTTACTCCTCACCTCAGGGAAACATTATGAGTCTCAGTATGCTTTGTTAACATTTTCTTTTGGTAAAGAACTTTTCATGCTCTTAGTTATGGCTTCCCTAATTAAGGCCCAACTGTATGCTGGTTGAGGTTCCAATCCTCCCAATTTAATGATTACTACATATAAGGTCCTAAAGATTGCTTTTGCCAGCAAATTTAATCTCCTCAACCGCTGGATATGCTCTCAAATCCACTATTATACAGCAAAGCTGCCCTGAAAAGTAATTCCCTGGAACTGGTCTAATCATTGCCAATGATGATTTGCTATTAAGGGAATACAAGTCTTGTTATGCTATAGGTAATACCTCCCGGTGTCCTCCTGGTTTTACCTACCTTCAACAAAAAGCAACAGCCAATTACATCTGGTTTGCTAACGAGAGCACCAGCCAGTTCTATGCATCCCCCACTGTCTTTAATACCTTAGGTCAGAACACAGAAAAGGGCTTATATACTTCTTTGCTAACAATTCTCTCATGAGTTAGAAAGAAGGTAATGGAATGGTGGCAATTGACAATTTCTTTTGTATCTGTGGTAAATTTGTTTATAAGTAGTTGCCCCACAGATGGCATGGAAACTACTATTTAATATTCCTTGTACCTTCTCTTTGTGTCACGGCCCAATTCCCACCAGGTCAAGCCCAGGCAGTGCAGGTATCTGCAAGCCACCTCAGAGCACATTAGTAAGGAAAAATAGACTGAGTATAATCCACCTCCATTTCTATAGGGCAAAAACAGGTAACCCAACTCTACTGTAGGCTCTTGGTGTTCCTTACTAAATGTGCCAATAAAACCTTAGTCATTAAAAGGAGCCACAGCTCTTAGCTCTACCAGCTTTGGCTCAGGGCTCTGCAAATTAAATAGACACTAAACTATATCCTAGCCTCTCAAGGTAGGGTCTGTGTTCTCAGTTGTAATAAATGTTGTACATATGTCTCTAAACAAGCCCTTGACCAGTGGAAAACTCAGGAACCAGTGCCTTCCCTTTTTGACTCTCTTTAGTTGGTTACCTAACCTTGGTAAGATATTAATTCGCTTTTTGGTAATAGGGGTAGTGCTATGTTTACTTGTTCTACTGTTACTTACCTGTTGTAAGGTTATTATGGGGAAAGGTTTGTTCTACAACCTCTGTCACACTTATGCTGATGGCTGGCCACCTTCAGCATTCCCCAGACCCAGATTTAAACCAAGTGCTGTCATCATTTTATGAGAAGACTCAAGCAGGAGCTTTTTGAGTATTCTCAAAGGAGGGATTGTTGGGGACGCACTTGGCATAACCCAGGTAATTCGGGAGAATGGAAGGCCATGAGAGCCGATGAAGTTCTCTTGTTCTGAGCCATAGTGTACCAGCTCCTCCATTTTGAGTTTTACTCCTCCATGTTTGACCTCAAGTTGCCCTTGTTGGGAGGAGCTACTCTTACTCCCTCTGTTGCTGGGCAGATTTAACCTTTGGGCGGGAAACTTAACTGTTACTAGGCAGACCTGGCCTTGGGTGGGGACTGTGTGAGTGACAGATCATGTTATAATGTGTATCAGTGTTGGTTCCAGTATAAATAGTTAGGTAAGCTGTTTGTTTGGCACCCTTGATCTGAGTCCTGTGTGGCTCCAGGCATCTTATCTGAGCTCAAATAAAGTTTGGTTACTTCTCCACCCTGGTGTGTTTAATTGGTTGTGAAGCACACCGGGCAATGGACCCAACCGTTGCCACCCTCGGGCACTCTGTGCCGGCAACAATCTTAGTTTGGGTGTCTTCTTCTAGTGCAGACATGGGCAAACTACGGCCTGTGGGCTGTTCTTCCTGGCCTCTGAGCTCCCAGCCAGGGAGCCTAGTCCCTGGCCCCTCCCACGCTGTCCCTCCTCCCCTGCAGCCATGAGGGCCATGCTCTGGCCTGCCACTCCCATTGGGTAGTGGGGGGAGCGCAACTGGCTCTGGCTGGGTGTCGCAGCTGCGAGGCTCCTGCTGCTGGTAAGGGGGCGGGGAGTGGGGGGGTGTTGGGGGTTCTGGGGAGCAGTCAGGGAGGAGGGGGCAGTTGGATGGGGTGGAGGTTCTGGGGGGCTGGTCAGGGGATGGGGAACAGGGAAGGTTGGAAGTGGGAGTCCCGAGGGGCCTGTCAGGGGACAGGGGTGTGGATAGCGGTCGGGGCAGTCAGGGGACAGGGAGGTTGGATAGGGAGTAGGGGTCCCAGAAGGGGTCGGTCAGAGGACAAGGAGCAGGGCGGGTTGGATGGGTTGGGGGCTCTGAGAAGGGCAGTCAGGGGGCAGGAAGTGGGACGGGGTGGAGAGGGGGCAGGGACCAAGCTGTTTGGGGAGGCACAGCCTTCTCTATCTGGCCCTCCATACAGTTTTGCAACCCTGATGTGGCCCTTAGGCCAAAAAGTTTGCCCACCCCTGTTCTAGAGACATCAACCTTTGGTTGCTTTCCCTCCAGCTCAAAAGGAGAAACCCTGCTGAAATCAAATGCAGCTTCCAATGGTCCCCGAGCATCACTGCTTTCTCAGGTTATCGAAAAAAAGGTCTACCAAATCAGCAATTTAATGTGTCAGAGATTTTCATGACTAAGATTCCCAATAGCTGGCACAATTCTTTTCTCGGAAAGCAGGGTTTTCAGGTCACAAGCTGTGAGCCTTCTGGGAGAATTACAATAATTGGTATGTTTCTTAGAACGCCAGTTCCTGGATTCTCATGAATACACAAATCCCAGATTTTTCTTTCCTTCTTTAATTTTTTAATGGAAATTTCTAGTTCTCAATGTTGTGGAAGAGCTTGAAAATATGACCAGAGTGTACCCTACAGTTACCCAGGAGGCACACAAAAAGAACCCAACATTTATACACATTTTAAAATCTCATGATTGTAAAGCCTTTAGGGTGCGTGACTCATGACTTCTGAATGCTTGGGGTTGGCAATACTATGAAAGAGTCAATTTAGTACAGAAATGGGGAGGGGTCCTTTGCTGCCCAGGCAAGAAGTACAACATTTGGTGTGGCATCCTGCCAGTCATGGCCTGGCGCCCGCTGAAACACTGGTTTGTGAAAGGAAAAAAAATCATTTCCTTACCATAATGTTCTCTTCTCCTAGCATGTGCCTGCTGTCCCAGGTACTGTCCCCACATAGATGTACTGCTTTCAGTCCCATGTTTCAGGTAGAGATTCCAATCTCTCTCTCTTATTCTGCCAGCAGGCACTCCCTGCTTGTGAGTGTGACATACTCATAGACTCATAGACTCATAGGTCAGAAGGGACCAATCTGATCATCTAGTCTGACCTCCTGCACAAGGCAGGCCACAGAACCCCACCCATCCAATTTTATAACAACCCCTAACCCAGGACAGAGTTATTGAAATCCTCAAAATTGGTTTGAAGACCTCAAGCTGCAGAGAAACCACCAGCAAGCGACCCGTGCCCCACGCTGCAGGGGAAGGCGAAAAACCTCCAGGGCCCCTGCCAATCCGCCCTGGAGGAAAATTCCTTCCCGACCCCAAATATGGCAATCAGCTAAACCCTGAGCATGTGGGCAAGAGTCACCAGCCAGCACCCAAGAAGGAATTCTCTGCAGTAACTCAGTTCCCATTCCATCCAACATCTCCCCGCAGACCATTGAGCAGACCTATCTGGTGGTAATCCAAGATCAATTGCCCAGATTAACAATCCTATCATAACATCCCCTCCATATACTTATCAAGCTTTGTCTTAAAGCCAGGAAAGTCTTTTGCCCCCACTACTTCCCTTGGAAGGCTGTTCCAGAACTTCACTCCCCTAATGGTTAGAAACCTGCAGCCAAATACTGCAGCCAAACACAGACAGACCTGCTTGTAAAAATAAATAAATATTAAAACTGGGTTAGAATCTTGGAAATAATCACACGAAAGCAAGGTTTATCTGTAGGGCAACTGAGGTCCTAGACAGCAAAATAAAAATAACTTTTCCTTCCCCACAAGGGTTAAACTCTACAAGAACACAAAATGCCTTCTAGCCCTACATTTCTGTGTTTCTATGATTAGTAATAAAATGGCTCTGTGCCTTGCAGAAAAATGATGGCATTTGATAGCATCCATGCTAGGTGCAGACAGAGAACAACAATGTAGGTGAAAAACCTGTCCAATTGCTTGGTCTGACCTACCAAGATCACATCAGCTTGAAAAGGAGATGATCTCTCACCTGGCATAGAAGAGTTAATAGGTGAAGGAGTGTGATAGGACAAAATGGATCTGTTTCTTGAATAAACAGTGGAACCTCTATTTCTGAGCAAGCTCATTTAAGTGACTATTACAAATTAGAGTTTACTGGATCCAGTAAGTAATCTGTTCTTCTTCGAGTGATTGCTCATATCCATTCCAGTTAGGTGTACGCGCCGCGCGTGCACATTCGTCGGAAAACTTTTACCCTAGCAACTCAGTGGGCCGGCAGGTCGCCCCCTAGAGTGGCGCCACCATGGCGCTCCATATATACTCCTGCCGGCCCACCCGCTCCTCAGTTCCTTCTTACCGCCCGTGTCGGTCGTTGGAACAGTGGAGCGCGGCTTAGCTGACCTCCACTTCCCTAGCTACTCGTTTTCTCGTATATAATTATGCAGTTATAACCCTTTTATATATATATTTGTATGGTTATACGGGTTTTCTTTGCTAACATGGTTAGTTTAGTTAGCGGGGTTCAGGAAGTAGCCCCTTCCATGAGCCCAGTGCCGGAGCCATGCATGGCTCACCGGGTTTTAAAAGGGGCCCGGCCTGCCAGAAGCCGCGGCCGAAGAGAGATCTACATGACTCCTGTTTGAAGTGCCTCAGGGCAGATAAGTGCCCCATTTGCAAGGCTTTTAAGCCGAGAACAAAAAGGTACGGGACTTTCACTTACCCCTCCACCTTGGGCGCCGAGCGATATTCAAGCGGCGGGCAGAAGCGCCTCCTCGGCACCGGACCCCGCCGGTACTACCAAGGCCTTTCGGCACCGACCGTCGCCGGCACCGATGTCGACTCGGCACCGCTCCCTTCTTCCGAGGTCGAGAGAGTCTACGATTCCTGCTGGTGCCTGGCGGCTCCCCGGCACGCGCCGTGGTTGAGCCCCCTGCTCCCGCTGCTTCCGTGCCAGCCTTCCACCTGGTCAACGTACCGGGCCAGGTGGAAGCGTTTCTTTTACAGCTGCAATACGCTCGATCTTGCTCCTGCTGAGGTCTCGATCCCCTCTATTTGGCCTGCCTCTGGCCTTCAGCGGCAGGACCTGGCGGTATCATCGCTGAGGATACTCTCGGCAGCCATCTCTACCTTCCAGCAGGCTAAGATGGACGCTCAGTGTCCCACGCTCTATGGGTTCGAGGCCCCTCAAGGGCTTGGAGCGCTTGCACCCTCGGGTGCGCCGCCCAGCCCCGCCCTGGGACCTCAACCTAGTCTTGGCCAGACGGGTCTCTGAGATCAGAGCTCTTACGGGGGTTCCGCCGTACACTAGGTTCCACAAAGACAAGGTGCAGTTATGACCGCACCCGGCTTTCCTCCCTAAGGTGTTTTGGCCTTTCATGTTACCCACAGCTCAACGCAATGGGCATAACCGTTGCACTCCTTGGACATCTGTGGAGTGCTCGCATTATATTGACAGAATCATTTCCTAAGGTGCCCTCAGCTCTGCCCGGTAGCGGGCCAAAGGGAGGGCTTGCTTGTTTTCCTCTCGGAGGATCTCCTCTTGGGTGATGGCGGACATCCCCACTTGTTATGATTTGGCTCATATTTCCCTAAGCCACATCACTGTGCATTCTACCAGGGCTCAGGCTTCATCTGCCGCCTTGCTGGCTCGTGTTTCTACCCACGAGATCTGTCGCGAAGCTCCATTGGTCCTCGGTCCATACCTTTGCTTCGCAGTATGCCCTGGTTCAGCAGTCAAGAGAGGCTGTAGCCTCTGGCTCAGCAGTTTTATTCTGCCACATTTCACTCCGACCCCACCGCCTTTGTAAGGCTTGGGATTCACCTAACTGGAATGGATATGAGCAATCACTCGAAGAAGAAAAGACGGTTACTCACCTTTGTAACTGTTGTTCTTCGAGATGTGTTGCTCATATCCATTCCGCACCCGCCCTCCTTCCCCACTGTCGGAGTAGCCGGCAAGAAGGAACTGAGGAGCGGGTGGGCCGGCAGGAGTATATATGGAGCGCCATGGTGGCGCCACTCTAGGGGGCGACCTGCCGGCCCACTGAGTTGCTAGGGTAAAAGTTTTCCGACGAATGTGCACGCGCGGCGCGTACACCTAACTGGAATGGATATGAGCAACACATCTCGAAGAACAACAGTTACAAAGGTGAGTAACCGTCTTTTACATACTATTAATGACTTCTTGGGGATTACTTTCAACAAGCTATTTGACTGACTGAAAATAAAGTCAAAACTAAACTAGATATCAACTCAAGTCAAGATTTACACTTTTTTCCCATCAGTGTGACAATTAATATCAGGCACTGGATGACTCCTTCTGGGTGTATTATTTGTTTAATTATAAATTAACTAGCACAAAGGATATTAAGCAGCAGGGAGGAGAAAACTCTTCCATGTCTATCAGGAACACTTTTTTATATGACATCTGCAGCACATCCACCCCTGCAAAGAAAGGATCATGTGTTGAGCACTGCTCTGTAGGAACTCCCAGACTAGACTCCAGAAGAACAAGGTGGTTGGAAGGATTGTCTCTTGGATTAGGATCATGTCTGTACCTGTCATACAAGTGAATTTCCTCTTATTAAATAACTGAACCAAACCATTGCAGGTCATCACCTGAACGAAATCTTGAGTGCTTCCCCTTAGAGGTATTACAAAATCCTGGAGCCACTATCTAAAGCAGCGGTTCTCAAACTATGGGGTGGGCCTCCCAAGGGAGGCACAGAAATGTGTCAAGGGAGGCCTGAACTGTGTGCTTTAAAAGAATAAAAAAAAAGAGCTCTGGCTGTCAGGCCCGGGTGGCTGGGGCTCATGCAGAAGAGCCATGCATACCCGGGAGGCAGGGATAAAGGGGCAGCCATGGGCTCAGGTTCTCCTCTCTCCACTTAATCCCTCACTGGGAAGCAGGCTGGACTCAGGCTCGCCTTCATCTGACGAAGTGGGTATTCACCCACGAAAGCTCATGCTCCAATACTTCTGTAAGTCTATAAGGTGCCACAGGACTGTTTGCTACTTCTTCCTCAGTGCTCCTGGATTACTGTAATTTGAATTGACCCCTATCATTGGCAGGCTGATAGTAAGAGCTGCTAGACCAAACCAGCTGCCATGATTGAGGAGAACTATTGACAAGCTCAATAAGGGGCATTTTAGGCTAGGCTGTTCTGCACAGAGAGTAAGCTGGGTTACCTTTTTGCAACAGATCTAGCTATTTGAGTGGCCTGCTGGTTCAAGCAACCTGGAGATATGGGCTAGATCAATCTGCTGCCTTACTGAGGAAAGCCAGTTGGCAATGTCGTGGTAAGAAGGCGGGAAAGGCTAAACCACACTGACCGTGTAGTCTTGGAGAGCTGTTTGCAATATTGACTGCTTAGCACTAGCACGTGGAGAGGTGAAATGGCATCCTAAGCACATCCATGCTGACAACATGCAAACGTGGAGGGATCCAGAAGAACAGACTCAGCATATGGGGTCATCAGGCTGCCCTGAAACAATAATGGAGAACCAAAACTTGCAGAGGTTTGTCTGAGTATTTGAACTCTGCTATATAACAGAACAGCTCTATGGCAGGGTGGTAATAGGGTTTTGAAGCTACAGGCTTCCTACCTCATCTCTTATATTAGATTACAGGGAGTTGGAGACAGCAGGAGGAACCACTTTGGAGGGTCCTGCAACCGTTTTGTAAAGTCAGGCACAAATCACTGGGTTCAAGCCATGAACCACTTAAATCCTGAGGGAAGCTGTCCAAATATAAGGATAGCAAATATGAAAAGGCTGTGACTAGGACCCAGTGCTGGGGCTCTCCCAGGATGCTTAGGGAGTTAATTTTTTACTCTTTCCTGACTGATGTACATTTATTTTGATTTAAACAATAAAGAGTATCCATTCCAAAAGCTCAAAGCATCCTCACAGTTAATTAAATTTATAGCTGAAAATGGTCACAACTCAGCATAAAAAATATATAAGGTATAACTAGATTATATATTATGTGGATGAGGGTTGGCAGAAACAGAGCATGGCTTTCAACAATGCCAGGAATGCCAGGAGCAGAAGAAAATGTAACTGTTGGGAACTGAAAGTGAGTTATCTTCGCCTAGTAAATGGGCAAGAAATGTTCCATTAGACTTTCAACAATTCCTTTAATGGGTCTACACCCAGGCATAGAGAACTCTATACTGGCAGATAACTTTGCAGAACTGGCAAGTCAAATAAAACGGAAAACTGAAGCAATGACTCCAAGAAAGATATTTAATTAAATAACTCAATTAGCATCACAATACAAGTAACAGAAATAAAAATGAAAACACTCACAACAGCCTTAGCTCTGACCCACAATCAAACCATGAGTTTACATTTCATGCAACACTTGCAACAAAGACTATTAAAAAGTTCTAAAATTAAACATACACATAAAAATGTCATATGTCAATATAATTTGCCAGATTTAAAAACTCTCTCATTTTTACATAAGACACCACACACACTGTTTATAATGCAGTGAAAACTACAGATTAATGCTAACTTAAAGTAACTTGATGAACCAGGGTAATCTTTTCGAGAAAAAATTATACCAATAATATCACACTACATATTAGACAAATGTAAAATGTAAATATTCCAAAAAATACTAGCTGTCACACCGGTCAATTTAGGTTTCACAATAATTTTTGCAGAATGTTTATTTCAGAATGGTTTAATACCTATAAAAATGCACACTGGTATGCATGTCTATGTTGGTGAACCCCTTTATAAGAGGGAGGTCTTTGGTTTTAGAGTCTGCATTGGTGGAACTATTGTCTATATAGTGCTTATGTAAGCTTACTTCAAATGAGATTTTTTTTTTAGAAATTTCCTTGCTTTTAAAAAATATTTTAATACTGGAGAAAAAGATTCATACACAATATTTTCATTTTATCACTTGTTTAAAATTATTTTATAACATATTTAACATTTAAGCATCATGATTTTTCTGAAAAGAAATGATCAAAACTCCATATGAATTTTTTTCTACCAACTTTACAGTGGTATTTTATTCTTATGATGTTCATTTTTTTAGACTACAAATTTCTGATAATGTAACTGTTCATCATTTTTATTTTTCTGAGAGATGGAAAACAAATTGGTTAATGTGAAAACTTGTGTGTGCATGAGAAAACTTTTTATTCTCATGACATTTCTCTTTGATCACCTTCAAGAATTAAAACAATCCCAGAAGTAATTAATTTAAATTGGTTTTCAGAAAGAAGATGGTACAAGTAACACAAAAATAAGCATCTTTTTGACAACAAAATGGTTTTGACATGTATATTTCCTGGAATAATTTCATGAGCCTTGTAAGATGGTGCCATTGAACTGAAAGATAAATATGTGTGCTTGTTAGATCTTAAAACTGATAATGCAGAAGTGAGCTGATTCATATTGAATTCTGGTGTACCATTTAGTTCTTATTACTATATTTGGTGAGGGCCAAAGAATTATCTGCCACAAACTACATGTCTAAGTTAAGTTGCCTAAAAATTAGAAGAGTTCATTATAATAATTATATTCATACTGTGAGGGAGATCAATTCATCTTTTTCACTGACTTTGATTACATCTGACCTAAGTAGGAAATCAAGTCACTAATACACATAAAATGTGTCTATGTCTAACAGTTCTTCCACAACAGCTATAACAGTGTGTGTGTTTGGAAATTAGCTATATGTTTTACTAGGCTTCGTTCAAGTGACCTATTTTAGCATGACATTTAAAATTTCACAGTCCATGCTCTCTTATTTTAGAAATGTTTATTGATGATAACTAACATCTTGAACAGCACCCAGGAGCAAATAGGCAGTCAGTATGGAGCACAAAGCGCTGGTGTTATGTGCACACATGGCTTCCACCACTCAAGAAATGGTGCATTCTTTGCTTGCAAAAACTTCCAGGTGTTTTTCAAAGATGTTCCCAGAGAGTGCACTGCAGTACTCTAGACTTGAAACCAGAGCCATGTAATTATAACTATGTGCTGAGATTTACACTAGGCAGGAGCAGCTCCTAGCCAAACTGATAATGCAAATGGCACTATTTGCCACAGATGTTACCTTGTAACTCAGGAGCAGTAATAGATCGACTCAAGACTGCTTACTCAACTGGGAAAGGTTAGCACACAGTACCATGCCAATGGAAAGGGCACTCACACCCCTGCTTATTCCAGTCTAGTTGTTTTTCCTGCCTGTTAACATCACTTCATCTTATTCAGGTTGAGCCTACACTAGTTTATTTCCATCTATAGCCCTACCCTTGTTAGATGTTGGGAAAGCAGAGACATGGAAGTATCCAGGTTTTTTCAAAAGAATACATGAAGAAGAAGTGTGATGGGGTATACTGGCAGTTCTGGGTTTGGGGGAGAACCCATTTGGGGCTGGAAAGCATCCTGCCCCAAGCAGTGCTTAGAAAGAAAACATGCGGTTTCTCTATGCACTGCAGC
Source organism: Gopherus evgoodei (assembly GCF_007399415.2). NCBI lineage: Eukaryota > Metazoa > Chordata > Testudines > Testudinidae > Gopherus > Gopherus evgoodei. Next base: position 82,359,626 of record NC_044330.1, on the reverse strand, counting down.
ACATTCTCTAGGACTAACCAAGATAAATGTTCGGGAGTGCTTGACAGGTGTACTGAATACAATACCAGGCTGCCTTGTAGAGGACTCTAGGACTGTGGACCAGGTGGGTAAGCAGCACTGAGAAGGTCATACTAGAGACCAGGGTGCCAGCGGCAAAAAGTAGAGGTGTAAACATTGAGGATGGCTGGCCAGAGAAGAGAGAGGCCTAGGGAAAGAATGTAGGGCAAGAAGTAGGTTGTTCAGACTGGGTAGGGCTGGGAAGGAAGAAAATCAAGAGTCTGACTAGACCACATGTGAGTAATTCTATGACTGTGCATTGATGGTGAGATTAACAGGGTTGTCTAAAGCAAAATACTTCAGCAGGGCACTTGTGGCAACCAATGCTTTCATTCCTGGAAACTTTGTACTTGGACTAAACCCAGTACCAAGTGACTTCCAGGAAGCAGTGGGAGTGGAGCACTTGTCTTTGACAATTTTGGGTGAATTGACACATATATGTGTATATTTGTATATAATGGTGGCATTTAGAAATAATAGAGCATTGATGAATAAGCATTCAATCTTTCTACAGAACTAAATAGGAAAGTAAGTTAAGACAATGATGTGGTTATGAATTAAAACAGGGCTGGGCAAACTACAGCCTACCAGCTATTTTAATCCAGCCCTTGAGCTGCCACTGGGGAGCGGGGTCTGAGGCTTGCCCTGCTCACATGCTCCAGCTGGGGGGCAGGATCGGGGTCTGCTCCAAACAGCTCCTGGAAGCAGCGGCAGGCACCGCTCCGGCTCCTATGCATAGAGGCAGCCAGGGGCCTCTGCTCTGCATGTTGGGAATCGTAGCCAATGGAAGCTGCAGGGGTGGGGCAAGGGCAGTGTGCAGAGCCACTTGGCCATGCCTCCACATAGGAGCTGGAGAATGGACATGCCGCTGCTTCTGGGAGCTGTTGAGGTAAGCACTGCCCTGAGTCTGCACCCTTGAGCCTCTCCCCGTGCCCCAAACCCCTACCCCAGCCCTGATCCTCCTCCCACCCTCTGAATCCCTCAGACCCAGCCCTCCTACGCCCCCGAACTCCTTATCCCCAGCCCCACCCCAAAGCCCACATCCCTAGCCAAAGCCCTCAATCTCCCTGTACCCTAACTCCCCTGCCCCAGCCTGGAGCCACCTCCTGCACCATGAACTCCTCATTTCTGGCCCCACCCCAGAGCCCACACCGCCTCTTGCACCCAACCCCAATTTTGTGAGCATTCATGGCCCGCAATACAATTTCTATTCCCAGATGTGGTCCTCGGGCCAAAAAGTTTGCCCACCCCTGAATTATAATGTGCAAAAGTCAGAGCATTCAAAGTTATAGTTTCATAATCTAGCTCTATGATAAAAACAAATATATAAAATGGGTGGGTTATAAACATTGTGGGAATGATAACTTTGAATTTCTTATGTTTTGTGCATTTAAACTCTCAGCCTTAATATTTCATTAGTTTAATTTTTATTTTTTCCTTTCAAAGGTTAAAAAAAACATGGTGACCAATAACACCTCTAAGTATGCTGTTTATTTAAATGTGAGATTCAAATATGCTGACTTCCAGTATCTGTTTTATATTGAAGGTGCTTTCTTAGCTACCGGTATCCACCTTGAATCTCTGCTTCAAGCTAAGATCTTTGACTAACAGGAGCGGAAGGGTGTTGCAGGCTGGTTTTACAAATAACTGGAGGGTTTGCATGCTTGAGCTCTAGCCCTAGCTAGTCTTATAGCCAGAATATCAATAGGACAACAGGCCCTCAGTGGTTAATGTATTGAAACACCTACATGTGAAATCCAGTAGAACACATTGCTTGTAAACCAATGGAGACCTTTCTTTGGTTCTTTCTTTCTCTCTCTTTGCCTTCAGCGTGTGATTGTCTGCTTCAGAGCATTATGCCTTCTTCTATCAGCTATACGGCTTGTACAATTTGATTTAGAAGATGAATCTGAAATGCAGTTCTCATGAAGGGCCTATGCCAAAGCCTAATAAAGCTTTTCTGCTGATTTCAGTGGGTTTTCAATCAGGTGCAGAATGAAGATTTCATTGGGATATGGGTCAGGCCTTTTAATGGTGAAATAGGCTGCTCTTTAGCCTGTGATGGCTGCTATCTGTTGCCCTGAAAAGTTTTCAAAAAGCTGCCAATACTTAGGATGCGGTTATTGTTGTTTTCTGACTCAGATTCTTTTACGGAGCAACTACTTACACATGATGAGTTTTTGTAGGATTTGAAGAATTGGAAGTTGATTATATCGCATGTTCTTTTTACAGCTTCAAAACAGGAAATATTGAACATTACAACACAATTGCTTCAAATTTAAGGATTTTTCCTTACACAGGAACTTGCACCAGGCCCACCTGAACACAATATGGAGCATAATAGTCTTTCATAATTAAAAACAAAGGCCTGCTGCTGCATGTCCCGAGCTATACTGAATCAGCATATATAGAAACAGAATTTTTTTTCTGGAGTGCTTGATGCACTTCTGCATTGGAAAGGTGGCCTTTCTGGGTGCATGTATAACAGCTTAAAAGCCTGTCCCTTAGGTGTATCTACAGGGAAGTGGTGTGCTCAAGGACCAAGGAGTTAAAACAGCTAGGGGACAGGATGGCTCAAAGGACAGAGAGCGAGTGGAGAACTCTTCACCACTAGATCACCAGTTGAAAGCCAGTTGTTGTCTACACAGCACTAGCAAAGCCCACTAGATGGGTGTGATTTGTAAAGTGCACTAATGTGCCCTGTGTAGACCTTGCTGGCACACTCTAAGGGTACATCTACACTGCGATAAAAAACCCAATGGCATTGAGTCTCAGATTCTGGGTCAGCTGACTTGGGTTTGCAGCATTTGGGCTGCAGCACTAAAAATAGCAGTGCAGATGCTCGGGCTGAGGCTGAAGCCTGGACTCTGAGACCCTCCCTCTATAGGTGCTGGAAGTAGGAGTGCTGGGGGTGCTTCCCCACCCCCTGGCTTGAAGTGGTCTCCATCATATACAGGGTTTACAGTTTGGTTCAATCGCTGTCAGCACCCCCACTATACAAATTGTTCCCGCACCCCTGTCTCCCTCCACCCAGGGTCTCAGATTCCAGGCTTCAGCCCAAATGTCTACATTGCAATTTATAGCCCTGCAGCCTGAACCCCACGAGGCTGAGGCAGATGATGGGTGTCAGCCAGGGCTGTGCCAAGGATCTGCTATTGCAGCGCAGACATACTCTAAAACAGTGACACTCAGACCTCAGTGGTTCAGCAGGAGCCAAATTAGTGATCAACATTACCCAAAAGTGCCACCGAAGTGTGAATTCATTGTTTCATTTACTATATTTATATTTACATATTGTACATTTCATTTACATATTTAAACAGTATGACTGGGAAATATTTAGTTTATATATAAGTTATTCTCACAACAAATAAGTTAATAACTTGAGCAAGTTCATAACTTAATTGGTTAATAACATAATAAAAGCATCCTGATTGGTTAATAACTTAGATTGGTTAATAATTAAATTACACTGTGTTTCAATATCCTGTGCTGCAAAAAACCACAGGAGACACATTAAAGAGCCACTTGCAGCTCACAAGCCACAGTCTGAGTATCACTGCTCTAAAAGGTACCTTGCCCATGTTAACGTTGTGTGCAACAGTGCAACATGTTAGAGTGCTTTACAAATGACACCACTCTCGCACACTTTGCCCTGCAGACAAGATCAGGTCGGTGGTGATTGATACTTGCTACTACTTGATGGCTGTTCAGTGGCTTATATGAAAAGAACAGGTGCTGTCAATGCAATTGAAACTGGACAGGTATCCATAACAACAAACCTTCACCATAAATGGCACCCTTGTTGGCCGAGAAACCAGAAGTAAGTGGACATAGAAAATGAGCTTCCTTCTCACCTCCAGGTCAGGGTTGAAGCACACAGAGAGCCGACTGGGGAAGCTTGGACTGCTGCAGTCTGTGATGTATCTCTTCTGTGGACAGAAGGCTTCAGTCTCCAGAAACAGCAATACAGGACCTTGTCACAGAAAAAAAAGTGTATAAACAGGAGCAAAATTGTAAGTGCTGCACAGCATTTTAGCCACAGGACTTCCATTGACTGTAATAGGAGGCTGTTGGCTACAGTCTGTGATATCATGACAAGTGTGCATTAGTGCCCTTAGTTGGAGAGAATAGAGGATCTGCTCAAGTAGGTGTGATCATATCACATTCTAGGCACTGGCCTACTGACAGTGTAAGCTATAATATGATGAACATGGGTTAACTAACCACTCTCTTTTCGCTCAATTAGTAAATTGTCTATGTTTTTGGAGCTGACAGTCCTTCTGAGTCCTATCACTGCTGATGTATGTATGGTCTCCATGATATACTTGCCAACCACAAAGTCTCTGTGGCCACAGAGTGAAGTCTTTACAAACCCCATGCAACTTTGGCAATGTACACCAATCATTACATTTTCACTGAGCAATTCTTTCACTAATCACTGTATTTAAGCTAGATTGGATCCACTGCAAAAGGACAGATAATCAGGGACTTCCATAGTTTTATATAATTTATAATTTCTCATTTGCTGTGATGTTGTAGCTGTGTTGGTCCTGGAGAATTAGAGAGACAAGGTGGGTGAGGTGATATCTTTTATTGCACAACTTCTGTTGGTGAAAGAGACAAGCTTTTGAGCTTACACAGAGCTCTTCTTCAAATCTGTAAGCTTCAAAGCTTGTCTCTCTCACCAACAGAAGTTGGTCCAATAAAAGATATTACCTCGCCCATCTTGTCTCTTTACAATTTCTCATCAGCCCAGAATTCATATGCTGTCCGGCCTAAGAATTGCTATTCCTATCTCCTTAATTATATTTTACCACTTAACACTCCACTTTTGAAGTTTAACATACAGTGGACATTCTTTTCCCATGACAGAACATAACAACCTGTTTGCTAATAAGTGTTTTCTCTGGTGCTTTTATAACTCAAAAGAATGCAAAAGTATTCATAGGCATAGGACAAAGGGCGGATGAGAAACAAGCCATCATGGCTAAAAAGAAGGAAATGCACTAAACTAGGAATGGGTATTAGCTAACTTTCTTATGTGATTCTCAGCCCCATGATGGCTCCTTGTGCACCACCATGCAGGAGGTAAGTGGGGGCCAGGCAAAAGGAGGTTGGATCTGGAGAATTTGCTGTTATGCAGGTCCACCTATTATTTCACAGAGGAGAAATATTAGGGTGGAGGTGGTCTCTGCAGCATAATGGCTGAAGCATCACCTGCAGAATGACTCTGCCACTGCTCCATGGCCTCAGGGGAAGTCTCTCTCTGTGTGTTTCCAGTGCCCAGCCCACTTCCTCAGGCCAGATGCAAATATAGACCTAAATGAGCAGTGTCAGCTTATTAGCAACATGCCAAACCACAGGCAGTACAGGACTTTGTAAGACTAAGTTTTGTTTAGGTTTAGAAGGCTAAATACATTGCAGCCTGTCAATACAGCATAATGATAAAGAGATTTATGGGGACAATTGCTCTGGTTCTGGAGAGCAAAATGTTAAAACTGGAAGCATTAGCAAAATTGAGACTTTGGGATGTTTCCTAAGGTTGCATCTGCTGCCATCAAAACAGTCAGCAGCCCTTTTAAAGACCCTATAAACCAAAGATATTCCATTGAAATAGGTCTGCTACTTACTGTGGGAAACTCTTCCCCAGCCTGAAACATCTTGCTGTTGGGAAGTTCTTCCTGATGTTCAGCCTCAATTGTCCTTTTCTTAATGTCATTCCATTACTGCCAGTTCTAACTTCATGTATCCCATGAATTGGATTACTCTCCACTGCTGGTGTTAACAACCTCCAATTATTTGTCGCCTGTTATTTTCTCTTCCCTCTATAGGCATTTCTCAGTCAAGTTCCATTTATGTGGCTCTTGTTGCCTGAAGCAGCAAATCAACTAAACATGTTTAACCGTAACCTAAGTGCTTTGTTAGATGGGGATTGACTTGTGAATGTATTTATAACTAAGGACATGCTTAAATATTTTGCTGAACTGGGGCCATAATACTTCCATCTAATTACATCTCTCCAGCCCTCTGATATGTTTGTTACTCTTCACTTGAACTCCCTTCAATTTGTCAACATCCTTCAGGGGACCAGTCAGTGGGAACAGGGATTTTACCTCTTTGTAGGGCGTTGGTGAGATATTAGAATATTGAGTACAGTTCTGATAGCCACATTTATAACGGATGTTGGAAAGTTGGAGAGGGTGCAGAGAGAAACCCCGAAAATGATTTGAGGGCTGGAAAAAATGCCTCATTGTGAGACACTTCAAGAGCTCAATCTGTTTAGCTTATCAAAAAGGTGATTGAGAGGTGACTTGGTCACAGTGTATAAGTACCCTGGAGAGGAGAAAATACAGGGTATGAAAGGGATCTTTAATCTAGCAGAGAAAGGCAGAACAAGAACCAATAGCTGGAAGCCAAAGCCAAACAAATACAAATTAGAAATCAGGCACAAATTTCTAACAGTGAGGGTGATTAACCATTGGAACGAAGTACCAAAGGAAGTGGCGCAATTCTCCAACTCTTGAGGTCTTCAAATCATGACTGGCTGCCTTTCTGGAAGATATACTTTAGCTATCCCTCCCCCCTTTAAACGTAGATCTCTCAAGTCCGCAGTCCAATGCCTTAACCACAAGACTATCTTTCCTCCACTTTTTTCAGTGTCACCCTATGTCTACTGAATGCTGATGGTAGACGCGATGCTGCAGCAGTGAAGAGCAGTATCCGCTCCTCTCCCCTCCCTGGTGGCAGACGGTACATGCTTGATAACTGCTGAATACCCCTGGCTGGCCTCAGGGGCGCCTGGGTAAAAATAGGAATGATTCCTGGTCATGCCCAGTAGATGGTACAGAACGGCTGGTAACCGTCTTCATTATAGCCACAGGGGGCTGAGCTCCATCAGCCCCCTCCCTTTCTGGTGTAAAGAAAAGATTCTGTACTGCCTGGACTATCATAGCAGTGGGATGCTGGGCTCCTCTCCCCCGCACCGCTTAATGTCCTGCCTGGACTGTCATAGCATGGGGAGGCTGCCTCCCCCTCATTTTATCTCACTAACAAGTCACTGTTTCTTATTCCTGCATTCTTTATAACGTCATGACACAAATGGGGGGGAAACTGCCATGGTAGCCCAGGAAGGTTAGGGAGGAAGGAAGCAACGGGTGGGGTTGTTGCAGGGGCACCACCCGTGAATGGCATGTAGCTCATCATTTCTGCGGGATCTGACACAGAGCAGCTGTACTCTCTGATACACTGGTTCTCTAGTACACTTGCCCAAATTCTAAGCAGGACTGACTATTTTTAGAAACCATAAAGGAGGAATTGATCAGGGAGTCATTCCCAGTTTTGCCTTTGCGCCCCCGGCCGACCTCAGCCAGGGGCACCCATGATAGCAGCAGACAGCACAGAAGGACAGATAACCATCATCTCATTACCAAATTACACTGGCAGCAGACGGTACAGAACGACTGGTAACCATCTCTGCTATCATGCAAAAGCAAATGAATGCTGCTGTGTAGCGCTGGAGTATCGCCTCTGTCCGCGGCATCCAGTAAACATACGGTGACTGTAAAAAAAAAAAGCTGAACGGGCTCCATGGTTGCCATGCTATGGTGTCTGCCAGGACAATCCAGGGAAAAAGGGCGCAAAATGATTGTCTGCCGTTGCTTTCCCGGAGGAAGGAATGAGTGATGACATTTACCCAGAACCACCCGCGACAATGTTTTTTGCCTCATCAGCCACTGGGCTCTCAGCCCAGAATTCTGAGGGGCGGGGGAGACTGCGGGAACTATGGGATAGCTACGGAATAGCTACCCACAGTGCAACGCTCCGGAAATCGACGCTAGCCTCGGACCATGGACGCACACCGCCGAATTAATGTGCTTAGTGTGGCCACGTGCACTCGACTTTATACAATCTGTTTTATAAAACCGGTTTATGTAAAATCGGAATTATCCCATAGTGTAGATGTACCCTATGATATACAGGTGGTCAGATTAGGTGATCTAATGGTCCCTTCTGGCCTTAAACTCTCTGAAAATATGGTACTGTTGTGTTCAGAATTTAATACAACATTCTAGGTGTTTTTGCCCAAGAAATGTATAGAATGGGACTATTACTTCCCTATTTGCTGATGCCTCTGTGTATGTAATCTAGAATTGTGTAGCCCATTTGTGTGCCTATTTCATTTGCAAAAGAATGTCTAATTTGCAGCTCGAGACAGTGGTGCTGGAACACTTTTTACAGTGTGTGTGTGTGTGGGGGCTGAAAGCCAGTGGTCCCCAAACTTTTTACTTCATACTCCCTGTATGCCCATCCATGCCCTCTCTCTCCAGAGGTGGGACCAGGACCGAGCCATGGCTCCGGGAGGGTTGGGGGGATGCGGGCAGGGATAAGGGGGCTGAGGCTGGGCCCACAGCTGGAACCGGGAGTGGAGTCCCGGGTGTGGGGCCAGGAGTGGAGCCCAGGACTCCGCAGCTGGAACCCTGGGATGCAGGGCTGGAGCAGAGTCCCAGGCATGGGGCGGGGGGCTGGGAGCAGAGGCAAGCCTGGACCCTGGCAGAGGGCCAGGAGCAGAGCCCCAGCCACTGAGCCAGCAGCACTGGGACTCTGGGCAAGGGGTTGGTGGCCGGGACCATGCACAAAACCTGGGGATGCTGCAGCACCCCCTGCACCCTTAGTTCCCATGCCTATGGCCCAATATAATCTTTAGGACTGTTTTGGTATTTGTACAGCCCTCATTATCATGGCACAGGGGTGGGAAAATTTTTGGCCCGAGGGCCACATCTGGGAACAGAAATAGTATGGCAGGCCATAAATGCTTACAGAATTGGGGTTGGGGTGCAGGGGGGGGTGAGGGCTCTGGTTGGGGGTGAGCTCTGGGGATGAGGCATTTGGGGTGTAGGACAGTGCTCTGGGCTGGGACCGAGGGGTTTGGAGGCTGGGAGGGGGATCAGGGCTGGGGCAGGGGGTTGGGGTGCAGAAAGGGGTGCAGGCTCCAGCTGGGGGTGCGGGCTCTGGGGTTTGGGATGCAGAAGGGTGTTCTGGGCCAGGACACAGGTGTTCAGAGGGCAGGAGGGGGATCAGGGCTGGGACAGGGGTTTGGGACATGGCGGGTGAGGTTCCGGCTGGGGGTGCGGGCTGGGGATGAGAGATTTGGGGTGTGGGCGGTTGCTCTGGGCTGGGACCGAGGGGCATGGGGAGAGGCTCAGGAGTGCAGGCTCTGGGTGGCACTCACCTTAAGCGGCTCCTGGAAGCAGCAGCATGTCCCTTCTCTGGCTCCTACATGGAGGTATGGCCAGGCGGTTGTGCACCCCACGCCATCTGCAGATACCACCCCTGCAGCTCCCATTGGCTGCAGTTCCTGGCCAATGGGAGATGCTGGGCTGGTGCTTGGGGTGGAGGCAGAGCAGCACCCCCTGGCTGCCCCTATGCAAAGGAACCAGAGGGATGCCATGCTGCTGCTTCCAGGAGCAGCACGGAGCAGCCCTCAACCCTGCTTCCCGGCTGGAGCCAGGCAAGTCCCAGATCATGCTCCCTAGCAGGAGCTTGAGGGCCAGATTAAAACAGTTGGCTGGTTGGATCCGGCCTGTGGGCCATAGTTTGCCCACCCCTGCCATAACATCTGACCACCTCACACTTTGTAACGTATTTATCTATACAACATCCCTTTGAGGCGGGGAAATATTGCCCCTATTTACAAATTGTAGAAATGTAGGGCTGGACAGGACTTCAGTAGGTCAAGTCCAGCCTCCTGTGCAGCCAGGACCGAGTAAACCCAGAGCATCCCTGACAAGTGTGTGTCCAATCTTTTTTTAAAAATGCCAGCGATGGGGCTTCCACAGCCTCCCTCAGAAGCCTGTGCCAGAGCTTAATAACTTAGTTGGAAAGTTTTTCCTAAAATCTAACCTAAAACTCCCTTGCTGCAGATTAGGCCCATTGCCTTCAGTGGATGGAGAAAAATTGATCATCATCCTCTTTATAACAGCTATCCCTTAACATATTTGAAGACAGATATCAATTCCCCCCGTCTTCCTTTCCTCATAGGTCAGGTTTTCTAAACCTTTTATCGTTTCTACTGTTCTACTCTGGACTCTGTTCAAATTGTCTATATCTTTCCTAAAGTATGGTGGCCAGAACAGGATACAGCAATCCAACTGAGGCCTCACCGGTGCAGAGTACTGTCTTACATACAACACCCCGGTTAATACACCTCAGAATGATATTAGCCTTTTCCACAACTGCATCATATTGTTGGACTCATATTTGCTGTAACCCGAATCCTTTTCAGCAGTACTATCACTGAGCCAGTCATTCCCCACTGAGTATTTGTGCATTTGATTTTTCTTTCCTAAGTGTAGTACTTTGCACTTGTCTTTATTGACTTTCATCTTGTTGATTTCTGACCAATTCTCCCATTTGCCAAGGTCATTTTGAATTCTAATCCTGACCTCCAAGGTGATAGCAGTCCCTCCCAGCTTGGGATCAACCTCAAGTTTTATTAGCATACTCTCTACTCCTGTATCCTAGTCATCAATGAAGACAGTGTATTGAGGCACAAAGAGACTAAGTGACTTGACTACGGTCACATAGGAAGTCTGTGGCTCAGCAGAGAATAGAAAAGAGGTTCTTCACATCTCAGCCTACTGCACTAAACACTGGACCATCCTTTCTCAGCATTTCTGCCTCCAATTAAACCAAATTCTCCACTCGGACCTGCAAGCTCTAGGTCTATTGACTTTGATGTAAATTGCTGTGAAGTGGTCTGCATCCCCTCCACAAAACACAGGTAAGAAGGGGTTAAGAACCCTCCCTGCCTGTACACAGTAACCACCCTCAAGTGGGCTCAGCTGTGAGAAATGTCAGCTCTGAAAAGAGACATCCTCAGCTGCTGTAGCTGATGACAACAAGCCTGAGTATAAAGAATGAGACACAGACGATGAGGGGACAGAAGAGCTTGGGACTTCAAAGGAGCAACAGCTTGTTGCCAGATGGCCAGGGGAACTAGCATCAGATTGTCTCTGGGAGACTTGGAACCTTCTGGAGTACACGGGTGGGGAGCTGGAGATGAAAGCCCTGGAGGGCAAGGGCTTATTGACTCAATGTTATGTTTATGGACTCCATCTTTTTGTTGATTTGATTTAAGTCACTACAGCTCAGTCCAAGGACTGACCCAGGCCCCTCGAACTAGGACGTCACAGAAGGTGGTGGCCATCACCACTGACAGCTGCACACGCATATCTGATCTGTTTAGTCACCATCCCTAAGTCTTTCTCCTCCTCCCCTCCCCTTCCTTAGTTACCCCATTCCCTGTTCTAGGAAATGAATGCTTATTATTCTTGTGTGGGTTTGATTTACTATCTTAGTTGATTAACATCCCTGTGACCTCTGGGATAAATTATTGCTATACACAGCCACAGAGTGGATGTACTAGTTATCAGGAACCCAGGGCCCATTGGTCCCAAAGGAAAGGTATCAGAGTATTTGAAGAGCAACAATTAGGAAGACCATTACCTTTCGGGGGTTACAATAACTTTAGCATTGCTAAAACATTAAGGAGTAATGGCTGTATATGGTCTATGAACACTAAGGAAAATTGACCTTACTTTTCTTGAAAAGACCAGGCAATGCTGACTCCCTGAGCCACTCCATTCCTCAGGGAAAAGCTCTGTCAGAATAGACAACAAGTGACGTGATCTTAGAAAGGCAACACTGAAACTGTATTAATTCTTATTTTTTACTCTGGAGCTCAAGATTCCAGCTAGCCAGCGGCATTACTGTTCAATGCACATGTACTGTTGCAGTTATAGGGGTAAAATCTTTTCACTGTAGATTATCCGTTGTAACTTTACTGCTTCATAATAAGGTCCAACTTTATGGTGAGATGGTGAAAGTGACACTCTCTCTTGGGTATTTGGAAAGCGCTGACAGTCTTTAGTGGGACATTAGTGTGTCTCCCCCTCTAAGATCTTAGTCTTCTCTCTAGTGTATAACCCAAGTAAATAGATGGCATACAAGGGAAGTCAGAAAGAACTGGAGGCAGGGAGGAAGGATTTTGCAATACCCTTGACCTCTGCTATGTTCCCCCTCTGCAAAGGAGTTTGGCTGGTGGATCTGAGTAGTAATAGTTCTCCCTCAAGCCTTCTGCAAACTGGGGTGGGTAGTGATCGATCTATTGGGGGTCGATTTATCGTGATCCCCAATCGCGCTCCCTGTTGACTCCGGAACTCCAGCTCGCGAGAGGCAGAAACAGAGTTGATGGGGGAGCGGCAGCGGTCGACTTGCCACCATCCTCACGGCCAGGTAAATCGACCTAGGATACATATCTTAGGTCGACCCCCCCGGCTAGTGTAGACCTGGGCTAGGTACCATAACTTTATGGTGCAGAGAGGATGTGGATGCTGGTTTTGGCTCTGTGAAGTAGAACCAAACCACTTCTGTTATGAACAGAGCCCTTCTGCAGCTTTTACATGGGCCAAAGGATATGGCCGGAGAGGAGGTAGACTAAAGTGAGGTGCAAGGGCCTATGTACACAGACGAATCTATCATGCCTACAAGATTGATATAACGTTTTAATTCCTTTCCACCTAATGTACTGTAACTCAGCTTGGTCTTGCTTCTGTACATCAGGACAAACTATCCTTGGTTGTACATTGGATGATTGTGTTAGAACAAGAACTGATAAAAAAAAGATTTCAATTTTTTCCCTACAAAAATGTCCCTTTTCTCAACCGTCTCTCGTTAGAACAGTTCCTGATATAACAAATTTTGCTGTCTAGAGGGGGCATAAGTGACAATCTATTTTGTGGTCTGGGGTCTGGATGTCGCAGAGAAAGCTGTGTCTAAGGGTACAGATTGTGTGAACTGAATGGAACAAACATGAATTAAAATGGCTCATCGCTATATATCTCAAATTCAATTGGACAGCTGTTAGATATATGATGATTTAATAGGGAACAAATAATTTTGGCTATGAGTTTTGCAATCTGTATATGAAACCAGAAGAAAACAAAAGGAGCTTAATATGTGACACCATTTCTGGATTATCAGGACTGAATCTCTACCTTATATTTCAGTCTAAAACGATGCTGAACCCTAGATTGTGTTGACTGAGCTTAAGCTTTTATTGGCCCAATCTTTATAAATGTAAGATGTTCTACTGCTATAGTTAATTACAGGAAGTCTCCCAGCTAAAGTTGTGTCTCACACAATAAACTAGCAAGTGTCCGGAAATTGAGAGTTAAAGGAACATGGCAATTATCAGTTCAGATTTGTACCAAATCAACTTAGAAAAATAAAAAACACTTCTTGGTCTAGGAAAAATTATTAATTTTTGGGATCATTTCCAGCACTTCAGTTTTATCTGGCATGTTGGGAAGGCTTGTTATGATCCCATGGAGCTACTTGGCGTCTCCAAGTCGTGGAGCCCGTGTCCTCTCTCACTTTGGCAGGTCTTGTCTTTCAGCACATCCATTGAGTAAGTTGGCCTGATTTCTATCACTTCATCTCCTTTGAGAGACTGATGATGCACAAGTTATTTTTGCAATTCCTGTTCTCTATATCTCTCATGCTACAAGTGCATGTTTTGGATAATATCATGCAAACTACATACTGCATGTTATATTTTTAGGAGTGGCAGTGGATCACTATAGAGTTAAGTTCTATGAGCTCAATCTAACCAAGGGAGGTTACATCATCCTAAACCCTCCTTTTGGTTACTTTTTGTGCTACAGCTCCATCTTCTTCCCCCTCAGTGTGTAAGCAGGGCTGGATTTAGGGGCAGGTGACCCAGATGACCACCTGGCATGCCAGGCTTGGGGGGCACCGGACTCAGAGTACAGTTTTTGTTGTTAGTGACAAAGGGGAAAATAGAATGTTGCTGCCAAAAAAATGGCAGAAAACTTAGGAATTGAGTTTGTCTTCAAGGAAACTTGTATCCATTGGAAGAAGAGACAGTTTGGTTATGACGGCAGAGATGAGGTGATGGAAAGCTTGGAAGAAAAATTCAAGGAGTTTTTTTGCTCGCTCCTTGACACTGCTCAAGTGTCCGTCAAAGAAAGGTTTGGACATATGACACACTGTGAAAAGACCTGCGTTTTTTGGTATAACCTTAGTAAGCTGCTAGTGGACAGGAAAACACTCTTGAACAATTGTATGGACCTTCACCGGATGCTGACAAATGGGGAATGTTTGGATGTCAATGATAAAGATCTCTATGTCAAATTGGACAACATCTGTTACATTCTGCAGCACAGGAAGCTCTTCCAGTCATTCATGATGCAGAGCTGAAGGACACTTTTCCTAATGTGCGAATCGCTTTGAGGATTCTGCTCACGCTACCAGTCACAGTCCGAGTGGTGAGCACAATTTTTTGAAGCTCAGGCTCATTAAAACATATCTTTGATTGATGATAGCCGACGACAGACTAACATAGCTTGCTATTTTATTGCTTGAAAATGCCACTGCCTAGTCTTCAGATCTCTGTGATTCTGTGCTTCAGTTTGCAAGGGCAAAGGCTGTCACCTACTGTGACAGTATTTAATATTGGCACACCCAATGCTGGTGCACAGTTCAATTTCTTGATGTTACTCCATTTCAGTTAGTCTTAAAATGAAAAAGTTTTCATAAACTTAGAGGAAACAATTAAAAAACATTTTTTTTCATTAAAAGCCCCACCCAGATTGCCAGACCCACCAACTTCCTGCACAAAGCCTATTAATCCTACTCTTTCCCAAAAGTTAAGAAATAATTATGGAATTAACAAGACATATGCTTAAAAAATATCACTGCCTGGTCACTTGCATTTGTTGCTTCCTCTCCTTGTTCCTCATCTATACATCTGTTTATAATGGAAACTCTTCAGGATAAGGGCCTGACTTCATTTTGATCTGGAAAGCACTCATCATGCTGTTGGCTCTGCACAAATATACTTTTCAAAATCTGCAAGCAAATACCACTAATTAAAAGAATTCTATAAAAGTCTTTGCTTTTAAGAATGTCGCACAACTTGGTAGCAGCTTCTAAGTACTGCAAATATATTACTATTTTAGCAACTAGCTCAAAACAATGTTTAAGTTCCTTTTTTCACTTCCTTTTTGTATGGCTGAGGCATATTATTGACCTCAATGGAGTTACTCCTGAATGAGACTTTGGTGAATCCACAATCAGCCCTCTCAGGTCTACTGAACAACTGGTCAGTGAATTTACACTGGAGAGGAATTTGGCCCATGACCCCTAAACCTACATTTCTGACATACAGCAACGGAGAAAGAAGAAAGAAAAGGAACTGTGATTAAGTTGTGATTCTATAATATATTTTCAAGAAATGCTGCATTTCCGGTCTCTTATCTTTGAGCTATAATGCACTTTTTGTTTAAGGAACTACTGGTCTATTGTGTGCTTAAAATATTTGTATTTTGTTATTAAAAGAGAAGGCAGATAAAAGTTGTGGGGGAGGTGGAAAGAAAAGAGGATGCATATGTATCTACCACTAAACACGTAGACAACGACAGCTGTGTACTGTTTAATAAACAAAGTTTTATGCTTGACATACAGATAATCATGGAACTCCAGAGAGAGGGAGAAAATTCTATATAGAATCCACATTATATTTTAAACAATATTCAATCCTCACCAAATTCAGTTAGTCATATACCTCATTATTCCTTTCAGCTACATTTAGTCTGCATACAGCCTTCTACCTTCTCAGGGTGTCACTGCTATAATATGTTTGGAGTAAGAATGGTTTTGTAGTAAAGGGACTGGACTGGAACACAGAAAGTCTGGATCCTATTTCTGGCTCTGCCACAGATTCTCTGTCTGGTCTTGGACACACCATTTAATCTCTCTGTGCCACAACTTCCAATCTCCTGCTTGTATGTTGGATCCCTTTCTTACACTCTTTGTCTGGTTTGTCTGTTTAGATTGTAAGCTTTTCAGGACAGGAATACTCGCTATGTGTTTATACAGCGCTCAGCACATTGGAGTCCTGGTGCAGGCTCGTGCCTCAAGGCACATCAACAACACACACACACACACACAAAACCCAATAAGAAATTACCCTAGTTTGCTGCATACTGAAATACTTCAGCCCTTGGTTTACATGGGACCCCGCTACTAGAAATCATAGTGAGTGTGAAGACAGCCTATTCCCATTGTGTTTATATTGCCAGGTACTGCCAATTGCCCAATGGTTCCTATTCATTTTCTTCTTACACTTCCACCTCCATGCCTTATCCAGGCTGTGCGTATGAGTAGAAAGCAGGGCCAGTGCAACCATTTAGGCAACCTAGGTGGTCGCCTAGGGCACTGGGATTTGCGGGGCATCCTCTGCCATCCCGCCATTTGGGCGGCCGGATCCTCTGCCATCCCGGTCGCCGCCAGCATTTAGGCGGAGAGAGCTGGGGCAGGAGAGCATGGGGAGGGCTGCCTGCAGCAAGTAAGGGGGGGAGCGGCACGCAGGGGAACTCCCCGCCCCAGCTCACCTCTGCCCTGCCTCCTCCCCGAGCACGCCGTGGCTGCTTCACTTCTCCTGCCTCCCAGGCTTGCGGAGCCTAAGCTGATTGGCATTCTTGGGGTGCTCGTGCTCATGCGCGGAGCAGGGGTGAGCTAGGGTGGGGGCGGGTGCCTCAGGGCAGAGGGTGGGGGGTGGGGAGCTGCCTCAAGGGGAGGGTGCCTCAGGGCGGAGGGGTGGAGCTACCATGGGGGGTGCCTCAGGGCAGGAGCGCGGGGAGGGGGGCACAAGGTGAAAGTTTCGCCTAGGGCGTGAAACATCCTTGCACCGGCCTTGCTAGAAAGCATTCCCAATTCTGATTAACCAAGCTGTTACCATCCTTTCCTCTTTCAGTCCCTCTGAAAGGTTCACTGCTTCAGGATGCCCACAAGTTATGAATTACAGTACTAGTAAAAATAACCAAACAAATCCCAGTCTCCCTCCCAACCCCCCAAAACACCTAGAGTTTACTCCCACCTCAGGATTTCCCAAATTAATCCTTTTCTTGTCCTTCTTTTAGGGCCTGATCCAGCTCTACTGAATTTAGTAAGTACAAATTCTTCAAGAAAGGACTGTCTGAAATTTTGGGGCTCCCATGGGACTGAACACACTGCTGGCAATTCCGTCCACTTGAACCAATTTCCTTTTAAGGGAACAATGTTGTTTTGTATGGTTCTCAGTAAAACAGACAAAACCAAAAACTCATACGAAATACTGTGACAGAGACGGTAACCAGCCATGTCTTGAGACTATTGCATCATTCTAGCTGCATCAGTGAGCCAGAGACTGTATGCAGGTTGGTCAAGGAGGGTTCACGAAGCTCCATCCAGGAGTTAAAATTGGGCTGTGTGTGTGTGTGTAATTACTGCAGTCCCTGGAATAGGCAGACAACTCCAGAGAAGACCCACTCTCTAGAGTGAATCTGATATACAGGTTCAGAGCATGTTCAAGAGGCCCAGGAGGGAAGGAAAGAGCTTGGAGGTATAAAGGGTCAGCCTGAACTGACTGATGAGCCCCTGCTTTTGATTCAGGAAACTGACATGAATCTTTAACCAAGGGAAACAAACATGCTGGAGGATTTGAAGGACTGGAACATGCAAGGGTCTCCATGGGACAGATGATGGAGCTCTGGTAAACTTAAGTATGCATTTGGACCCTTTGTTGTTTCATTATGTTTTCTCTTTAATGCTTTTGTCCTAAAATAAACGTAGTGTGCTATGTGTAAGGCTGACTGATCTCTTGTAAACCACTGCTTTAGTCCTTGAGACAGTGAAACTGCAGGTACTGAGCTGAGGCCAGACCTGCTGGGGAAATCACAGTGAATTGCAGGGGGGCTGAAAACGTAAAACCTTGTCTAGGGGGAGAAGGATTTGGGTCCCTGCCTAGAGAGAGGTGATGGCTATAGGACCAAGACCCAAGGAGGCATCCTTTGAGCGGGTCTACAAGGGAGTCAGAGATACAATTATGCTAAAACTGGCAAATACCAGCCACAAAAAAACCCACAAGCCCTCCAGCCCACTATTATGTTCCCTCTGTACCATTGGCCACAGTGCTTGCTTAAACACAGCAGATGTGTTCATCATCAGATCCTTCAATCCTGTTGCCTGGTATGGCTCAGGTTAGCTTAAATAAGTTATTTTACACACTGCCACCTAGTGGCTGAACCATATAATGCAGTTTAGCATTCCATTTCATCTCCCCCTGTGTTCTACATTCTTCCCATTTACACTATCACACTGCCTCTGAAGTTCAGCATGTATCAGTCTGAATTATGCTGGTTTTCTAATTACACAACCTGAGCACATAACAGCTTGGTCATCTGGGCTGTGGTCAGTTGAGAATCTCTGGGTCATATTCTGTGTGTTCTGCATCCGCCATCTGCAGAGTTTGCGTTGTTGATTGTTCTGTCTGAGGAACAGTGTTGACAGGTTCTGTTGAACTCTCCACTGGTGGTCTCAACCACAGAGGATCTGGGCACTGAATTCCTTTTCTTTACGACAGACTGGGCCGGCTTTAGGAAGTGCGGGGCCCAATTCGAACACTTTCAGCGGGGCCCTGGCAGGGATGACTTAAAAAAAAAAAAGTGTAAAAAAACCCCTTCCATTTCTTCCATGTATTATTTACTTTCCATAACTATATAAATAATAAAATTGTATATTATGTACATTGCATCATATATGCTGTTGATTGGTTATTAATGACTGCCGTTTCACATGTGTGGGTCCCCGCCACTTCCTGGGGGCATGCACATGTGTGGGTCCCTGCTGCCTCGTGCCCCCCTCATTGAAGTAGGTGTGCAGGTTACTGGCCTGGGAACTGCAGGGCAGCAGTGGACATGGGGCTGGTTCGAGGCAGGGCAGGGACTGACTGGAGGTAGGGTCTGGCTGCAGGCAGGGCAAGGGGTGCGGGGCTGGCTGGAGACAGGGGAGTGTGGGGGGGGCTGGCTTCAGGCAGGGCCACAGGGGGGTGCAGCAGGGCTTGGCAGGGCTGGAGACAGGAGTAAGGGACTGGTTGGCTTCACGCAGGGGGGTGCAGCAGGGGTTGGCTGGAGACAGGGCAGGGCAGGCAGTGCAGGGCTGGTGCGGGCAGGGGTGTGTGGCAGCGGTTGGCTGGAGACAGGGCAGGGGGTTTGGTAGGGGCTAGCTGTGGACACGGGGTGCAGAGCTGGCTACAGGCACGGGGGGCGGGGTTGGTGCAGGCAGGGCAGGGGGTGCAGCAGAGGCTATCCCAGGGCTCTGGGGGCTATTTAAAGGGCCTGGGACTCCCCTGCTTCTACCTCACCCTGGACCTTTTAAATAGCCGTGGGAGCCCTGGGGAATGCATGGGGGCAGCGGGGCTCCGGCGGCTATTTAAAGGACCGGGGTGGCAGAGGCAGCTGGAGCTCTGGCCCTTTAAATAGCCCCTCAGAGCCCCCTGCTACTCCAGGGCTCTGGGGGCTATTTAAAGGGCCTGGAGCTCCAGCCGGGGGCATGGGGCTTGTCGCGCTCTGGCCAGAGCTCCAGTCGGGGGCACGGGGCTTGCCGCGCTCCAGCCGGAGCTCCAGCCAGGAGAGCGGGGCAGCAGGGCTAGCGGCGCTCCGGCTGGAGCTCTAGCTGGGGACGCGGAGCTTGTCGCGCTCCAGCCAGAGCTCCAGCCAGGAGAGGGGGGCCGCGGGGCTTGCGGCACTCTGGTCAGAGCTCCAGCTGAGAGAGCGGGGCTGTGGAGCAGCCACACTCCCGTCAGCGCTTTGGTCAGGGGAGCGGGGCCATGGAAGTCCCCGGAGCAGACCGCAGCCAGGGTAAGTAAAAAAATTTAAAAGGTGCCTAAAGCGCGGGGCCCTCTTAGGCGCGGGGCCCAATTCCCCGGAATTGGGCGAATCGGCCTAAAGCCGGCTCTGACGACAGATGGAGTTGTCCGTCAGGTGACTTCAGCTCTGGGAGGGGTTGAAGAGGATTGTAAGTCCCTTCTGAGATGACTGTGACACCAACTCCTGAGTCAATTGTCTTGCCACAAATATTCAATTTCATGCTCCAGGCAGGCTCTATGTCATCACAAGACCCCAGAAAAAATGGTTCTTGATTATGTGTAAGTTAATGCCCTCACTGTTTTGGTGCAGGAAACAGCTGAAAAAATATCCATGTTCCAGCATACAGTACACTGTATGACTCTGGCAGTACGATGCGTCATCTCTTGGGATATGACTTTTTCCACAGTTTGTGCATATAGGCTGAAATATATCCCTCTTTGCCTGGGAGTTCTCTCTCTTTGTCTCAGGGGTTTTGTGATAATGACATTTAATACTCAAGTGTCTGTCTACAGTTTCTAAGCTAATGTAAGGGGACTGTTGCCCCCTTATTAACATTCAGTGGGGGGTTTGGTTGCTAGCTCCCAGCACTAAAAAGGGAGGGGTCGATGGGAAATCAGGAGCCTGAGACTGACAGTCTCCAGGAACAATGTGGAGAGGCCAATACTCCAGGTCAGCCTGGTTGACAGGGCGGGCAGGCTAATCAAGGAGTCAGGAGACCAGGGGGGTCCTGTCCTCCCTGTGAGCTGAAACTGTCTGAGTCAGATGGGCCGAGCTAAGGAGAGCACAGGGGTCCCAAGCTGAGCTGATGGGAGCAGAGCTGCAGCCCCAAAGCCAAAGCACAGCCCAGAGAGAGCAGACCTGCCCTGGGAGGAGAGCTGTAGCAACCAGAGCCAGAGGGGCCAGACAAGCAGCCCAGGAAGCAGGTGAGAGCTGAGAGCAGAGTCACAGAAGCAGCCTGCAGAGCAGACCTGCCCTGGAGCAGAGCTGTAACAACTGGAGCCAGAGAGATCAGAGCAGCAGCCCAGGGCGCTGAAGGCAGAGCAGCAGCAGCAGCTGTGCTGAGGCTGTTTGGAGCTGGAGCTGGAGCAGTCCGGAGCCGGGAATGGTGAGCAGCTGGGGAAAGCGAGGGGGACCCTGGGCAGTGGACCCAGCACAGGGAGACACCTCAACCAAGTGGCCCTGCAGGCCAGACCTGGAGGGGGATCGTAACCCTGACAGGGCGGGGGTGACGCTGGGGAGAAGGGTCCTGCCACCCAGAGCCTGAGAGTGTGTGGCCACCGCCAGAGCAAGTGTCCAACCTGCAACATCCCTGCAGCACAGCCAGGGCCTGAGAAGGAGGCTTGGGACCTACAAGAAACAGACTGTGAACTGCCCTGACATTTCAGGGAGACTGTTTGTGATGTTCCCTGCCACTGAGCAGGGTGATGTGTTTTCCTTTAACCTTTCCCATTTTTCCTTATTCTTTTTTAAAATTAATTGTTAATTAAATAACTTGTATTTGCTTTAAATTGTATGATGTGATCAATGGGTCAGGGAGGTGCGCAGTGCAAAGAGAGTACCCCGGAGTGAGGACACCCTAGCCCCTGTCCTAGGTGACCACAGCAGGGTTGGGGGTTGAGCCCCCCAGAAATCCTGGGCCCAGCCTTGTTGGGGTTACGAGGACTCTGCCAGACAGGAGAGTGGAAGGGGAGTCCTCAAGGGCAGGGAGGCCTCTGGGTAAAGGAAGTGGAAGCGAGGACTCAGATCCTTTTGCCAGCCCACTTCACGGGGGTAGTGCAGAAGCCAGCAAAGTTCCCCACAATAGCGGGACCATTTCCCCGCTTACACTAGTTTCAGGTTTTTCAAGCTGCTCTATAGGTTTCACTGTTTCACCAGCTCAGACTGCTTTGCTCTTTGCATAGTTGTGGCTAGGGTTAAATCTCTCTTCAACTGTAGCTGCAGTGAAAAGTTTTTATCTGTTAACCCAGGTGAGCTGTTTATATCAGTGAGTCTCAAACTTTTGTACTGGTGACCCCTTTCATATAGCAAGCCTCTGAGTGCAACCCCCTTATAAATTAAAAACACTTTTTAATATATTTAACACCATTATAAATACTGGGTGCAAAGCGGGATCTGGGGTAGCGGCTGACAGCTCATGACCCCCCATGTAGTAACCTTGCAACCCCCTGAGGGGTCCCAACCCCTAGTTTGAGAACCCCGGTTTACATGTTCACGGGCTTTCTCCAAAGAAAAAGGATAACATTTGACATTTAAATAATTGAAAGCTGAGAATTTCCTTCACATTCTAATGGTTCTTTTTTTTGAGTCCAACAATGCTATTATTTCTACAGCATCCAGATACATACTGTCAACCACAGATCCAGCTTAACCAGGGTTGGTGTTTATGAATTACCATTTACACTCTATCATAGTTTGCAACACCACCACATGTCCTTATCCATGGTTTCACATGGCTATTTTATTCTGGAAGAGACGTTGTGCCTTTACTAGTAAAACAACTGGTATTTCTCAATCCCATGTCTAACAGACTATTAGCTTCCCTCCTCTCCCCATGTCCCAGGCTCTCTCTAGATCTTTCATCTGCCTCAAGTCTTCAGATTGGATCACAGCTTATTTTCATGTCCTCCACATGTAGTGACAAGCACCATGCTATCTGGAGGCCCACAGAGGGCTTTGGTATCCCAGTGATAAGCACTTTGCCCCACACAAGTAACAGCCTTTTTCACATCGCATCCCCTGTTGTGACAAATGCCAAACCTGCCCTCCCAGCTGACGAAAGCCCTTTCAGCTCCTTCAGGAAACACATGCCAAGACTGCTATCAGAGCTGACTCTGGCCTGTCACTGACAAGGATTCTGACCTCAAATTCATCCCCTCTACTTACAAAACCCTCTACTACTTTCTGATTTGCTGCATGCCTTAAGCACTTTGCCTATAGCCCTATGTATGTTTTTGTATCAGATGTCTAACATACCTTAAAGGGTCTGGTAGTGAGCTCTGCATTTACTTAGAAATTGGCTATAAAAATCAAAGAACTATATTTTAGCTGCTACCTTGCATGGAGAAAATAAATAAAATGCTCAAGTGGCTGAACTGTTGCCTTAACCCTTCCTAATTCTTTCTACTCTGCAAAATAAATCAACACTTCCTTTTTTCTTTGTTGTTAAGAATGCCGCAAAGCAAACACTAGATAGACCCACTGTTGTTACTCTCTTTAGAACAATGTGATGGCATGAATTATAAATGTTTCTTTCTTGGGATGGACAAGTGGGTTAATTTAAATACAAACTTATCTGGACCTAAGAGGAACATTTTGCGTTGGCAAATGTATTCTTCTAGTGCCAGATTCATCCCTGTCATAGCTCTCATTGTAGCCACATCCGGAGTGCATACAGCCAATTATGGTTTCTTAAAGCCCACATTCTTTTTCTCTTTTTCCCCCCCCATTAACTGATGCTTTTTGTGTAATGGCATTAGTAGCAGATTTTGTACCAGATACGGGAACAGCACAAGAGACAGCATTTGCGGCATGATGTGCATCCTTTCGGAACTGGCTGCTCATGCCTCTTCCACACTTTTGATTAAAGAATTTTTACAAAATTATTATCAAAAGCCAGAGTCAAAAGTAGAGGCAAAATATGTCAATGTCACAAGCAATACTATACTAGCTAATGAACAAACAAATCAAGCAATTTGTTTTATAAGAAGCAATGAACATTTGATAGTTTTGCCTATTTTACCTAAAATAGAAAAAGTAGCAGAGATGAGAAGAAGCAGCAGTGAAAATGAGAAAGGGCTAAAATGTAAGGTAATCTAAAAATGAATGCCAAATATCCTACTTCCCATAACAGCCTACATACAGAATCTCTATCAAGCGTTCTTAAAACTGCAATACCCACTTGATGAATTGAAGAAACAGATTGACAGAGCCAGAAGGGTACTGAGACACAGGGTTGGTTCCAGTGTTTTTGCCACCCCATCTGATTTGCACAATCTACTATGGTGTTTGCATGCATAGTGAGATGCATGCAATTGCTTATGCAATTATGCATACCGGCTTTAAAAATCAGGCCCGTTGTGCAGTGTCTAATATAAATGATGCAGCTTTCAGGATCTCCAACTACCTTGAACGTACCCAGACAGATGTAAGATCCTGCCAAGTCAACAATTTATCTTTTTCTATTATGAGCTGAAGTGTTGAGTTGTACAAGGCAAAGCTATTGTAAAGTTATAAATCAGAGATGTCCTTATTTTCTTCAATCATGTCCAAAGCAAACACTCTCAACTATACGAAGTTAATGGAAATTTGGGTCCTGATCCTGCAGTTTTAATTTCAGCAAAATTCCCATTTTGTCATGCTGTTAACAATAAAGGGCCTACTTTAATTTCTTTATCAAATAGTTCACTTTTATTACATTTAGAAAACATTTCCAAGCATTGACAAATCAGTAATACATCTTCTTACTGGAACAGTGCAGCTCACATACACTGCAGTCCAGGGGCATTCTTACCCATACACAATGTACGCAGCAAATTTCCTGGTGCCTTACACAGCTGCGTGCTACTCCAGCCACTCCTTCACCTCTTACCCATGGCCCCCATCCTACCCCATCCCCCCCTCCCACTCCACCCCTTCCCCTGAGGACTGCAGCAGGGGTCGGGCCTGCCCTTCACTCACTGGGTGGCTGTAAGCAGAGCAACCTGGACTCAGCCCCTCCATGCTGCTGGCTCCCAGCCGCTCCGCTGGAGGGTCATTCTCCTCTGCCCCCCAAGTCTGCTCCTGCCCGCCCCCCACAGAGGCCTGTGGCCAGCCTCTCCGCCTCCCAACAGGGCCACCCAGAGGATTCAGGGGGCCTGGGGTCTTTGGCGGTGGGGGGCCCCCACTTTGGCAGTAATTTGGTGGGGGGGGTCCTTCCGCTCCGGGACCTGCTGCCTAAGTGCCCCGAAGACCTGCGGCAGGGGCCCCCCGCTGCCGAAATGCCGCCGAAGACCCAGCACTTTGGCGGCGGGTCCCACTTTGGTGGTAATGCGGCAGCGGAGGGTCCTTCCGTCCTGGGGTGGAAGGACCTCCTGCCACCAAAAACCCAGAGCGGAAGAAGCTCTGGGGGCCCAGGCCCGGCCAGTGTTTTCTGGGGCCCCCGGAGCGAGTGAAGGACCCCGTGCCAGGGCCCCCGAAAAACTCTCATGGAGGCCCCTGTGGGGCCCGGAGCAAATTGCCCCACTTGCCCCCACTCTGGGCAGCCCTGGCCCCCCATAAAGGCCTGGGATCACCCCCCATGGGGGGGGATGCGTAGGGCACCAAATGGCTAGGGACCGCTCTTCTCCAGCCTGAGCTCATCTAAAACTAAGCTGAAAGGTTTGCATTGTATGTGAAGGGAGGAGGTGTTTGGGAGGTGGGTGTGGGTGAAAGATTGTGAAGGTGAAGTCATGGTTAAGGCTATGGTTATGTCACAGAGGTCATGGAAGTCACGGACATTCTCTGCTTCAGCCCAAGGGGCTGATGGACTTGAGCTGACAGCCAGCAGGGCCCTGGCAGGATTCCAGCAACAGGCAACAGCAGTGAAAGGGAGCTTCCTGCAAGAGTCCAGCAATAGGCGACAGACTCCTGAGGGGATCCTCCTCAGCATCCCTGGGATAGATGACAGCCTTGCAGGACGGGAGCGGGGGGCTCTCAGGCAAGTGGCTGGTGTCCTATTTTCTCTTTTGGGAATATGGTCACCCCCACAGCTTCTAGCCGCCCTGGGTAGAAGATCCCCCCAACCTACAACTTCCAGCTGCTGCGGGCGGAGCGGAAACCCCACAGCTCCCAGCCACCATGGTGGAAGGGGAAATCATGGAGCCGCAGCAGCAAAAGTCACAGAGAGGTCATGGCTTCTGTGAATGTTTGTTTATTACCTGTGACCTGTCTGTGACTTTTACTAAAAATAACCATGACAAAATCTTAGCCTTAGTCATGGCTATAGATTGAAAGGGAGGGTTAAGGATGTAACTAGAATTTTTCTGGCTTGCACATAGTTGTGTTTGTGGAATAGTCATGTGAGCAACCTTAATGGTTTCTGAATGGCTTTTTTTTTTAATCCTGAGAATTTCCTGGGCTTTTAAAGAAGTCTGTCTAGCAGCAGTGAGAGTTATTGATAAAATATCTATTATCCTCTCTATGCCACTGACAGCTGCCACAATGTCTCTCATACCACCCTCAGTGCTGTTCTCCAGAGAGGGCTTCCTTCCCCAAATCCCCATGAGGAGCTGCATCTGGTCCATGGCTCATTGTGCACAGTTCAGATTGCCCCATGCTCCCCTCCTTACACACAAAACTCAGCTCATCCTTTCTGTCTCACATCTCAGATCCCCATCATATTCCTCCTACTCTCCTACCACATGTAGCTTTTAAATTGTTGAGATACACGCATTACTACATATCAGTGTTTACAAACAATATTGTATGAGTACGTAGAGTGGTATTTATTGGGGATGTGAGTGGGGGAGAATTTGGGGAAGGGTGTTGTGGAGGGTATGGGGCAGCATGTAGGGCATAGGGACTGTAGGGGTCTTTGGCTGAGGGTCTGTGGGAAACATGATTGTGTGTGTGGGACCATGAAATAGGGTTTGAAGTAGGGGAGAAGTCAAGAGAAGAACTCTACTTTGAAGAACCCCAGGTGCTTCATTAGAGTCCTGTTCCTCTCCCCTCTGCTTTGCTCACTCTAGACCCTTCCTAGCTCAACCCCATCTCTTCCCTCATGACCCCATCAGCCGTTTCACCTTGCCCAGCTTAGCAATTGTATCCCTGCTTAGCTTTATTTGCCAGACCAAGTAAAATAATTAAAAATTCACTTGTCTGTAGAAAAGTTATTGTGCCAAACTCAAGGGGGGAATTCATTTGCTGAAATATAAAACAAAGGAATTTTAGTCCTGTTTTGAGGGGAAACCATAAACCCACCTTTAACAAGGGAGTTGCTGCCAACACTTCTATCAGAAGCACTATCTAAACAGTCATTAATCTGCAAAAAGTGTTATGCTTTTCCTCTGTGTCTTCTATTCAGTGACTGCTCTCAACAATTACTGGCTGCATGCTGCCAATTTATCCATGCCTATATTTAGTTATGCATTTGTCTGACAAGTTAAATAGATATTTTAAATATAAACAAAGAAAAAAATCCTTACACCAGGGCACAATGCTCAGTTGACTAATGCCTAAACAACTCCAAAGAAACAACAGGCACAAATGAGCCATCTAGCAGCACAGCCAAAGGAAACAGGAGAGTTGTGCGAGGGAGTTTATAGTGTGGGAGTGTGAGAGCCAAATAAACCTAGTAAACATTCTCTAAATTTAGGCCAAGAATGCCCCCTTCCCTTCCAGCCTCCCATCCCCTACCTTGCAAGAGCAAAAATAATGCAGGCAGAAATCCAGCAGCAGAGTGGGGGTGATCCAGTTTGTTGCACTGAATGCAGCATAGGCAAAGGTAGGAGAGAGGACCTGGAGGCCAAATTTTGCCTGTTAGGAAAGAGATTGAAGTCCAGGACCCTCCATGCTAACATTTTCTAAAATGCTTCCAGTTCCACATGCAGGGCCAGTTAGACAGAAATGCAGGGTCTCAGTGCATAGATGAGACAATGGTATTCAGAGACTATCTGGACAATAGCTCATGTGATGACAATTTTTGAAAAAGGCACCAAAGGTGATCCCTGACAATTACAGGCTGGTAAGCCTAACTTCAGCACCAGGCAAACTGGTTAAAACTATAATAAAGAACAGAATTATCAGACATATAGATTAACATGATTTGTTGAGGAAGAGTCAACATGGCTTTTTGTAAAGGGAAATCACGTTTCACCAATCTATTAGAATTCTTTGAGGGTGTCAAACGTGTGGACAATGGTGATCCAGTGGATGTAATGTATTTGGACTGTCAGAAAACCTTTGACAAGCTTCCTCACCAAAGACACTTAAGCAAAATAAGCAGTCATGGGATAAGAGGGAAGGTCCTCTCATGGAACAGTAACTGGTTAAAACATAGAAAACAAAGGTAGGAATAAATGATCAGTTTTCACAGTGGAGAGATGTAAATAGTGGGACCTAAGGATCTGTACTGGGACCAATACTGTTCAACACATTCATAAGTGATCTGGGAAAAGGGGTAAACAGTGAGGTAGCAAAGTTTGCAGATGGTACAAAATTACTCAAGATAGTTAAGTCCAAAGCAGATTGTAAAGAGTTCCACAGGGATCTTACAAAACTGGATGACTGGGCAAGAAAATGGGAGCCGAAATTCAGTGTTGATAAATGCAAAGTAATGCACATTGGAAAACGTAATTCCAGTGATGCATACAAAATGATGGGGTCTAAATTAGCCTTTACCACTCAAGAAAGAGATCTTGGAGACATCATGTTCTCTGAAAACATCTGCTCAATGTGCAGCAGCAGTAGTCAAAAAAACTAAGAATGTTAGGAACCATTAGGAACGGGATAGATAAGACAGTAAATATCATAATGCCACTCTGTAAATCCATGGTATGCCCACACCTTGAATACTGCATGCAATTCTGGTCACTGCATCTCAAAAAAGATATATTAGAATTGGAAAAGTACAGAGTAAGGCAATAAAGATGATTAAGGGTATGGAACAGCTTCTGTATGAGGAGATATTCAAAAGACTAGGACTTTCAGCTTGGAAAAGAGATAACTAAGAGGGGATATGACAGAGATGTATAAAATTGTGACTGGTGTGGAGAAAGTGATTAAGGAAGTATTAATTATCCCTTCACATAACACAAGAACTAGGGGTCACCGAATGAAATGAATAGGCAGCAGGTTTAAACAAACATAAAGAAGTACTTTTTCACGCAATTTGTGGAACTCATTGCCAAGAGATGTTGTGAAAGCAAAAAGTATAAATGGACTCAAAAAAGAATTAGATAAATGCATGGATGATAGGTCTATCAATGGCTATTAGCCAAGATGGGGCAAGGATGAGGCCCCATGTTCTGGGTGTCCTTAAACCTCTGACTGTTAGAAGCTGGGACTGGAAGACAAGGGATGGATCACTTGATAAATTGCCCTGTTCTGTCACTGCCTCTGAAGCCTCTAGCATTGGGCAGTTAGAAGACAGGATTCTGGCCTAGATGGACTATTAGTCTGACCCACTATGGCCATTTTTATGTTCTATCATCTGTTCAGATAAGACAGTATTAAAATCATTAATGCAGCTCTTTGCTAGGATTTACACTGGATAGCATGGAATTTTCTGTGCCAAATAAAGGTTTCCTTTTTATTTTTCTTGGCAGCAATAGCTGTCTGTACAGTTCTTAAGATTTTCTGCTAAAGAAGTAACAGATTATTCTTCCTTCTCACTAACTTCTCTCCAATTCAGGAGAAGATGATGCTAAAAAAAGTAAACGTAAACAACTGGAGTAAGGGGTTCATGGCCACACAGGAAATTAGGCAACTACTTCTTTGTCTGTTTAATCCCTTAAACTGCAGATCAATTCCCCTTTAGGAACTCTACTAGCTCTATCACATGGACCTTGTGTGTGAAGTCTACTGACCAGCTGGGAATCAGGAGGCTGGGTTTAGTAATTATGGGAGGTGGAGGTGAGGAATCAGGATTGTTGGATCAGCATGGTTGACAAAGCCTATATTTATTATTAGCAAAACAGAAAGTTCCTTACTATGTGTGTCACCTGCTCAAATCCTCCTAGTGTCCCCCTCTGTTTCCACAAGTAAACCAAACCTTTAACACTTCCAAGTCTTTCTTCAAGTCTCATGACTCCATATTTACCTCCCACCATCATAACAGACATCTCTTTTGGCTTTGTCAGTTGCCTACCCGCTAACTCCACAAAGTTCGGCAGGGTATGCAAGCACACTGTGAAGGCGCATAGCACATTATTTATTATTTCTATTTCAATAATGCCTAGAGGCCCCATGAAGGATTAGGGCCCATTGTTCTACATGTGGAATATACATATAGACTTGGATACAATTTTCAGAAGTGCCCAAGTGACTTAGGAGCCTGTCTCATTTTCAGCAGTTACTCAGGCACTACATAGCCTAAGTTTCATTGAAAGTCAATGGGACTTGGGCTCCTAAATCATTAACATGCTGTCAAAAATTTTACCCATTGTCTAGACTAGAGAAAGTTGTTGTGTTTAGGCTAGTCTTAGTTAATAAGATACTAGTTAATCCTGACCTAAACTTGACCCTTTTCCTTATGTAGGAGCTCTGGTTTAGCTGTTGATGTTCTAACCTAGGCTATATTTGGTCATCAGGAGCCTTGGCTACAACTTGACCTGCTAAAATCCAGCTGCAAGGTGCTACCCAACATCTACCCAAAAAAAGGTCAAGTTTAGGTTGAGATTAGCAAATACATGGTGTCAAGGCTGATTCCTCACTGTGGCACTTCAAGTGCAGAAGGTGGGGGCCCGCAAGGATTCTAAAAATGAATACTGGCCAATCCAGGCTTATATTAAACTCCCAAGGTTACAGTTTCTCTCTGACCTTGGATGGGTAGATGCTGCCAGCACCAAAATGCAAAAAAACCCTTTGAAACCGGAAAGGCACATGTGGGAATTCCTTCCTGTTAAGGACCCTCAAGCCCTTTCACCTACCCCTCCGGGGAAGATCTGAGAAAGAAAAACAAAGTAAATCAGCTGTTGCGCCAGCTAATTAAACAACATAGGCACAAACCTCTTAGGATATCAAAAATCCAATCCTGTTCTTAAAAAAGATAAATTTTATTAAAAACAAAAAGAAAGAAAATACATCTGGAACTTATTAGTTATTAGTAAACTTTTGCTAGATTAAAAAAAAACCCACTTATAAAATTTAAACATCAAGAATAACCTTCTTGAGGTCCAGCTTAAAGGTTACAGGCAAAACAAAAAAGCATTTGGGGTTAGCAAAGAGGAGTCTACCCACCAAGAAATAAACAGAAATAAACCTAATTGCATCTTTCTAAACATTCCTGATCTATTTACACATTTGGGTATTCCAAATAAGTAGTTCTAGGTATGATCTGATGATTTATGATCATACCTGGCTTAAAACTTCTCATAGCATAACTGCTCCCTGTTCCCCTCTTTCCTAGAGAACACAACAGACACAAAATGCAAGTTTTTTGCCCCATTTAAAAAAGTTCTAGTCCTCCCATTGTCTCTTTTGATCACGTGACCACTCCCTTTCCTTTACTTGGGGACTTTTTTTTAACCCTTTACAGGTAAAGCAAGCAGAGAACAGCCGCCAAGAGGGACTTTATAGCTAATTGGCTGGCTGGTGTTCATAAAAGGGAGCTAGCCCCTCCCTTCATTTATCACATGCTCCCCAAATCACAGATGGTGCTGGCCAGCCTGGTTCAGGTTGGGTCCACACCAGCTGGGATTTCTTCCTGGAGGTTTAGGAAACAGAGTTAATAAGATACATGCACCTCTAATTTCACTAATAATTACATGAAGAACTAAACAGTGCTTTTTACATTTCAAGGACTACAGTGACTTAGAATGCAGGGATATTTTTACCCGGTTGATTCTGGGAAATCTTCCCAGGAGAGTGCATAAGCCCCCCTATTTGAGGCTCCTGAAATGTGTTGTATTTCAAAACCAAAGTCTTGAAGAGCTAAACTCCACTGAAGAAGTTTTTTTTTAGTTTCTTTGACTGAGTGACACTGGCTGGGTGTCCATAAAAGGGAGTTATCCCCCGTTCCCTCTTCATTGATCACACATGGTATCTAAAGCCCATCTAAACATGACTACTTTTCCTACGCAAGACAAAGCCATGGTAAGACTCAGTTCCTTCCCTGAAGTGCCTAATTGTAAAGGAAAATATAATAAATCGGTTTAATAGGAGGAAGAAGTGGGTAGAAAGATAAGGGTAACACCAAAAGATCATTTAGTTAGACAGGCTGGCTAGCACACAAGTCATTCTTGCTCAGCTGGTGGAGCTATAGCACTTTTAAACAGTTTACATTTACAGTTTTTTCATTTGCCAGGTTTGCCTTCCCCATTTTAGTTCCCACCAGATGCCCTGGCACAATATGAGGGTGGGGGAGGGAATTGCTACACAAGATTTACATGATGCTTTACCAACAGAAAAGAGAGTTGAGAATTAAGTTCACATTCCAGTATTGGGTTTAAATTCATTTCTCATTCACAGATTCTAGTTTATACTTTTCCATGTTGGTAAAGAGTGAGAGTGTCAAGCTGATACACTGCAATGCTGACAACGAGCAATTCCTAAATAAACACATCAACGGTGTATACAAACAGCAACAGGCATCTACTGCAGTGGTCTCCAAACTTTTTTGAGCACTCACCCCCTGCTGCACTGAAGCAAAAAAAAAAAAGCCCTCCTCCTGCTGCACACCCCCAAGGATCCTCGCGTGCCCCCCACTTTGGAGATCACTGATCTAGTGTAGCATGTTTCAAAAACACCGAACAGCCACTAACTCACGTGAAACAAATGGCATTTACCACTTACATAAACACGCTGCACATACAGTATGCGTGATATTTCTCAAATTGGCTCTCTCAGCTCACTTTGGGGCAAGAAGTCTTTCAGTACTTCTCTGTCCATCACAATGATGATTTACCTAGACCCTTGTTATTCTTGAGCAGTGCTTACTGGAAAGAATGGGGCATACTTCCCACATCTGTCTCACCACTGACCTGAACAACAAGATCTAACCTCCTAGCACTGTGTCATGGGGCTCCGCCCCAGAGCAGCCCTCACAGATATGCTGGTGTCTCACCTACTGGGGCCCCCCTTGGGACTAGGTGCAGAGTTATTACACCTGTCCCTTGGTTGCCTCCTCCTGTTGGTGTCCTGTGGCCTAGCTCTCTTGCAAGGTCACTTAAAAAATTCAGTTCCCTTCCAGGTTACTGAAAATCACCAAATGAACAACAAGAATTAACAAGAAGTCCCAAGTTAACCCACAGAAAAGGCTGTCCACCCTCCTGAGCAACTCTTCAGTTCCCTGTTCCTCTTGTGGAATATTGGCTCCAGGACTGCTTCGTTGGAGCCTGAGTAACTCAGGTAGTTATTACCTCCTCCCTTAAACTAGCTCACTCCATGAAGTATGACATATTTTAGCCAGCTGCAGGGCTTTACACAGCTTCGCCCTCAGTAATCCCTTTTCTCCCAGTTATCCCTGAGACTCAGAGGGTTTAGCAGCCTTTTCCTGCAGGCATCTGCATTGCTATTGAACAAGTAGGCAGCAGATATGCTAGTCCTCATTTCCCAGCCTGGCTCTGTGCCTCCCAGGTTTAAGGAAGAAAAGAGCTGGCCACCAAGGAGTCAGACAGAGAGAAGTCTGAGACGAGACCAGGCAGTTCATAACCCCCAGAGGCAGGTGGTCCTGGCAGAATTCTACATGGCTGGAGACAGATGAGAGTGGGCCGGTTCTGGCCACCAGAGAGAAGAGGACTGGAAGGAATTCTATTTCCAATCAATGTCAGGATCTCAATGTGGAAACTGTGGAAGATACCTCTCAAGCTAGTCCTAAGGAAGAGAGAGATGTATGGGGCACATCTGTGGATGGCATCTTGGCCCAACTTCTAAAAAAAAAAAAAATCAACCTTGTCCCACAAAGAGTTCTCCAACCACCCAAGGAAGACAGATGATCCTTGCTGGGGATTCAATACTCAGAAGATTTGAAAGAACATTTTGCAAGGGTCAGGAGAACAACAGGATAGTGTGTTGCCTTCCCAGAGATGAGATATCACTCTAAGACTGGTTAGGCTTCTGAAGTCTATGGAAAAGGATCCATTGGGGATGATTCACATTGGCCCTAGTGACACTATGTTGCAGGATATCTCACAGATAATAGATGACTTCAGGTAACTCAAAAGCATGCTGAAAAAGGAGAATGTCCAAGCTATCATCCCTGAGATCCTTCCTGTTCCGTGAGTGAAGGAAGACAGAAGGCGAAGATCCTGGAAGTGAATCACTGGCTAGGTCAGTGGTGGAGGGTGAAAGGTTTTGGTTTTGTGCAACATTTCTTCACCTTTTATTGATATAGGGAGTGGTACAGCTTGGATGGCATCCACTTCCATAGAGAGGGAACCAATCTACTCAGGGATAGGCTGGCTAGAGTAGTTAGGAGGGCATTAAAGTAATAACAAAAGGGAAGGGTAAAAAGAGGGAGGATATGAGAGCTTCTTTAGCACAAATTTGAGATATTGAAAACAAAATTAATAAAGAACCCACAGGACATGAAGAGAAGAAATTATTTCATTGCCTATACACCAATGCTAGGAGACTGGGATACAAACAAGAAGAATTGGAATTGCTCATTTCTGAGCACAAATTCAATATAGTTGGTATTAGTCAAACCTGGTGGGATGATTCACGTGATTGGAATGTTAAAATCAATGGGTAGAACCGATTTAGGAAGGATTGAGTGAGCAAAACTAGAAGATAAGTGGCCCACTACATAAAAAATGGCATTACCTGTTTCTGTGTCACTGATAACTTGGAAGAAAATTATCCTGAATGCTTATGGATCAATTTCTTAACAGCTCAAGTACAAAATGGGGTATTAGTTGGTATCTTCTACAGACCATCAGAACAAGATGACTGGCTTTTTATGCACCTATTTATAATATGTAGGAAAAAAAGCTGCATGATCATGGGGGACTTCAATTTGAGTGGCAGATGGTGGAGGTCTTATGCTGACAGAATTATAATGTCTTTGGAATTTCTAACTATTCTAGATGACTATTTCCCAACTCAAAGAAAGTGTTTTATCCAGCATGGGGGAATTCTATATTAGACCTCATCTTGACAGATAAAGTGGAACTGATCACAGAACTAAAGGTTAATGGTAGCTCAGGTACAAGTGATCATGACTTGATCAGATTTATAATGTTTGAACAGAATGAAATCCAGACCAGTACTTGGTGCTTTAAAAGAGCCAGTTTAACAAAGCTGCAAACAATTGAGCTAAATCAGCTGGGAGAAAGAATTTAATCAGAAAAATGGAATCACAATTGGGAATTGTTTAAGAACATTTTATTAGATGCCCCAAAAGCCACAACCCATAAGCAAGAAAGAAGGCTGAATTATTTAAAAAAAAATGATTTGGTTTACAGGGGAAGGGAGCTATAAAAAAATGTAACAATTGGAAAAAAGGGAAAGTTGATAATAATGACTATAAATCAAAAGCTAGGAATTGTAAAATATTGTTAAGGGAAGCAAAAGGACATGAAGGAGAAAACTAGGGCCAGCAGAGCTATGGACACCGAAGAGGAGGCTTTAAAAAAAAAAAGTATATTAGCCTCCAGTGCGCCACTGCACTGTCTAGAAATCTAGTCTTTGTGTTGATGCTTTTTTCCCTGACGAGCATTCTAAATTTTCTTCTGCTGAGCCACCTCCCATTATTCTTAGCCATTTCTCATTCCCACCCAATCATCTTCCAAAATTCCTCTTGCTTCTTGACGGTTATACTCTTTAAACACATGAACACTTCTATATTACCTGTATAGAGCCTGATCCTACATTTCAGAGAAATTTTAGGGCTGACTGCTTGGACCTTGGCAGGCTGAGTGAGATGCCCAAGGCATCCCCATTAGTACAGCATCTGGGATAACCAGCACTTCATTTAATGACTTGCTTTTCCACAGACAAGATGGTCTAAGGGTATGTCTATACTACGAAATTAGATTGAATTTATAGAAGTCGATTTTTAGGAAGCGATTTTATAAGTCAATTGTGTGTATCCCCACTAAGAGCATTAAGTCGGCCAAGTGCGTCCACAGTACCATGGCTAGTGTCGACTTTCAGAGCGTTGCATTGTGTGTAGTTATCCCACAGTTCCCGCCATCTCTGCTGCTCATTGGAATTCTGGGTTGAGCTCCCAGTGCCCGATGCGGCAAAAGCATTGTCGCGGGTGGTTTTGGGTACATCTCATCAGTCGCCCCTCCCTCCATGAAAGCAAAGGCAGACAATCTTTTCTCGCCTTTTTTCTGTGCAGATGCCATACTGCTTTCAGCAGAGGGTGCAGTAGGACTGTTAACAGTCATCATCCAACTACCACTTCCACTGCAACTCTGCTCTCCTGGTGCCATGAATTGAGCTCACAGGTCCTCTCGTCATTCTTTATAAATATCTATTCTCGTGGCATCCCATCATCATCCACTGCTTCTGCTTCAATTCTGCTCTCCTGCTCGTGTCTCAATAGTGAATTTCTCCATATTGTCTGTCACAGGCTCCTGCGAATGTGTGTTCTTCCTCGGGAAATGGGCACGGTGCTAACCGTCATCCTCTACACTTCCACTGCAACTCTGCTGTCCTGGTGCCATGAATCCACCTCACAGGTCCTCTCGTCATTTGGTATAAATATCTATTCTCGTGGCATCTGTTGTCATCCACTGCTTGTGGTGCAACTCTGCTCTCCTGTAGACGCCATACCACGGCAAGCATGGAGCCCGCTCAGGTCACAGCTGCTGTTGTGAGGATTGTAAACACCTTGTGCATTATCCTGCAATATGTGCAGAACCAGAACCTGCAAAAGCAGGCAAGGAGGTGACGACAGCGCGATCACGATAGTGATGAGGACATAGACACAGACTTCTCTCAAAGCATAGGTCCTGGCAATGTGCACATCATGGTGTTAATGGGGCAGGTTCATGCTGTGGAACGCCTATTCTGGGCCCGGGAAACAAGCACAGACTGGTGGGACCGCATAGTGTTGCAGGTCTGGGACGATTCCCAGTGGCTGCAAAACTTTCACATGCGTAAGGGCACTTTCATGGAACTTTGTGACTTGCTTTCCCCTGCCCTGAAGTGCAAGAATACTAAGATGAGAGCAGCCTTCACAGGTGAGAAGCGAGTGGCAATAGTCCTTTGGAAGCTTGCAATGCTAGCCAGCTACTGGTAAGTCGAGAATCAATTTGGAGTGGGCAAATCTACTGTGGGGGCTGCTGTGATGAAAGTAGCCAAAGCAATCACTGAACTGCTGCTATCAAGGGTAGTGACTCTGGGAAATGTGCAGGTCACAGTAGATGGCTTTGCTGCAATGGGATTCCCTAACTGTGGTGGGGTGATAGATGGAACGCATATCCCTATCTTGGGACCGGACCACTAGGGCCGTCTTTAGGAAGTGCAGGGCCCAATTCAAACATTTTCGGCAGGGCCCAAGCAGAGATGACTTAAAAAAAAAAATTGTAAAAAAAAGCCTTTCATTTCTTAGCAACCGGTTCCCTATGAAAAGTTCTGATTTAAGGGATGTGCCATAGTATGTATTTTTTGTACCCATAGGGTTACCACACATCCGGATGGCGATTTAAGAACCAAAACGCCTGACATGTCCAGGAAAATACGGATATATGTTAACCTTACCTAAAGTTCTTTTTTAAAAAGATGGGTCTGAACTAGAAATGAGCTCTGTTTCACACGTGTGGGTCCCCCCCACTCCCTGGGGGTGTGCTAGGATGACCAGATGTCCCTAATTTACAGGGTCAGTCCCAATTTTTGGGTCTTTTTCTTATATAGGATCCTATTACTCCCCACCCCCTGTTCCAATTTTTCACACTTGCTGTCTGGTCACCCTAGGGTGTGCACATATGTGGGTCCCAGCTGCTCCCTGCCCCCCTCATTGAAGCAGGTGTGCAGAGTTACTGCCCTGGGAACTGCAGGGCACCAGTGGACATGGGGCTGGCTGGAGGCAAGGCAGGGGCTGACTGGAGGTAGGGTCTGGCTGCAGGCAGGGCAATGGGTGTGGGGCTCTGGAGACGGGTCTGTGGGGTGGGCTGTCTGGCTTCAGGCAGGGCCACAGGGGGGGCACCAGGGGACAGAGAAGTGCGGGACTGGCTGGCTTCAGGCAGGGGGGTGCGACAGGCTGGCTGGAGACAGGCAGGGCCGGCGTTTCCATTTAGGTGACCCAGGCGGTCGCCTAGGGTGCTAGGATTTGAGGGGGCGGCATTTTGCTACCCTCGGCGGCAATTCGGCGGTGGGGGGGGGTCCTCCCGTGCTCCGGATCTTCGGCGGCAATTCTGTGGCGGGTCCTTCACTCGCTTCGGGACCCGCCTGTCATAAACAGATAGCTAAGGGTTAATGTCTCTTTCACCTGGAGCACCTGACCAGAGGACCAATCAGGAAACCGGATTTTTTCAACTCTGGGTGGAGGGAAGTTTGTGTCTGGGGTCTTTGTTTTCTGGCTGCCTGCTTTCTCTGAGCTTTGGAGAAGCAGTTTCTACTTTCTAGTCTTCTGTTTCTAAGTGTAAGGACAAAGAGATCAGATAGTAAGTTATATGGTTTCTTTTCTTTGGTATTTGCATGAATATAAGTGCTGGAGTGCTTTGATTTGTATTCTTTTTGAATAAGGCTGTTTATTCAATATTCTTTTAAGCAATTGACCCTGTATTCGTCATCTTAATACAGAGAGACCATTTGTATTTTTTCTTTCTTTTTTATATAAAGCTTTCTTTTAAGACCTGTTGGAGTTTTTCTTTACTTCAGGGAAATTGAGTCTGTACTCACCAGGGAATTGGTGGGAGGAAGAAATCAGGGGAGATCTGTGTGTGTTGAATTGGCTAGCCTGATTTTGCATTCCCTCTGGGGGAATAGGAAAGTACTTTTTGTTCCAGGATTGGGAACAGAGAGGGGGAGTCACTCTGTGTAGTTTCACAGAGCTTGTGTCTGTGTATCTCTCCAGGAGCACCTGGAGGGGGGAAGGGAAAAAGGATTATTTCCCTTTGTTGTGAGACTCAAGGGATTTGGGTCTTGGGGTCCCCAGGGAAGGTTTTTCAGGGGGACCAGAGTGCCCCAAAACACTCTAATTTTTTGGGTGGTGGCAGCAAGTACCAGGTCCAAGCCGGTAACTAAGCTTGGAGGTTTTCATGCTAACCCCCATATTTTGGACGCTAAGGTCCAGATCTGGGACTAAGGTTATGATATGGTGTAGCAGTGGTGGGATATAGACAGAATCCAGAAGCCAGTAGGAATATTATATTTTTCTTTTCTCTGCTAAGGGCTTTTTAGCACAGAGAAACAGTTGGTTTTAAAAGGGAACCAGAGAGAATTTTTTTTTCTGCTCTCTCTGGCAGTTTGTGGCTTGCATGTTAAGCAAGAAGCCATTAGCAGACTGTTAAGGGTCTTTTGTCACACAATAACACTCCCATTGAGAGTCATACCAGCACTATATAAATGCAAATAAAGTGGTTTTTCAGGTTTACTTGACATTGAAGATTAGCTAAAGGCACTGTTGCTAGGCTGACTTCAGGAGGCAACAGAGCCTGCAGTTCAGAAGATAAACACCGGAGGGCACCCCAACACAAGAAAACAGGAACCATGTCTACTAAGGCAAAAATTGAGGCCGAAGGCCAATTCAAAGAAGCTGAACATAGGCGACAACGAGCTAAAAGAAAAGGAAGAAAGCATCAAACTGGCAGCCTACCAAAGAGAACAGGCAGCCCAAGAGGCAGCACACAAAAGAAAACTAGAAGAAGAAGAGGTGGCCTACCGAAGGAAACAAGCAGAAGAAGAGTTGGCCCACAGAAGGAAGCACGAAGAAGAAGAGGCGGCCCACCACCGAGACATGGAAAAACAACAAAAAGAAAATGAAGAGAAGGAAAAACAGAGAAAACATGAACTGGACTTGGCAAAAGCTGGGCTGCATGTGCCAGCCAACCCTAACAACCCGGCGCCAATTATTGCTCCACAGCACAGGAAATTTCCCACCTACAAGGCAGGTGATGACACCGAGGCCTTCTTGGAAAATTTTGAAAGAGCCTGTCTTGGGTACAGCATCCCCGAAGATCAGTACATGGTAGAATTAATGCCACAACTCAGTGGACCTTTAGCAGAGGTGGCAGCTGAAATGCCTAAGCAGCAAATGAACGACTATAAACTTTTTCAAACCAAGGCCAGATACAGAATGGGGATAACCCCAGATCATGCCCGTCGGCGCTTCAGAACCCAAAAGTGGAAACCAGAGGTGTCATTTCCCAAACACGCCTACTACATTGCAAAAAACTATGAGGCCTGGATAACAGGAAACAACATTCAAACCTTGGAAGAACTGAACCTCCTCATACAAATGGAGCAGTTCTTGGATGGTGTTCCTGAAGACATCACACGGTACATACAAGATAGAAAACCCAAAGATCTCGCTGAGGCGGGGGAGATTGGAGCCAAATGGATGGAACTGGCAGAAAGCAAGAAAGCTACTGTCAAGGGGAACGATTACCCCAGGGGGCACACAGACCATAAACCCTACAACCGAGGACAGCGAAAGACCCCACATACCACCCAAGTAAAGCCACAGATACCCTACCCTTCCACCTCACCAGTCTCCAGTAACTCACCTCGGCCCAGTGACCCATCAGATGGAAGATGCTTTAAGTGTAATGAACTGGGACATATCAAGGCCAACTGTCCAAAGAACACCATGCGAGTGCAATTCATTACACCACCATCACACCAAAGATCCCCAGGCCCGGATGCCTCTCAAATACCCTTGGAGCGAAGGGAAAATTTGAGAGTGGGCGGAAAGAAGGTTACTGCGTGGAGAGACACAGGGGCACAAGTGTCAGCTATCCACCAATCCTTCGTAGACCCCAAATTCATCAACCCAAAGGCCAAAGTTACAATTTACCCCTTCATGTCACAAGCTGTAGACTTGCCTACAGCTGAACTGCCTGTCCAGTACAAAGGCTGGTCAGGAATGTGGACTTTTGCAGTCTATGACAATTATCCTATCCCCATGCTACTGGGGGAAGACTTGGCCAACCAGGTGAGGCGGGCCAAGAGAGTGGGAATGGTTACCCGTAGCCAAACCAGGCAAGCTTCCAGACCCATTCCTGTTCCTGAGCCGTCCACAGAGGCCCCGTCTGTGTTACCAGTGACCCAGACAGAGGTAGTGGACCCGGATTCCATGCCTACCACTGAAACAGCCACAGCATCTCCAGTCCCAGGCCCGGAACTGGAACAGCAACCAGCACCAGCAAGTGCAACCACATCTTCAAACTCAACGCCAGAGGGCGCCAGCGAGCCAGAACTGGCAGAAGCACAAGACAGCCATACCCAAAAGGCTCAGCCAGAGCCTGAAATACCCTCAGGTTCACCAGCGGAGAGCGGTTCACCAGCAACGGAAACAACCCCATCACCTACATCGCTTCCAGAGGGACCAAGCCCAAGTCCACAGTCTGAGGAAGAACTGGTGACCCCAGCCTCAAGGGAACAGTTCCAGGCTGAGCAGGAAGCAGATGACAGCCTTCAGAAAGCGTGGGCGGCAGCACGGAGCACCCCACCGCCTCTCAGCTCTTCTAATCGATCCCGGTTTGTTATAGACCAAGGACTTTTATACAAGGAAATTCTTTCTGGTGGACACCGGGAAGAATGGCAGCCGCAAAAACAGTTGGTGGTTCCAACTAAGTACCGGGGGAAGCTCTTAAGCTTAGCCCATGATCATCCCAGTGGCCATGCTGGGGTGAACAGAACCAAGGACCGGTTGGGGAAGTCCTTCCACTGGGAGGGGATGGGCAAGGATGTTGCCAAGTATGTCCGGTCTTGTGAGGTATGCCAAAGAGTGGGAAAGCCTCAAGACCAGGTCAAGGCCCCTCTCCAGCCACTCCCCATAATTGAGGTCCCATTTCAGCGAGTAGCTGTGGATATTCTGGGCCCTTTCCCAAAAAAGACGCCCAGAGGAAAGCAGTACGTACTGACTTTAGTGGACTTTGCTACCCGATGGCCAGAAGCAGTAGCTCTAGGCAACACCAGG
Source organism: Gopherus evgoodei (assembly GCF_007399415.2). NCBI lineage: Eukaryota > Metazoa > Chordata > Testudines > Testudinidae > Gopherus > Gopherus evgoodei. Next base: position 82,318,088 of record NC_044330.1, on the reverse strand, counting down.
GCTAACACTGTGTGCCTGGCCCTAACAGACATCTTTGCCAGGGTAGGTTGGCCCTCCGACATCCTTACAGATTCAGGGTCTAATTTCCTGGCAGGGACCATGGAAAAACTGTGGGAAACTCATGGGGTGAATCACTTGGTTGCCACCCCGTACCACCATCAAACCAATGGCCTGGTGGAAAGGTTCAATGGAACTTTGGGGGCCATGATATGAAAATTCATCAACGAATTCTCCAATAATTGGGACCTAGTGTTGCAGCAGTTGCTGTTTGCCTACAGGGCTGTACCACATCCCAGTTTAGGGTTTTCACCATTTGAACTTGTGTATGGTCACGAGGTTAAGGGGCCATTACAGTTGGTGAAGCAGCAATGGGAGGGGGTTACGCCTTCTCCAGGAACTAACATTCTGGACTTTGTAAGCAACCTACAAAGCACCCTCCGACACTCTTTAGCCCTTGCTAGAGAAAACCTAAAGAATGCTCAGGAAGAGCAAAAGGCCTGGTATGACAGACATGCCAGAGAACGTTCTTTCAGGGTAGGAGACAAGGTTATGGTCTTGAAGGCGCAACAGGCCCATAAGATGGAAGCATCATGGGAAGGGCCATTCACGGTCCAAGAGCGCCTGGGAGCTGTAAACTACCTCATAGCATTTCCCAATTCCTCACTAAAGCCTAAAGTGTACCATGTTAATTCTCTCAAGCCTTTCTATTCCAGAGACTTACAGGTTTGTCAGTTTACAGTCCAGGGAGATGAGGCTGAGTGGCCTGACGGTGTCTACTACGACGGGAAAAAAGACGGTGGCGTGGAAGAGGTGAATCTTTCAACCATCCTGGAACGTCTGCAGCGGCGACAAATCAAGGAGCTGTGCACTAGCTTCGCCCCATTGTTCTCAGCCACCCCAGGACGGACTGAACGGGCATACCACTCCATTGATACAGGTAATGCTCACCCAATCAGAACCCCACCCTACCGGGTGTCTCCTCATGCCCAAGCTGCTATAGAACGGGAGATCTAGAACATGCTACAGATGGGTATAATCTGCTCATCTACCAGTGCATGGGCATCTCCAGTGGTTCTGGTACCCAAACCAGATGGGGAAATACGCTTTTGCGTGGACTACCGTAAGCTAAATGCGGTAACTCGTCCGGACAACTATCCAATGCCACGCACCGATGAGCTATTGGAGAAGTTGGGACGTGCCCAGTTCATCTCTACAATAGACTTAACCAAGGGGTACTGGCAAGTACCGCTAGATGAACCTGCCAAGGAGAGGTCAGCATTCGTCACCCATGCGGGGGTGTATGAATTCAATGTCCTTCCTTTCGGCCTTCGAAATGCACCCGCCACCTTCCAGAGGCTGGTAGATGGTCTACTAGCTGGACTGGGAGAATTTGCAGTTGCCTACCTCGATGATGTGGCCATTTTTTCAGACTCCTGGCCCGAACACCTACTACATCTGGAAAAGGTCTTTCAGCGCATCAGGCAGGCAGGACTAACTGTTAAGGCCAAAAAGTGTCAAATAGGCCAAAACAGAGTGACTTACCTGGGGCACCAGGTGGGTCGAGGAACCATAAACCCCCTACAGGCCAAGGTGGATGCTATCCAAAAGTGGCCTGTCCCAAGGTCAAAGAAACAGGTCCAATCCTTCTTAGGCTTGGCCGGATACTACAGGCGATTTGTACCACACTACAGCCAAATCGCTGCCCCATTGACCGACCTGACCAAAAAGACCCAGCCAAATGCCGTTAAGTGGACTGATGAGTGTCAAAAGGCCTTTACCCAGCTTAAGGCGATGCTCATGTCTGACCCTGTGCTCAGGGCCCCGGACTTTGACAAGCCATTCCTAGTAACCACAGATGCATCTGAGCGTGGTATAGGAGCAGTGCTCATGCAGGAAGCAACAGATCACAACTTCCATCCTGTCGTGTTTCTCAGCAAGAAACTGTCTGAGAGGGAAAGTCACTGGTCAGTCAGTGAAAAGGAATGCTATGCCATTGTGTACGCCCTGGAAAAGCTACGCCCATATGTTTGGGGATGGCGGTTCCAACTACAAACTGACCATGCTGCACTAAAGTGGCTTCATACTGCCAAGGGGAACAACAAGAAACTTCTTCGTTGGAGTTTAGCTCTCCAAGATTTTGATTTTGAAATTCAACACATCACAGGAGTTTCTAACAAAGTTGCTGATGCACTCTCCCGTGAGAGTTTCCCAGAATCCAGTAGTTAAAAAGTGTTCTTAAAATGTAAAAGTCTGTTAGTTATATACTTAGTAGTATATGTAAAGGTGCATGTGTTGTATTAATCTGTTTATTTTCAAGTTCTAGAAGGAAATCGCCGCCAGTGAGCTTCCCCACTGTCTGCAATTTGGGGGGCGTGTCATAAACAGATAGCTAAGGGTTAATGTCTCTTTCACCTGGAGCACCTGACCAGAGGACCAATCAGGAAACCGGATTTTTTCAACTCTGGGTGGAGGGAAGTTTGTGTCTGGGGTCTTTGTTTTCTGGCTGCCTGCTTTCTCTGAGCTTTGGAGAAGCAGTTTCTACTTTCTAGTCTTCTGTTTCTAAGTGTAAGGACAAAGAGATCAGATAGTAAGTTATATGGTTTCTTTTCTTTGGTATTTGCATGAATATAAGTGCTGGAGTGCTTTGATTTGTATTCTTTTTGAATAAGGCTGTTTATTCAATATTCTTTTAAGCAATTGACCCTGTATTCGTCATCTTAATACAGAGAGACCATTTGTATTTTTTCTTTCTTTTTTATATAAAGCTTTCTTTTAAGACCTGTTGGAGTTTTTCTTTACTTCAGGGAAATTGAGTCTGTACTCACCAGGGAATTGGTGGGAGGAAGAAATCAGGGGAGATCTGTGTGTGTTGAATTGGCTAGCCTGATTTTGCATTCCCTCTGGGGGAATAGGAAAGTACTTTTTGTTCCAGGATTGGGAACAGAGAGGGGGAGTCACTCTGTGTAGTTTCACAGAGCTTGTGTCTGTGTATCTCTCCAGGAGCACCTGGAGGGGGGAAGGGAAAAAGGATTATTTCCCTTTGTTGTGAGACTCAAGGGATTTGGGTCTTGGGGTCCCCAGGGAAGGTTTTTCAGGGGGACCAGAGTGCCCCAAAACACTCTAATTTTTTGGGTGGTGGCAGCAAGTACCAGGTCCAAGCCGGTAAATAAGCTTGGAGGGTTTCATGCTAACCCCCATATTTTGGACGCTAAGGTCCAGATCTGGGACTAAGGTTATGATACCGCCGCCAAAGTGCCCCGAAGACCGGGAGCCGCAGAAGGACCCCCCTGCTGCAGAATTGCTGCCAACAACCGGGAGCGCGGAAGGACTCCCACCTAGGGCGCCAAAAACCCTGGCGCCGCTCCTGGAGACAGGGCAGGGGGGGCGGGGCTGGCGCAGGCAGGGCAGGGGGTGCAGGGCTGGAGGCAGGGCAGGGGGTACAGGGCTGGCTGGAGACAGGGGCTGGCTGGAGACAGGGCAGGGAGTGCGGGGCTGGTGTGAGCAGGGGATGTGGGTACAGGGGGTACAGCCCACCCTGTACAGTGAGTGCCATCTCCTTCTTCCTCCCCCACCAGGATAGCAGCAGCAGCCCGGGGCTCAGGGGCTATTGAAATGGCCTCGGGTTCCCCTGCATCCACTGCCCCAGCCCTGTAAATAGCTGAGGGAGCCCTGGGGAAGTGGCAGGGCTTCGGGAGCTATTTAAAGGACCGGGGTGGCAGAAGCAGCTGGAGACCCCATGCTACCCCAGGGCTCTGGGGGCTATTTAAAGGGCCCAGGGCTCCCCTGCTTCTACCACCCCAGCCCTTTAAATAGCCGCAGGAGCCCTGGGGAAGCAGCGGGGCTCCAGGGGCTATTTAAAGGGTCGGGGTGGTAGAAGCAACGGGAGCCCCGGACTTTTTAAATAACCCCCAGAGCCCTGCAGCCCTACCCAGGGCTCCAGCAGTGGGGGTCTGGGGGCAATTTAAAAGGCCTGGAGCTCCAGCCCCTGCTGGGAGCCCCAGGACCTTTAAACTGCCCATTGGGGAAGCCGGGCCACCTTGGTACAGCACACCAGCTCTTGCAAGTACACAGTACCAGGGCTTGGGCACGGGGCCCTCTTAGGGGATGGGCCCGATTCAGGGGAATTGGGTGAATTGGCCTAAAGCTGGCCCTGCGGACCACCTTGGCAGCCAATATATAAACCACAAGGGGTACTTCTCAATGGTGCTACAAACACTGGTGGATCACAGAGGTATTTCACCGACATCAACGTGGGATGATCGGGAAAGGTACATAACACTCGCATCTTCAGAAACTGTGGTCTGTTTGAACAGCTGCAGGAAGGTACTTACTTCCCAGATCAGAAAATAACTGTTGGGGATGTTGAAATGCCTATAGTTATCCTTGGGGACCCAGCCTACCCCTTAATGCCATGGCTCATTGAAAGGTCAGAATCCATTAGCTATGGATGTAAGATCTTAATTACAGTTTCTCCTGAGAACTTTTCATATAGGCCTGGAGTCCACAGCTTGGCTTGAGTTATGGGGGCTGCCTAACAGAGAACAATATATAGCGCAGAGGAAGCTGGGGTAAACAGATAACCTTGTGTGTTTCAAGTCAGTGAGCGGAGTCAGCATAACTCTGAATGTTATTGGGTGTCCTTATTGTGAGTTATAGACACAGGAAGCATTGAGAAAGACCTCTCAGTTACTCCCTAATGCAGGGAGGAGATAGTGGTACAATACCCCTCAGATCCTAGACAAACTTCGGGGAGAGGCCTAATATGATTGACATGAGTTATGACACCCTCCCCTCTCAGATGTATGCCAGTCCTAGCCTGCAGAAATGCGAGGGTAAACTTGTGAAATTGTTACGTACTAATTACTGCTTTTTCGCAAAGTGACACGTCGCCAGCGCTATGCATAATAAACTCCTGTGCTTGACTCTGCATGGTGTGGATTATTGTTCCTTCACTCATGAAATCATACACAGGCACCCTGGACAGTAGTAAGGAGCTGTTTAACTATAGGCTGAGCAAGTGCAGAATGGTGTTAGAATGTGCATTTGGACATTTAAAAGCGCGCTGGTGCAGTTTACTGACCATGTTAGACCTCAGCAAAATATTCCAATTGTTATTGCCACTTGCTGTGTGCGCCACAATAGCTGTGAGAGTAAGGGGGAGATGTTTATGGTGGGGTGGGAGATTGAGGCAAATTGCCTGGCTGCTGATTACATGCAGCCAGACACCAGGGTGATTAGAAGAGCACAGCAGAACACGCTGTGCATCAGAGAAGCTTTTAAAACTAGTTTCATGACTGGCGAGGCTAGGTGTGACAGTTCTGTTTGTTTCTCCTTAATGAAAACCCGCCCCCTTGGTTCACTCTACTTCCCTGTAAGCCAACCGCCCTTTCCCGCTTTGATCACCGCTAGCAGAGGTAATAAAGCCATTATTGTTTCAAAATCATGCATTCTTTATTAATTCATCACACAAATAGGGGGATAACTGCCAAGGTAGCCCAGGAAAGGGGGAGAGGAGGGAAGCACTGGGTGAGGTGGTGGATGAGGGGACGAGGGAAGGACAAGGCCACACTGCACTTCAAAACTTATTGAATGCCAGCCTTCTGTTGCTTGGGCAGTCCTCTGGGGTGGAGTGGTTGGGAGCCTGGAGGGCCCCCCCACGTTCTTGGGCATCTGGGAGAGAATGGAACTTGGAAAGGAGGGCGGGTGGTTACACAGGGGCAACAGTGGCAGTCTGTGATCCTGCTGCCTTTTCTGCAGCTCCACCAGACATCAGAGCATATCAGTTTGATCCCCCCGTAGCCTCAGCATTGCAGAATTCGGCTTGCAGGCAGCCATGGTAAGCCACAGTCTTTCAGCTTCTTCAACCTTCATAACATTTGGGAATGGTTTCAAATAGCAGCGCCCTCCTTTCCCATACCAAGCACTCATTGGGTTGACCATTTAAAAGAAGGGGCTGTACTGGCCACGAATGCATCCCAAGTCTTCAGTGTAAGTTAATCATTAAACATGTTTGCTTTTAAACCATGCATTATATTTACAAAGGTACAGTCACCAGAGGTGCCTTCTCCGGCTTCATGGTCCATGAGCCTTGGGAAGGTTAGGAAGGTATTGGCTCCAGGGTGATAAACAGTTCCTGGCTGTTGGGGAGAATGATTTCTCCACTTGTGTGCTGTGTGCTATTCTCCTCCTCCTCCACCTCCTCATCTTCTTCATCCCCCAAACCCTCATCCCTGTTGCATGAGACTCCCCACTTGCAGGTGTCCACAGACAGGGGTGGGGTAGTGGTAGAGGCCCCCCCTAGAATTGCATGCAGCTCATCATAGAAGAGCATGTCTGGGGCTCTGACCAGGAGTGGCTGTTTCCCTTTGTTTTTTTGGTAGGCTTGCCTGAGCTCCTTAATTTTCACGCAGCACTGCTGCGGGTCCCTGTTGTAGCCTCTGTCCATCATGCCCTTGGAGATTTTTTCAAATATTTTGGCATTTCATCTTTTGGAATGGAGTTCTGATAGCCTGGATTCATCTCCCCAAACAGTGATGAGATCCAGTACCTTCCATTCGGTCCATGCTGGAGCTCTTTTGCGATTCTGGGACTGCATGGTCACCTGTGCTGATGAGCTCTGCATGGTCACCTGTGCTGATCAGCTCGCCATGCTTGTCAAACAGGAAATGAAATCCAAAGGTTCCCGGGGCTTTTCCTGTCTACTTGCCCAGTGCATCTGAGTTGAGAGTGCTGGCCAGAGCGGTCAAAATGGAGCACTCTGGGATAGCTTCCGGAGGCCAATACCATTGAATTGCATCCACACTACCCCAAATTCGACCCAATGATGTTGATTTCAGCACTAATCCCCTGGTCAGGGAGGAGTACAGAAATCGATTTTAAGAGCCCTTTGACAAAAATGGCTTTGTCGTGTGGATGGGTGCAGGGTTAAATCGACCTAACACTGCTAAATTCAACCTAAACTCATAGCGTAGACCAGGGCTAAGTGCTATGTAAGTTGTAATCACATCTTCCTCTATCCCTGGCAGAAGATGCCTATAGTCATTCTCTGGCCAAGATGTATACATACTGTTTTTCTAATCTTCTTTCACAAATCAGTTTCCCCTAAATCAGCAGTGAGAGAAAACAATTCTAAATATACTTTTCATTTATGGTCCATTGATTATTTTGAAAATTTATCTAGCAACTGGAAATATTCAGTGTTGTCCAGTTATGTAAAACTGGACAGTGGCTCATTGCTGGGAAAAGTATAGTGAGCAACCAGTGAAACACAGAGCACGTATATTCCTTGGAAATAGCCAAAGAGGTCCTAGAAACGACATGATCTTCTGTGCACAGTAGGTGCTTGTGAAATAGCAGAATAAGTTTCAGCTGCATAGTTCTGAGAGACGGACAGTGCATAGGAAATAAGTGATCTATTCAGCTGCTGCTGGCGTTTCATGTAAATTGTGCATGCAACTTTGGAAATGTGGGTTATATTTGTAAATGTATTAGTATTTAACAAGCAGTAAATAGTTTTCCTTCCGTGGGACTGCATCTTGACACTGTGGGAAGGACTGCAAACTCCAGTGAGCCCAAGAGCTATGCTGGCAGGAGTTTAACAACTGGTAGGGCCACCCCAGCTGGACAGGTCAAAGGGTGGGGACTGACAAAAAGAGGTCCACTGCTGGGGTAGACCAGACTTCTTAGCCCCAGTAGGCATTTGGTCTAGAAGAAGGTATAATCCAGATTCAAACTGGGGCTGTCTGGCCTGCTACCCATGGACCATGCACTTTCTGCTTCAGTTTTCAGTGGTATTAGCAAGCAAGCTTCAGCACTGCTGCAGAGCCCAGGCAGTGGGCTGTGGTTACTTCAGCCGTTGATGGGTTCTGCATGTGATTGTCTCAGTTGTTTCACCTGCGCATCGCAAAGTGTTGCATAGTTGTTTGTCAGCCCACCCATTGCAGTCTTTGCATCAGTGGAAAAAATGGCCAACAAAAAGGAGAGTGTGAGACTAGTCATGCACATCCTAGTAGAGGAGACATGCGGGGAGTGGGTGGGTCAACTGTCTCTCCCCAGATTGGCCTGCTGGGGGTGGGGAGGGAGGAGAGCGCTGTCCTTCTCTTCCTGCACCTCCCTACCCCAGCACATTTGGCCACTCTCCCTGGCAGCTGGGTGGGGAGTGGCATGGAGCCACTCCTGCCTGACAGAGCCTGGCTGGGAGGTAGCGGCGGCCTCCTCCCCACCCCAGCATGCTTGCCCCTCTCCCAGGCAGCAGGGCCCAGACAGGGAGGAGCCACTGCTGCCTCCCAGCCTGGCTCTCTCAGGCAGAAGCAGCTCCACCTCACTCCCTGTCCAGCTGCCAGGCAAAGCAGCCAAACTTGTTGGGGGAGGAGCAGGGAGAGAAGGATCGAGAACTCCCCCGCAGGTAACGTGGGGTAGAGAGAGCATGGCAGCCCTGAGCTGGGCACAGGGTGGGTGGGTGGTGTCAATGGGAAGAGGAGACACATGGGGAGGTCACGTGCCCTCCCCTTTAGATTATCATCCCCTCCCGTACAGGAAGGCACAAGTCATCTATCCCAGTACCATTTTAAACAACTCTGTGCAGGTCTACAGTCCTTACTCCTTGCTATCTCTTCACCTGTTCCATCCTTTGAAAGTCCTAAAGTAATGGACAAGTGGTGATGGGAATAGGCAGAGGCAGTAGCGTAGCTATGGGGGGAACGAGGGAACGGCCGCTCCCCCACTGAGCACAAGTGGCGCCTTGACAATTTCTTGGTGCCTTTTTACTCACCCAGAGGAGCGATAAAAAAAAAGGTGCCACCCACTGCGGCGCTTTTATTTTACTCACCCGGCGGTGCTCTGGGTCTTCAGCAGCACTTTGGCGGTGGGACCTTCACTCGCTGCGGGTCTTCAGCGGCACTTCGGCAGTGGGAACTTCAGTGCCGCCAAAGACACCTGGAGTGAGTGAAGGGCCCACCGAAGACCCAGAGCACCGCCGGGTGAGTAAAAGCACCGTAATGAGTGGCACCTTTTTCTTTATTGCTCCCCCTTTTCCCTCCACCTGGCTACGCCACTGGGCAGAGGATGCTGCAGGGGGGGCCTACTCACAAATCTGCACACAGGTGTGAGAGTGATGGTCATTCATTGTTGACTTGAAGCAATATCAGTGTCTATATCTTCTCATGTGACAGAGCAGCCCTCTTTAGGGATAGTGCTGCTTTCCTTAATCCAGGGAAGAGCGAGAAGAGGATCCCTAGACATCGCTCACTCCATTATCTACTTGCTAGTAGGCCAGGACTAGCTGGTCATCCAACTATGTAGTAAAAAGCAACATCATACACAAAGAACACTGAACTTTGCACCCAAGGAATGTCTGCATTCTTTCTGATGATTCTGGTGCACTTGAAAGGCACAACTAACGATTGGAAGAGAACTTGGCAAATAAAACATGAATATAGTGGCACTGAATGAAACACGTCTCCCAGGGAAGTCCCACCTTGAAGAGTTCAGTTCAGGATACACTTTCTAATGGATAGGCAAGTCCATAGAAGAGAGGCAACTATTGGGGGAGGCTTTGCTATTCAGACGTCTATTGCATCCATACTTGATTGGGTACCTAAAGGAATAAATGAACACCTGACTGTCCTCCTCAGCTTGACATCTGCACATCACATAGCAGTCTTTAGCACAGATGCACCCATGCTGACATATTCTGACAATGTCAAAGAAAAATTCTACAAAGACTTCAACCCCACCATAAAGACAGCTCATCGCTGTGACAACTTAATTCTCTTAGGAGACTAACACCACAGTTGTCTGCACTCACAAAGCTTGGCCTAACGTAATTAGTAACATGGTGTCAGGAAAGAGAACTCAAATGGCATACTACTTCTCACAAAGTGCATGGAGAGCCAGCTAGTCATCACAAACACAATATTCCAACCAGCAATGAAGAGCAAAACAACTTGGATGCATCTCCATTCTGGTCATTGGCATTTGACTATGTCATTGTAGACTTACATGATTGGATACCTAAAGGAATAAATGAACACCTGGGACATCAACATCACCCATGCAATGCAAGGAGCATGCATGTGGTCTGATCATTGGCTTGTGAGATGTAAAATGACACTGATCCTCCAATTAAAACAGCACTGATGTCCTCAGTTTCCAACATCCAAGCTCAATTTGCACATGCTGAAGACTGAGCTCATGTGCATAAGGCTTGTTAAAAAATGTTAAGTTCATGACACTTTCTCAGTTAGACATAATACAGACTGATTCTGCCTAGACATCTTTTAAGGAAACAGTGTTTGATGCATCTAAAGAACTCCTCAGTTTTGTAAAGAGGAAGCAGCAGGCCCGGTTTGATGAAAATGATGTTGAGTAAAAGCAATTCCTGAGATCCATGCATGCTCTTCACACGTTATGGATAAACAATAACAACTCATTTACTAAAAAGATGGCTTATTCACATATAAAATATAATGTGCAAGCAAAGTTTTGCCACATGAAGGATAGTTGGTGAAAAATGAGAGCTGGGCAGCTTGAATCAGCAGTAGACCAAAAAGACTCCAAGCAGTTTTTTAATTAATTGAACATTGTGTATGGCCTGTAACCTATTGGTACCAGCCCTGTCTGGAATACAGATGAGTCATTACTGCTGAGTTATTGTGGACAAATTCTGAAAAGATGGGCTGAACACTGAAAGAAGGTTCTGAACTTCCCTTCCACCATGTCAGGATCAGCACTTGACGATCTTGAATAACTTCTAATTCAAGACCAACTCTCAATTCTGCTGAGTATATTTGAAGTACGGAAAGCTGTTAAGAAAATGTCCAATGGCAAAGATACCAGATGGTATTCCTATGGAGCTTTTAAAATGTGGGGGCCGTGAGCTGATCAGGAAGCTCACTGGCCTCTACTTAAGTTTTTGGGAGCAGGAGGCTGTGCCACAGGAACTTAAAGATGCCAACATTATTCTCTTTTACAAAAGGAAAGGCAATCATGTTTCTTGTGATAACCATCATGGCATCTCGCTCCCTGCTGCGGCAGGAAAGATATTTGCCTGAGTTATGCTAAACTGGTTGATTGATCAACTTGCAGGAAAGATACTGTCTGAAAGCCAAAATGGTTTCTGTCCCAAGTGTGGTACTTTAGACAGGATCCTAAAGCTGAAGCAAGGGGGCCACAGCCCCTGCACACAGCACGGATGATATCTGTGGGAGTCCTTCTCTGCTACCTAGAATTAATATTTGTTTCTGAGGAAGAATCAAGAGAGTGGCAGGGCCAGTTACAACACAGATCTATCAGTCTTTCCTCCTATGGAGTGGGAGGGCTGCACCAACCAAAGTCCAAAGACTGCAATAGTGGCTAAGGAGTGGCTTTGCTGGTGATCTACCGCCAGATGATCTGGCACATGAGTCCTGAGGAGCAGCCTTTGCCAACCCCACATACTCAGGCATCTCTTGAGGAACACAATTTTTTGCTTAGTCAATAGCAATACAATTACAAATATAAATCTAAACACACATTTCCAAGGGCACATCCATAATTTCTATTGAACACCAATAGCAGCTGAGTACATCACTTATTCCCTATGCACAGTTTCTAGAAAATGAGGAATGGCTATGAATAACGGCAGGTAATTAAGCAAAGGAAAATTTAGGATGCTCATGAGGAAAAAAAACAGGACAGCAAGATCTTCTAGACAGTACAGTGTGTATCAAGGGAGCAGTGAAGACTCATTAGCAGGGGACATTAGAAAGTAGTTTAGACAAAGCACTACATAAATTTGTGCAGAGAAAAATCTTGCATTGATATGGGAGGGACTAGATAACCTAATAAGTCATTTTCAGCTCTAATTTCTACAGTTCTATGATTCAATTAGCTAAGTATGGAGATAACAATATTAAGCATGTGGAAAGATAATAATGCAAGAGTATGAAATAAACAGCAGAGAATGTGGTTTGTATTACTGCATCTCAGGGAGCACGAAGACGCCATTCTGTGGATGAGATGTTAAGACAGAGTCCCTTTTTTCCTGTCTTTGGTCATCTTGAGTGGAAATTAAAGATCCCCTTTCCCTACTCAAAAAAGAAGGGGAAATAACCTAGGTGTTACAACCAGCATCCATTCCCTGCTGCGTGCACACTCCAAACACCCACTGAGGTCACTAGAGTTGTCAGGTTGCAAGTAACTCATCAGTAATTGTATACATGCTGGGAGTGGATAGGTGATGTTGTCGTGGTATAATCCCCCACTCTGAACCTTAGCGTCCAAAAGATGGGGTACCAGCATGAATTCCTCTAAGCTCAATTACCAGCTTAGAACCTGTAGCGCTGCCACCAACCAGGAATTCCAGTGCCTGGCACACTCTGGTCCCCCCAAAACCTTGCCCGGGGACCCCAAGACCCAGTCCCTGTGGATCTTAACACAAGGAAAGTAAACCCTTTCCCTCACCATTGCCTCTCCCAGACTTCCCCTCCCTGGGTTACCCTGGAAGATCACTGTGATTCAAACTCCTTGAATCTTAAAACAGAGAGGAAAATTCACCTTCCTCCCTCCTTCTCAATCCCCCTCCCAGACTCTCCCTGAGAGAGAAAGTAATCCTAACACAGAGAGAAATTAACCTCTCTCTCCCCCTTTCCTCCTTTCTCCCCACCAATTCCTTGGTGAATCCAGACTCCGTCCCCTGGGATCTCACACCAGAATAAAAAAACAATCAGGTTCTTAAACAAGAAAAACTTTTAATTAAAAAAAGAAAAAACAGTAAAGATTATCTTTGTAAATTTAAGGTGGAATATGTTACAGGGTCTTTCAGCTATAGACACTGGGAATACCCTCCTAGCCTAAGTATACGAGTACAAATTAAAATCCTTTCAGCAAAATACAAATTTGAACTCCTTCCAGCCAAATACACATTTGCAAATAAAGAAAACAACCATAAGCCTAACTCGCTTTATCTACCTAGTACTCACTATTCTGACTTTATAAGAACCTGTATCAGGGAGATTGGAGAGAAACCTGGTTGCACGTCTGGTTCCTCTGAGCCCCCAGAGTGAACAACAACCAAAATCTAACAGCACAGCACAAACTTCCCTCCCTCAAGATTTGAAAGTATCCTGTCCTCTGATTGGTCCTCTGGTCAGATGACAGCCAGGCTCACTGTTCTTGTTAACCCTTTCCAGGCAAAGAGATATGAAGCACTTTTGTTCTATTAACTCTTACTTATCTGTTTATGACAGATGTGAAGGAAAAATATCAAGGGAATCTAGCAGTGCTACTTATATATGTTAACATGGGTCACTGGTGGGGCGTAAAACCCACATTTGATCGCTATGTATTGGAATAAACATGTACATATCTATTTTCTGTCTCATACATCATAGACAGAAGCCAGTTAGTGCCCTGTAAGAAAAATGGCTTCTAAAAGCAAGGTCATAGCACCATGGTCTTGAAACGCAACAGTTACAAAAAGCTGTGAACTTCCTTATGGAGCAGATGGGGGAAGTCAAGCAGTCACTTTTCACTGAAAACGTGTATGTAAAATAGATTCTGGTGGTTATCTCAACCCCCTTTCAGCTGAAGGCTTCTAGCAGAGAAGTTGCAAAGTTACCAGAAGGATTCAGAAGCCTTCAAGTATAAGGAAATATTTGGTTTTCTACCCAGCTACTCTGCTTGTGTGACTGGCATATCTTGAAAGTCTGCTGGAACTGTTGCTTCAGCCCCAGAAATAGTGCTTGGTTAATTGTGGAGAACTCCGAAACTATACTAGTTTTTCTATAAACCTTTAGAGCCAAGTTCTGCTCCCATTTCTGTCTATTACCATGGCATGTGTGCACACAAATCCTTGTTGTGTGCTTTTATCTGGGGGCAGTACATTGACCTTTTGAGCACCGTGTGTCACAGTTATGGGGCTAGTTATGAGGCTGCTATTCCTTCTCAGGGTCTCTCTGAGTGTCTCCCGTACAGGGGTCAGGCTTTTAGCTCTTTTGGGTGGAATTTTGCAATTCATCCACACTCAGATCGGGACCTGGTTATAGCCCCCTGGATACCAACCCGTGACTAATTCAGAAGGTCCAGCAGGGGCTGAATTCTGCTAGGTAAGACCCATGCACAATCATAGGAGTGCCCCAAAAGCATATTTAACCTACAAATACTGTCATATATGAACAGTATCTTTTCAACAAGTATAATTAAGAATCTAGATAAACAATAAAATAGATCAATATATTGCCATATTGCACAAAATGGCTGACACGTGATTAACACATTAAAACATGAAATAACAAGGCAGTAAAGCAAATGGAAAAAGAAAGTATCATTGCTTAACTTAAAGAGCCCACTAGTTGGATAAGCTGCATGGTAGCCACTGAGAAGATAAGCTGCATATTTGCATAGACTAAAGCAATTTAAAGTAAGCCCTAAAAAGAATTCACTGCCAAAGTCTACAATTGATGAAATACTACTTGACTTGGCAAAAACAAAAACATTCTTGGTATCTGATGCCTAAGATGGATATTGGCAAGTGCTACTCGATAAGGATAACAGCAACCACTCCACATCTTGCAGTTAGATACAGATGATTGGGAATGCTGCTTGGAATCAAATCTGCAGGGAAAGAACATCCGTGCCATCAATAAGATGTACTAACAGGATTGCAGGGATCACTGTCATAGCTGATGTACAGATGCGGAGACAGCATGATGAAAGCTGTGGTGAATCACAACCACAACCTCATTTGTCTGATAGAAAGAGCCAGAGAAGTATATCTAAAGTTGAATAAAAACAAAATGAAATTGTGATGGACTGCAGTATCATACTGTGATATATGGAGGACTGCGTTGGAATACTGAACAATCACTTTAAGAGCAAGAGTGGTGGTGGTTTCTGGTCCTGTTTGCAATCTAAGGGACTTTGTAGCAAAGCATGCAAGTAGAGTCAGTCTGGTAAGAGCCATCTTAAATCAAGCTGGGTGAGTTTTGCCTCACTGCCTTAGGGAGCAGCCTGTTTTCTCTCTCTCGGTTTCTGGGTTCTTGTGTGTTGTTGTTCTGAATTCTAAGAAACACATTAATGTTATGCTGCAACCTTCCAGCAACAGTATTTCTGTTTTTATCTAACTTATCTGTGTCAATGCTGTGCACATAACACCTATGTGGGACACTTGCTGATCTCTCATGACCTACAACCTGACCCCAGATGGTAAAAGCAACACAGCAGATGCCCACATCTAAAGATATTAAATCAGTTTAGAGACCATTAGGATTTCTAAACTATCTGATAACATTTCTTCCAAACCTCTCAGATGTTTGCAACCCCCTGAGGTGTTTACTCGACAAAGATGGCAGTAGGAACATGATTACCTCACCCTGATGCAGCCATCACACATATCAAGAAGTTGGTGACCATCTATCTCAGGGCTAGGCAACCTATGGCACGCATGCCAAAGTCGGCACACGAGCTCATTTTCAGTGGCACTCATATTGCCTGGGTCCTGGCTACTGGTCCGGGGGGCTCTGCATTTTAATTTAATTTTAAATGAAGCTTCTTAAACATTTTAAAAACCTTATTTACTTTACATACAACAATATTTTAGTTATATATTACAGACTCAGAGAAAGAGACCTTCTAAAAACGTTAAAATGTATCACTGGCACGCGAAACCTTAAATTAGAGTGAATAAATGAAGACTCGGCACAGCACTTCTGAAAGGTTGCTGACCCCTGATCTATTCCCTTCTGCAATACTATGATGTGCCTGAAGAGGCAATCATGCTATGCGATGCCAGTGAGATGACGCTTGGGACACTACTAGTACAAAGGTACAGCTGTTAGCTTTCATGGGAAGGTCACAATCTCCAACAGAACAAAGATATGACCCAGTTGAAAGGAATATCTTATAATAGTGTTTGCATGTGAAAAGTTACACCTGTATGTTCACACATGGGAAACAATTTGCATAGAAAGTAACCACTAGAGCATTTTTAAAAAGCCACTGCTAGCAGCTCCAAAACACCTCCAGCACTTGCTAATGACATTGCAGTGGTACAATTTAGCAGTGTGGCAGGAGAAAGTGACTGAACTGTGACGGGTTGGATCACAGAACCCCCCTGGGGGCTGCCAACTGATGTGCCAAGTCTACTTCTGCCCCTGCTTTCCTTGCCAGCCTGGGACTACAGCACCCTGTCTTGTTGAGCCAGACACGCCAGTTAGGATGACCAAACAGCAAATGTGAAAAATCGGGACTGGAGTAGGGGGTAATAGGAACCTATATAAGAAAAAGACTCAAAATTCAGGACTGCTTCTATAAAATCGGGACATCTGGTCACCCTAATGCCAATCTGCTCCAGGGTCTGAACCACGTGCTCCAAAGCTGCAGACTTAACTGAAAGCATCTTAAGAATTGTTCTTGTCTTTAACACTCAGATGCCCAACTCCCAAAGGGGTCCAAACCCCAAATAAATTCATTTTACCCTGTATAAAGCTTATGGTGGCATTTAACCACCAATGCCATAAGGCGACATGCCTCAGTTTCTCCTTCTACACAGCAGCATGGTCCTGTTATGCTTTTGCTGCTGTGCCAAGCTTCCAGTCTGTTTAAAGGTATAGGCTGAAAAGTAACATGCTTGTGGGGCTGTCTTGTCACCATCCCTAAAATGTACAACAGGTTCTTCCACCAATCAGGTATGTCCCACATCTTTAAAGGGTTAACCACTAGTATTAACTCCTCTGTCTTGACCCATAGATGAAGTAGTAAAAGACAAAAAATTACCAGCAAATCTCTGGTGGACAGGCTTTGTTCACACAATTTAGCTTGTTTAGTGTCTACTGCATTTTCCTGCTTCTTTGTGCCCCCAGTAGGCACTCTGATGCAGATTCTTCTGCCTCTTTGGAGAAGGCTTTTAATTCAGGCATGTGTTTGGGGCTTTGGCAAGGAAAGGGTGTACTGCAACCATGCCTGCCCTCGGTGCCACCCCCCTCTGGAATTTCTCTGGGGTGAACCCCACTCATGAAGTAAGGCAAAGTTTTTCTTCCTCCTGCCTTGAAGAGACAGTTTTAGCTCTTAAAAGCGTAGCGGGAACAACAACATTTTTCAATGGGATGCTTTGGATTGGTAGGACCCCTTTGGACACCCCACTTTCTGTTCCCTACAGGTCAGCTGGATGGACTCTCCCCCACCCCCAGGAGATCTGACCTCTGGTTTTCCCTTAAAACCTGATCCACAGGAGAGGGGGCTGGCATTTTAAATCCAGACTTTTCATCCTCCTCCTGGGAAAGATCCTTACTACAAAAGGTGAGTGGACTCTCCAGTCCCCCCCTCACCTTCCTTCTGGGCTTCCCACTCTGGGCTCCCCTCTGGGTCAGACACCCCTGTGTCCCCCAGAAGGGAAGGTGACCCTGGTCCAGCTGTGGGCTCACAGCTACCAGCAATGGCAGACCCTTCACTGGCCAGCAAAATTCCCCCCTTTTCACTCAGGTTGGGCTTGCTTCCAGCTACAGTGTCCTTGAGGTCTGTTCCCACTGCAGCAGTCACCAGGACCCTAACTTCCATCTTTGGGACACATGTCTCTGTGCACCCCAGGGCAGGCCTGCCCCCTGCTGACCTGCAACTTCCTGGCAGTCGGCAGCTGGGGTAACCCCCCTGCTACAAGGTGGATCATTCCCCTCCCCCAGGGAGATGATTACGGTACAGGAGCTGGCTTCATCCAGTCCCTCCCTCTGGAACTTGTCTTCAGCCCAGGGGGCTACACGAACTGACTACAACCATCCCTGCCCCCAGAGCTGCATTCTTTACTGCTACAGAGGAATCTAAGAGACATCCTCCTATTCCCCCAGCAGTCCATGTAACTTTATCCCCGCCCGGGGCTTTTAGCACAAGCTTCCTGCTCACTGCTAACCAATCCTGGGACAGATTCTGCCACATGATTAAAGATATCATTCCCCAGTAGAAACAGTGCAAAATTGTGTGCCACTGTTGCAACAGTCAGCTCAGCCTGCAAACCGCTAGTTTGCATGTGTACTACAGCTAAAGGTGCAAGGACTCTGTAAACCCCTACCAGCTCTAATTCTGCCAGTTTTTCTGGCAATAAATCCTTCTCCTGCTGACCACAGAAATCTCGGTGCCTGTGTCCCTCGGTCCAAGAAGATTTCTTATCAACAGCAATCTTGCGTTGTGAACACAGCAATTGAAGAAGAGTATGAGATCGTTAACCTCATAGAAAGAATCAGCTAAGCCATTTACATACAAGTTTCAAGGCAGAGGCTGGAGAGAATCCCAGAACAAACCACACAAGCCAAATATTTACAAGTGCTCACATCCCTCATTCTGTCCCTGGAACTGTGGCTCTCAATCTTTCTAGACTATTGTACCCTTTTTGAGAGTTTGATTTGTTTTGCATATCCCCAAGTTTCACCTCACTTAAAAACTACTTACTTACAAAATCAGACACAAAAATACAAAAGTGTCACAGTTCGCTATTACTGAAAAATTGCTTACTTTCTCATTTGTACCATGTAATTATAAAATATATCTATTAGAATACAAATATTGTACTTACATGTCAGCATAGAGTATATAGAGCAGTGTGATGGGTGACCCGAGGGAGGATGCCCATCAAGAGTGGCTGGTGGTAAATGGGGATTTCTTACAGGAAAAGAGGGAGGACCCAACCTTCAGTCAGGCCCGGGAGAAAATTCAGAAAGTGGAAACCCAAGCTGACACACGTCCAAGACACCTTCAAGGACCTCGTTTTGAGGTCCACAGGGATCCCCTTTATTAGGTGACCCAGGTGCCTCAGATGGGAGAAGAGCTCTGCCAGCTGTTGGTTCCGCACTGGATTCATTGGGACCTGTTATGGCTGGCTCACGCAGTGCCCTGGGCTATGCATATGGGGTGTGAGAAGACCTTGCAACGAGTGGCCCTGAGATTCTTCTGGCTGGGCATACATCAGGAGGTGTGGGACTTTTGTGCTTCCTGCCCAGAACGTCAGCACACCAGCCCGAAGGCGGTTTGGAAGGAGCCTCTGGTTCCACTCCCAGTTGTTGGGGTCCCCTTCGAGAGGACCAGCCTAGACTTGGTGGAGTCCTTGTAGAAAAGAACATCAGACTTTCAGTATATCCTTGTGGTAGTTGACTATGTGACCCGCTACTTGGAGGCTGTCCTGCTAAGGACCACCACGGCCCCCGCCATCACTGCAGAACTCCTTTTGATTTTTGCCAGGATAGGAAAACCCCGAGAAATCTTGACGGACCAAGGAATGTCTGTCTCATCCAAGCTGATGGCTAAATTGTGTCATCCATTAAACACCCAAACCCTCGGACATTGGTCTACCACCCACAGACCAATGGGCTAGTCAAGAGGTTCAATGGAACACTGAAGGTGATGGTTTGGAAATTTGTGGATGACGACTCACAACAATGGGACAAGCTGTTGCCCTCACTGCTGTTTGCAGTGCGAGAGGTGCCCCAAGCTTCCATGGGATTCTCCCCATTTGAGCTCCTTTCTGGGAGACAGCCAAGGGGAATCTTGGACCTACTCAGAGAAACCTGGGAAGAACAGGAATCAAGGGTCATGGGGTCAGTCCCCTACATCCTGTAACTGTGGGAACGTCTCCAGAAGCTGGGGGAGTTTGCATGGGAGAATTTGCTGCAGGCGCAGCATGCCCAGGAGCTCCAGTATAATCGGGGGGAGGGGGGTAGGAGGGTGCAAAACTCCAGACTTTTGAGCCCGGGGATAGAGTCTTACTGCTATTGCCACCCTTAGAATCAAAGTTGCTTGCCAAATGGCAGGGACCGTTTGAGATTGTTCAGCGCGTGGGACCAGTGGACTTATGAGGTCCATCTCCCTGGGCGATGAAAAGATCTACAAATATACCATGTAAACTTTTTGAAAGCCTGGAAGGCACGGGAGGGTCTGCTAATTGCGCCCTACCCCCTCAGAAGCCGAATTGGGCCCAGTGGCCAGCGGATCTCCTGGCCCGACACCAGGCCTACTGACAGCAATTCTGGGCCCCAGGGCAGAACAGTCAATGCACCCCCTAGAAAGGGATGTGCCTACCCGGCTACCTTCGCTGCCGCCGGTACGACCTACACATGCCTAGGAGCCAGCGCCAGATTAACTTTTTGTGGGCCCAGGGCCAAACATACTTGTGGGGCCCCATGAGGGCAATGGAGCATGGTGCGGGGAGGTCAGTAACTGGAGAGAAGGGCCAGACAGGGGCAATGGCCTGGAGGGGGTGGCCCCGCTCTGCCCAGCCCAGTGCGAGGGCAGTGTTTACAAACTGGCAGCCACCAGATGCACACTTGCCCACCCAGCCATGTGCTGCCAGCTTGCCCCCTCCCCTCTGGGGTGGGCCCATGCCGTGCCACATGCCGTTCCACATAGCCCAATCCACCCCTATGTCCAGCCTCCCCTGGACCCGCTATCCCAACTGTCCCCCTGCCCACAGCCACACCACAACTGCCCAGCACCCCCACAATCTCCCACTGTCCAGCACCCCGACACACACAGATCTCCCCCACCCTGCACTACCCAATACTCTTCCCCACAGCCCCACCAAAACTACACAGCACTCCAGACAGATCCCCACTGTCCAGCACCCCTCATCGAGATTCTAAACCACCATTAAATGGCCCACACTTTACATAATTACAATAGGCCATGAGAATTATACTTCATATTTCTAGTTTCAGATACAGGAGTGGTACATTTATACAAATAGGATGATTGCACTCAGTAGATTATAAGCTTTGTAATGATACCTTACAAGAGACCTTTTGCATGAAGCATATCTCAGTTACATTATATTAACTTATCATTAAATTTTTATAAAACCATATAGACTGCACAACGTCACAGAAGCCTTGTGGTACTACCTACTACGAAGCCCCTTTTGGCTCATTACAGACAATGCACCCCTCTGATAGATCAACACCATGAAGACTCGAACGCATGGCTCATGAAATGGTACCTCGTTCTCCAACCCTATGAGTTCAGCTTGCTACATCGCCTAGGTAGAGCTCACACTAATGCAGATTTTTTCTCCCGAAAGGAAGCAGAGGACAATGGGGACAGACCCCTGCCAGGCCCTGAGAGAAAGGGCTGCTCACCAACTCTGGCCACTAGGCAATGTTGCCCTGAAAGGAAGGTCCATTTATTGATGCCAGCCACTGGGCCATACCACCACATTTGTAGTCAGGGTCATGAACATAGGCCCTGAAAAATTGCTATACAGTTCTTTTTCCCTTCTTTGCCCTATACGTGACCTGGTCCCTGTAACAGGGTGTACCTACCCCATGACAAGCAGTATGAATAAGTCATTGTCTGTGTGAAATTTTAGTTTATACTGACTTTGCTAGTGCTTTTTATGTAGCCTATTGTAAAACTAGGCAAATATCTAGATGAATTGATGTGCCCTCTGGAAGACCTCTACGTAGCCCTGGTTGAGAACGAACTACTGCCCTGGGAGATGCTCTCCTTGCCTCTCAAGAATACTGGAATTATTGAGATGAATGGAGCATACAAGATATCATATGTAAAGACGATCCAATCATAATACCCACTTCACTGAGAAGAGGGAGACTCTCAAGAATACATTGGAGCCATATTGGAATAGAATCTCTATCTGGGAAGGCCAGAGATGCTGCATATTGACCAGATATGACCAAGGATATCTGAGACCTGGTGGGCAGATGCTATACATATGGGGAAACACAGGCCAAGCAGCAAAAAGAGACAATGAAAATACACAACATCCCCAACAGCCTTGGCGCAAATGGACCTTTTCATTCTAATTCTATAATTTAGACTTCTGGGAACTAGATAAACCATCAGAGACTAGTACAGGGATCACCATAGACAAAGCAAGGAAATGTTAAAGCAGATATCCCAAATTGTGTCGTTTCAGGCAACAGAGTCCAGTTTATTTGCAGTGAGTCTGTGCAATCTGCCCAGGCATGGGAATTCATTCAGGTCACCTCCTCATGATACCACAGCCAATCAAATGGCAAAACCAAACTGGGACTTAAAACTGATACGATTCTATCAAAGAAAACTGTAAAAGCAAAGAACGTATACAGGAAGAAATGGAGAAACAGTCTCACTAAAGACCATAATAGCAGCCCCAAACAATGCTTCATGTCTAGACTCATGAGTATGTTAGGGCCAATAGCCCCGGAATTGCCACAACTGGCAGTGGTGGAAGGTAACAGACAAAAAAGCAGCAAAGAATCCTGTGGCACCTTATAGACTAACAGACGTTTTGGAGCATGAGCTTTCGTGGGTGAATACCCACTTCCTCAGATGCATGTAATGGAAATATCCAGGGGCAGGTATATATATGTGTGCTAGCAAGCAAGCTAGAGATAACGAGTTCCAGACTAACACGGCTACCCTCTGATACTTGACACCATGCAAGGCACTGCATTTAGCCGTATGGAATGGAAATCCATCAACCTCATGAAGAAACTTGCACAAATACAGACAGACATCATCTTCCTTTCCAAATGCAAACGGATGGACATCATACCAAATGGACTAAAGGTAAAAAATCCACTGCTATCTACATACTACACGGACCACAGTGAGAGATTATGTCATACTCTATCTAAAAAACTGAGGAACCACCTGATCAGCATCCTATACAGCAAACAGGAAAACATCAAAAGAGAGCTCTCCAACCTGGAGACTCTCATTAATAACCAAACTTCTATACAAACGGACTTCACTAGAATAAGACAGGAGATCTACATTACTCACTTCACCTCTCTTCAAAGGAAAAAGGACTTTAAGCTGTCTAAACTCCTACCTGCCACATGGGGCCACAACAGTGGTACCCCTAACCCACCCAGCAATATCGTCAATCTATCCAACTACACACTCAGCCCAGAAGAAAAGTCTGTCCTATCTCGGGGACTCTCTTTCTGCCCTGCCACCCCCACCAACATGATACAGTTCTGTGGTGATCTGGAAGCCTACTTTCGCCGTCTCCGACTCAAAGAATACTTCCAGGACAACACTGAACAGTGCACTGATACACGGGTGCCCTCCCACCAACAGCACAAGAAAAAGAACTCCACATGGACTCCTCCTGAGGGTCGAAATGACAGCCTGGACCTATACATTGAATGCTTCCGCCGGCGTGCACAGGCAGAAATCGTGGAACAACAACATCGCTTGCCTCACAACCTAAGCCGTGCAGAACGCAATGCCATCCACAGCCTCAGAAACCACCCTGACATTATCATCAAAGAGGCTGATAAAGGAGGTGCTGTTGTCATCATGAACAGGTCTGACTATCAAAAGGAGGCAGCCAGACAACTCTCCAATACCAAATTCTACAGGCCACTTCCCTCAGATCCCACTGAGGAATACACTAAGAAACTACAGCATCTACTCAGGACACTCCCTACACTAACACCAGAAGAAATCAACATACCCCTAGAGCCCCGACCAGGGTTATTCTATCTACTACCCAAGATCCACAAACCCGGAAATCCTGGACGCCCCATCATCTCGGGCATTGGCACTCTCACTGAAGGACTGTCTGGATATATGGACTCTCTACTCAGACCCTATGCCACCAGCACTCCCAGCTATCTCCGCGACACCACTGATTTCCTGAGGAAACTACAATGCATTGGTGACCTCCCAGAAAACACCATCCTAGCCACCATGGATGTAGAGGCTCTCTACACAAACATCCCACACACAGATGGAATACAAGCTGTCAAGAACACCATCCCTGATGATGCCACAGCACAACTGGCTGCTGAGCTCTGTGCCTTTATACTTACACATAACTATTTCAAATTTGATGACAATATATATCTCCAGATCAGTGGCACTGCTATGGGCACCCGCATGGCCCCACAATATGCCAATATCTTCATGGCCGACCTGGAACAACGCTTCCTCAGCTCTCGTCCACTCACACCCCTTCTCTATCTACGCTACATTGATGACATCTTCATCATCTGGACCCATGGGAAGGAGACTCTGGAAAAATTCCACCATGATTTCAACAGCTTCCACCCCACCATCAACCTCAGCCTGGACCAATCTACACGGGAGGTCCACTTTCTTGACACCACGGTGCAAATAAGTGATGGTCACATTAACACCACCCTATATCGAAAACCCACCGACCGCTATGCCTACCTTCATGCCTCCAGCTTCCATCCCGGGCACATCACACGATCCATTGTCTACAGCCAAGCACTGAGGTACAACCGCATCTGCTCTAACCCCTCAGACAGAGACCAACACCTACAAAATCTCCACCAAGCATTCTCAAAGCTACAATACCCGCATGAGGAAATAAGGAAACAGATCAACAGAGCCAGACGTGTACCCAGAAGCCTCCTACTGCAAGACAAACCCAAGAGAGAAACCAACAGGACTCCACTGGCCATCACATACAGCCCCCAGCTAAAACCCCTCCAACGCATCATCAAGGATCTACAACCCATCCTGGACAATGATCCCACACTTTCACAGGCCTTGGGTGGCAGGCCAATCCTTGCCCACAGACAACCTGCCAACCTGAAACATATTCTCACCAGTAACTGCACACCACACCATAATAACTCTAGCTCAGGAACCAATCCATGCAACAAACCTCGATGCCAACTCTGCCCACATATCTACACCAGCGACACCATCACAGGACCTAACCAGATCAGCCACACCATCACTGGTTCATTCACCTGCACATCCACCAATGTAATATACGCCATCATATGCCAGCAATGCCCCTCTGCTATGTACATCGGCCAAACTGGACAGTCTCTACGGAAAAGGATAAATGGACACAAATCAGACATTAGGAATGGCAATATACAAAAACCTGTAGGAGAGCACTTCAACCTCCCTGGCCACACTATAGCAGACCTTAAGGTGGCCATCCTGCAGCAAAAAAACTTCAGGACCAGACTTCAAAGGGAAACTGCTGAGCTTCAGTTCATCTGCAAATTTGACACCATCAGCTCAGGATTGAACAAAGACTGTGAATGGCTTGCCAATTACAGAACCAGTTTCTCCTCTCTTGGTTTTCACACCTCAACTGCTAGAACAGGGCCTCATCCTCCCTGATTGAACTAACCTCGTTATCTCTAGCTTGCTTGCTAGCACACATATATATACCTGCCCCTGGATATTTCCATTACATGCATCTGAGGAAGTGGGTATTCACCCACGAAAGCTCATGCTCCAAAACGTCTGTTAGTCTATAAGGTGCCACAGGATTCTTTGCTGCTTTTACAGATCCAGACTAACACGGCTACCCTCTGATACTAGACAAAAAAGGAAGACCAACATTCACAGGCTAAAGGCTACTGTGATATATGAAATGGGGTGAGGGAGTAACTCCCTTTGATGAACACTCAGCCGGTCAGTTAGCTGTAAAATCCCTCTTGGTCTGTTCTCTGCTTGCTTTACCTGTAAAGGGTTAACAAGCCCACAGGTAAAAGAAAAGGAGTGAGCACCTGACCAAAAGAGCCAATGGGAAGGTAGAACTTTTTAAAATTGGGAAAGAAACTTTCCCTTTGCTGCTGTTCTCTGGGCTGCAGGGACATGGAGTAGCAATGATGTAAGCAGCTTTAAACCAGGTATGATTACGGATTATCAATTCATACCTCGAACTCACTTATCCAGAGCCTCAGAGATGTAAGTAAAATTAGGGAACATCTAAAAAGACGTGATTAGGTTTATTTCTTATTGGCTTGTGGATTCCTCTGTGCTAACCCCAGATGCTTTTGTTTGCTTGTAACCTTTAAGCTGAACCCCAAGAATGCTTGATTTTTGGAATTGCTCTTTTAAAATCTAGCAAAACTCTAAGTTCTAGATGTATTTTCTTTCTTTTTGTTTTTAATAAAATTTACCTTTTTTTAAAGAACAGGATTGGATTTTTGGTGTCCTAAGAGGTTTGTGCATATGCTGTTTGACTAGCTGGTGGCAACAGCTAATTTCCTT
Organism: Gopherus evgoodei; assembly: GCF_007399415.2. Lineage (NCBI taxonomy): Eukaryota > Metazoa > Chordata > Testudines > Testudinidae > Gopherus > Gopherus evgoodei. Next base: position 82,292,138 of record NC_044330.1, on the reverse strand, counting down.
TGTTTTCTTTCTCAGCTCTTCCCTGGGAGAGGTAGGTAGGTGTGTGTGTGTGTGTGTGTGTGTGTGTGTGTGTGTGTGTGTGTGTGTGTGTGTGTGTGTGTGTGTGTGTGTGTGTGTGTGAGAGAGAGACAGAGAGAGAGAGAGAGAGAGAGAGAGACAGAGAGGGCTTGAGGTACCCCACGGGGAGGAATTCCCAAGTGCTCCTTCCTGGGTCCAAGGGTTTTGTTTTGCATTTGGGTGTTGGCAGCATTTACCAAGCCAAAGTCAGAGAAAAGCTGTAACCTTGGGAGTTTAATACAAGCCTGGAGTGGCAAGAATTAATTTTTAGAATCCTTGCAAGCCCCCACTTTCTGCACTTGGAGTGACAGAGTGAGGATTCAGCCTTGACTGCTACTATAACTAAAGCTAAAGACATCCCAGAATACAACCTGGTGGCACTGTCAGGATCAAATTATTTCCTCAGGACAATTCATGCACTTTAGAAGCAAGATACATGTGTTGAACAAATAATGTAATGATGGATGGGCACGCATCTAATCTAAACTGCAAATACATTCACTCACTACGAACACAAGGCAAACATGGACATGGAGGATGTGAAATACGTACTCTGCTGAGTCTTGATCAACAGGTCATAAAATGAACACAGGCCAATGAGCGACTGATAGATATTGAAACACTCTCAAAACAACAAATGCCCAGAAAAACCAAGTGCATGGCACTCTCCTGTCATTACAAGAAACATTTGCACTTGCTTCAACATCATATCACATGTAAAGTGTATATAAGACTGTACAATTGGGGAGGGATGATTGAACAACCTTCCCAACCCAAAGGAAAATACCTTAATTCCCAAGGAAGTTAAAAAAATAAAAAGTTGATGTTGTTATAGATATTTAGGCTTCAATGGAGTACAATAGAATGTGGTTTATGGTATTCATATTTAATTTTGCTATCTCAAATCAATGTGACAAAAGGGATGTGATGATAGATAGCTCCCCAATAGGGGTGGTATAGTATGATGGTGTGATTGTGTATACAGTGATGTCTAGGAACGTTGAGAATACTACTTTCAGGAAATGCTGGAAGAGACAGTTGTAAGGGACTGAGGTGTAGGCAGTCTTGCCTAGTGGTCAAGGCTGGGCTAAACTCCCCATGTCAGGGATGGTAATCCATGAGTAGGGTTCGGAGGATTTGCTAGAGCAGGTTTCAATACGCAAGAGTCGGGGTCAAAATCAGGCTGTGGTTGGAGACATATGAGATGAGAGGTAGTACAAAGCTGGAATCGGGAGGCAGGAATTAGGGTCAGAGTCAGGTTGGCATTGCGGACCGGAGAACAAAGGTAGAACGAGTCAAGAGTCAGGAGGCAAGAGTAAGGATCAGAGTCAGGTTGGGATTGGAGGCTAGAGTTCAGGAGACAAGCAGAAGTTTAGAGTCACAACAGGCCCAAAGTCTGTGTTGTTGCCCAGAAAATGTCCCGGGGCATCCTCTGGGGTTAAATAGGGTGGTTAGCCAATCAGAGGGCTGTCACTCTGCCAGCTGTCACTCTGGCTTTCTTGGGTGGAACTTCCTGTGCTCCCTAGTCTCCACTGTGCTCCCTGGCGGAAGCTCTGCAATGCCTTCTGCTGGCACCATGGGAATGTCAGCCACCCCACGCTCTACAGACCTGCATCCTTATAATAGCATAGTATATGTGGTGAAAGGAATAAAACCTGAATGTTACAATGTCTTGATCCTCTTTCTTTTTATGCCTGAACTCTAAACAGAGACCATCCTTTTGTTGTCTCTCCAGGATTTCTTCAGATTTGCTCATTTATGATTAAACCCTTCTCAACCAATAACTAACTCCATTGTGTTGAAACATAGAAAAAGATTTTACTTCTCTTCCAAAATAAATCTCTTACTTCAGTGAGGCAATAAAGGACCATCTAATTGTATAGGCCACTTGCAATAATTTATTAAACCTGGACCAAGTGTCCACTTATAATATCTTTCACACTAGATCTGCTTTCACTCGGCCTAGTTCCTTACTAAAAATAGATTTCAAAAACCTTCTCTAGTAAAAATGGAAAACCACAAAGGTATGAAAACAAACAAGCTGATTTTTTACTTAATTTATTCATTGATGTGAACTGCTTGGGAAGATGTAATCATAACAGGCTGTTCTGATGGTCTAATATGCACATATTTACAGATGCATAGTTTAGCTGAAAATGGCAATGTATATTTTATCTAATGGATGACTAAGGCTTAGAAATTATTCACAGCACATAGTTAGGGAAGATAACTTCCTTATCCAGAAAAACACTTTCCCTACTTGCTTTCAGAGCAAAATTTCCTTGTCAGAATTAGGGTATGCAAGTTCCCAAGCTGCTTACATTTTCCTCATGTATTGAATTCTCTTGCAAAGACTTCATTAGCTGACCCTCTCTACCCTGGTTCTTCTTATACAGTTCCCATTACTGTAATCAGGCACCTCTCAGAACTATGAAATGTACATAAACACTGCAGGATGGGGATTTTCAAAGGAATCTAAGGGAATTAGGCATTCAAATGAGATTGAAATTCAATGGGATTTTGAGGGAGGATTTCAGAGGCACAAATGGCAGTTATCTGTTTAGGACCAGATTTTCAAAGATATCTAGGCATCTGAAGATGCAAATAGCTACTTACTGGGATTTTCAAAAATGCCTAATGAGGTTTCAAAGGGAGCTAGACCCACAAAGGGGACTTAGGCTCAGCATTGCAATACTTAACTTGAGGCACTCTGCCTCCTAGTGGAAGGCAAAATCCTAAGGTAGGTACCTAGGGTCCCAATACAATGTATGGGAGAATCAACGGTCTAAGAATGTTGTTCAGCTGAGCCACCTACAGTAGCCAATAAGAAATGCTGAGGAGAGGGGTGTGACCCAAGCCCCACCCCTCAAGTAGACTTGGACACCTGGAGGGAGGTGTCTCCCTCTGCTCAGGATTCACAGCCGTGAACTGATTCCTGCAGTTAGATGCCCAAGCCAAGTCAGTTCTTCTCACAAAAAATAAGCAAAAGGTGGTGACCAAATAGCCCAGTGGTTAGAGCATTTGCCCAGGATGTGGGACCCAAGTTCAAATCTCCACTCTGTCTGAGAACAGCAGAGGCTTGAACACAGGTCTTCCACCTCCCCAGTGAGTGACCTAACCACTGGGCTATTGTGAGATAGGTCATAATGTTTCCTGTGGAAGCTGTTCCACTTTGTTCAAACTAATCAAATATTCACTGGGCCAGAGAGTGAGAGTAACTCACTAGCCCAGTGGCTAGGGCACTTGCCTATGAGATGGGAGAATCAGAATCCAGTCCCTGCTCTAATGACTATTTTAAATATTATTTCAGAACCAGGTAAACTGGTCAAAGCACCAACTATTTAAAAATTATCTAAGGCCAAAATAGCAATGCATCTTGAAAGGAAAAATCATGCCTCTCTAATCTGCTAGAATTTTTTAAGTGTGTCAAAAAATAATGGATAAAGGAAAACCAGATGATGTAATTTATTTAGACTTTCAAAACACTGTTGACAAGGTTCCCCTCAATGGTCTATTAGGAAAAGTAAGCAAGCATGAGAAGAGAATTAAATATCAAAGGGGTAGCCGTGTTAGTCTGGATCTGTAAAAGCAGCAAAGAGTCCTGGGGCACCTTATAGACTAACAGACGTTTTGGAGCATGAGCTTTCGTGGGTGGATACCCACTTGTCATGCATCTGACGAAGTGGGTATTCACCCACGAAAGCTCATGCTCCAAAACGTCTGTTAGTCTATAAGGTGCCACAGGACTCTTTGCTGCTTTTAGGAGAATTAAAGTACCTCATACATTAAAACAAGAGATAGACACAAAGTGTAGGAATAAATGGTTAGTTTTCTACATAGCTAAAAGTCAATTGTGCCCCAAGGATCAATCTTAGAATTGGTGTTTAATTTATCTAATGATTATTAGAAAAGCGGGTGAGCAGTGAGGTGGCAATATTTGCAGATGGCAAAAATTTACACAGGTTGCTCATGACCAGAGAACACAGTGAGAAATTTCAGAGCGCAGTAACAAAACAAAGTGAATGTGCAGCACAATGGCTACTGAAATTCAGTGTTGGCAAATGCAAGGTAAGGCACCTTGGAAGGAATAATTTGATCCATTCATACACACTGGTGCATCCTTAATTAGCCATAATCACTCAAGAAAAAGATCTGGGTATCACTGTGGACATTCAAAGAAAACTTCTGATCAACGTGCGGCGGTGGCCAAAAAGTATAAACATTAGATTTTTTTTTAAAAAGATAGAGAACAATACTGGAAATATTATGCCATAATATACCTTCATCTGGAATAGTGTGTTCAGTTCTGGTCACCCACTTCAGAAGGGGTTCAGAGATAGGCAATGAAAAGAGGCCCAGAACAATTTCTGTATGGAACATTGGGACTATTTAGTTGAGAGGAGGTGAGCACAGCACTGATCCTATGAGCTATTCCATATGGTCAGACCTGTGTGCACACACTGACTGCAAAGGCATCTGCATCAGCACAGGGATCAGCTTGTGCTTGAGAATCTTGCGGGGCCCTAAGATGCTATAGGACAGAGATATACAAAACTGATGCATGCTATATCCTGACTGGGAACACATTTAAAGCTAATAAAAGAAAATACTTTTTTTTAACAAAATGCATAATTGAGAAGTGGAAATCATTGCCACAAGGTATCATTACTGTCAAAAGTTTAGTAGGATTCAAAAAAGGATAAACATTTATATGGATAATGAGATCATCCAGTTACTCTAGATAGGATCGTTTTATTTTACATTTAAGGGATATATACCCAAGTACCTTAGAGCCTAAGTAACTGACAGGAATTAGGAAGAAACTTTCCCATAAGCAGATTTCATAATTGCTCAGTATTAAATTTCTTACTCTGAAGCACCTGTTACTGCTCACTTGACTTGATGGACCACTGGCATCCATAGTGGCAATTTTTTGGAATTCATTTTTTTTTAATATGGTTGGCATTGTGGGAAGTCTGGTCAAAAGAGTGTGTGTTGTATTTTGCTCTGGAGGCACAGATGTTTGTGCGTTACATCTTCTGGGAGCAAGTTTAACGACAACAAACCAAGTTGCCGATAAAGCTGCATTTCCTATGCACCTCGTTTTTACCCTTGCAGGTTACAGCTCAGTTTTCTCATATGACAAATATGTAATCAACTTTCATACAGAAGAAAAACTATGAGGTGCTATAAGAAGATTCTCAACAAGTTCACTATAGCTAGCTGTTTTATAAAGCACAACCCAAATTATTTTAATCTCAAGAGACTTCAAAGTCCTTTTCTACTCTTTCTCTCTGGCAAAATATTTTTCGCATGTCTCTATAACAGAGTTCAAATGCAAATGCTACAAACAAAATTTGTTTATTCAGATGGCAGTGTAGATCTGTGACTAGGCTCCCTTCTACTTTGAGGGACTTCAAAGACAATTGTAGGTGCTCCACTGATTATAGGAGACAAATGCCTAGGTTACTTATAATTCGTTCTACAATTTGTCACTTTGGGGAAAAAATATTGTTGCTGCCAATAGAGCCATTGTTAGACACAGGCTAAAAGTCAAGTAATTCCAAGTTAGATGCTGACAGATGAACCCCTCATTTACAGATTACATGCAAGGATTTGTGAGAAAATGATCCAATGAAACTGGGACCATTTTCTTTAATCACCTGCTTCAATATGATGATTATACAAAGGGTATCTACAAGGAAGGTTAAAACCTACAACATATTACATACTCTTAAAAATATTTACAGTGTACAGATTCTGTCAAATCTGACTGTATCTTCACCGCTCCCACAACCACAGAGAAAGAAAGGCAATTCAACTGACACCTGTAAAGAGGAAATTAAATTCATAAGTTTGCTAGACACTAAGAAACATGGCCTTAATAAAGACACTGGATGTATGGCTTATTACAACAACCGGTAACCCACTAACCTGTCTTCTTTGTCCTATGACTGCAGGGGCATTAATGGGCCACTTTACCTAGAATGGTTGATTAGAATATATGTTAATTACTTATGCTAAACCATCTGTTCCATCTTTTAGTTAGCTGCAATACTCTGACTATCTTTTCCAGAGCTGAAGAAGAGCTCTGTGTAGCTTAAAAGCTTATCTCTTTCACAAACAGAAGTTGGTCCGGTAAAGGATATTACCTCACCCACCTAGTCTCTCTGAGGGCACGTCTACACTGGCAAAGTTACAGCACCGCTCAGAGAGCGCTGGAGGGAAACCGCTGTTGTGTTCTCACACTGTCAGTTGCCTGCACAATAGCATGTTCACACTTGTGGCACTTGCAGTGGTATTCGAAGCGGTGCACTCTGGGCAGCTATCCCACAGGTGCTCTTTCTCTTCTGCCGCTAAGACTCGTGGGAAGGTAGATGGGGTCGTGTGGCTTCCTAGGTCATGTCCCAATGCCCCGTGATGCATTGCTTCGCATCCCAGAAATCCCTGTGCTTCCATCTGCATTTGGCACCATCTTCCATCCTCATTTGGTGCCATCAATGGTTTGTGTACTGTGCGCCCTGCCTCTTCGGGCTCCAGGAATGGATCCTGAACTGCTGAGCAGTATGCTGCTAGAGGAGGAAAAGGCAAGAGGAGTGTGACATTGATCCGACCACGCGCACTAGCTATGACACGAGATTGCTTGTGGCATTCACGGAGGTGCTGACCACACTGGAATGCCGCTTTTGGGCTTGGGAAACAAGCACTGAGTGGTGGGATCACATAGTGATGCACGTCTGGGATGATGACCAGTGGCTGCGGAACTTTCAGATGAGGAAAGCCACATTCATGAGACTGGAGCTCACCCCAGCCCTGCGGAGCAAAGACATGCAAATGAGAGTTGCCCTGTCGTTGGAGAAGTGCATAGTAATTGCACCATGGAAGCTGGCTACTCCAGACTGCTACTGATCGGTCGCTAACTGGTTTGGAGTGGGAAAGTTGACTGTTGGACTCACTGATGGAAGTGTGCAGGACCATTAATCGCATCCTGGTCTGAAAGACCATGACTCTGGGCAATATGCATAGATGGCATTGCACAAATGGGCTTCCCTAACTGCGGAGGGGCAATCAATGACACACACATTTCAATTCTGGCGTCAGACCACCTAGCCACCGAGTACATTAATCACAAGGGATATTTCTCAATGGTTCTCCAGGTGCTTGTGGATCACCATGGGCATTTCACAGACATTAATGCAGGCTGGTCTGGAAAAGCACATGACGCACGCATCTGTTGGAACACTGGCCTGTTCAAGAAGTTGTAAGCAGGGACTTTCTTTCCGGACCGTAAGATCACCATAGGGGAAGTCGAAATGCCCATTGTGATCCTGGGAGACCCCTGCCTACCCCTTAACGCCATGGGTAATGAAGCCATACACGGGGCAACTTGACAGCAGCAAGGAGCAGCTCAACAACAGGCTGAGCAAGTGCAGAATGACTGTTGAATGTGCATTTGGCTGTTTAAAAGTCCACTGGCAATGCCTGTATGAGACGCTGGACCTGGCCGATGACAATATTCCTATGCTTATAGCCACATGCTGTATGCTCCATAATATTTGTGAAGGGGAAGGGTGAAAGCTTCACTCAGGACTGCAGAAGCTCAGTGCCTGGAGATTGAGTTTGAACAGCCAAAGACTAGGGCTATTAGAGGGGCACAGTACAGGGTCATAAGGATCAGGGATGTCTTGAGGCAGAAATTTGAAGCTGAAAGCTACTAATATTTGTTGCTGTGCTTGGGATTGCAGTGCTTGTAATGCTAGGAGGTGACTGGTGCACATGACGGAATAGGGGGTTTAACCTAATTGTATGTTGCTTTGCAGTGCTCTTTTGACTTTCACTTAATAGAATAAAGCTTGCTTTCAAACCAACACAATTCTTTTATTAAAAGACAACCACCGGAGGAGAGAGTCAAATGAAAGAATACATGAGCAGGGAGGGGGATGGGGGAAAGGAAGGTCCAAGGAAGAGGAAGGGGGTCCCAGGATGGCTAAAGATTTGTGTATGTCGAGGGATCGTATCCAACCTTCTCCTTTGGAGTACAATGCAGCGGGTACTATACTTCAGCAGGGCCAAACTGCAGAGGGATGTGTGTTGAGTGCAGTGGGTAGTGGGAGTCCACAGTGCTATGTTGTGAGGAGGGAGGAGTGGAATGCTGTGGGTAGAGACTGGAGCCAGGTGGTTGACAAAAATGTGTTGGTGGTGTCTGTGGGGCACATGGGAAAGTTTTGTGACAGCAGTTGTAAGGGAGGGTGGACATGGAGCTGCTTGGTTTGAAGAGCTAGTATCGCCTGGTGCGTGTCTGCTTGGTGCTCCATAGCGTTTAAGAGTTGCTCTGGGGCTTCTTTCTGGTGTGCTGCATTCTCCTTTCAGTCCCTCTTCTGCTGTCCCGCCACTCCTTCAATTCCTGTTTCTCGGTGGCAGAGTGCATCATAACCTCATGCAGAAAGTCCTCCTTAGTTCTTCTTGGCTGCTTTCTAATTTTGCACAGCCGGTCTGCCGTCGATAACAAAGAGGGAGGCTGTGCTCCCAAGGTCATCTCTGTGAAGTTTAAATGCAACATTTTGCAGAAGCAGAATTGTTTGCAACACAGACCACACTGATTCAGTGCTTTAAAACACAGCCAGTACTCACACACCTGTCACTAACTGGCTGATCCCAGGCAAGCACACATGAGCCACAATACCCCCAAAATGGTGAACAACCGCAGGGGCAAGGTAAATCACTCTTTCCGAACCCTGCTGTACATGGGGCACGTGGCTCTTGGGGAGAATCAGCACTGTAGGGGGGGGACCTTATAATCATTCCTTTCCCCACACTTTCCATAGGATGTGATCATAATGGAAGATATCTTGCTGCTGATGTTGAGCAGGGAATCCAGGGATGCTCTTCTCCAAGTCTGTTGCTTCCGCCCTGGCCCCTATGCGGCTCGCCTGTATGCAGCAGTGGTCGTCCCCCTCCCCGGCCATGCCTTTGACGGCACAGTGGCATGGATAAGTTACTGTTAAAGGGGCAAGAAACAAAGTAGCTCTGCTGAAGAATCTGCAGCAGCGGATTGCCCAGTATCTCCATGAGAGTTTCCTGGAGATCTCTGAGGCAGATTCCCGTGAAGTGAGGGAGTCAAACAGCCTGTTCCGCCACTCAGACTAGACATGCAGTGGGAGACAAGCCTGCTTTCTGCAGCCCTCCTGCCCCCAACAACTCTCTTCAGTGATTCCCAAAATCAGATCCACTTCCCAGAGGCCTCCTCTCCTGTTTGCGCTTTGCCAAGATCCGACTGCTGTGCCTGGCTAGGCTCCTCTGGGGTAGAAGAGAGCTCCTGGCTGCATGCATCTCTGGTCTCCGAGTCATCCTCAGTCTCTGGGTACCCTTCCCCCTCCACATCCTCATCCAAGATTTCCTCCTCCTGGCTCAGTCCACTCTCGACTGGCACGCGAGCCAATGAAGTATGCACAGGGGCCTTCGCAGGAGGTGGGGTCACCACCGAGTATCGCGTCTAGCTCTTTGTTGAACTGGCGAGCTGGTGGGAACAGCACCGGAGTGTTGGTTTGCCTCCAGCACCTTGTGGTAGGCATTCTGTAGCTCCTTCACTTTTACCCTACATTGCCCCTTTCTATCATGCATTGTGAAATCTGTCCCTAGGTGTCATAATTCCTATGGCTGGAGTGCTGCTGGGACTGCACAGTCCCCTCTCCCCAAATGCCAATGAGGTCTAGCAGCTCGGCATTGCTCCAAGCGGGGGATCACCTGGTGCGTGGAGCAGGCATAGCCACCTGGAAAGATGTGCACGCATCACAAAGCAAACAGGAAGGGGACTTTCAAAGTGGCAAAGGAATGTATGGGGTGGGGATGACGGTTGGTCACCTGAGGGCAGGGCAGTGGAGTTCAAACCAATGAGCAGAGAGATGAGAACAGGCATTGTGGGACAGCTCCCAGAGGTCAATCGCAGCACTGTAATTGCTATGGTGTCTACACTGGCACCGCAGCGCTGTAGCTCCGGCACAGAAAGCTCTATGCTTGTCACAGGGGTGGTTTTTTTTACAGCGCTGCAACTGCGCAGTTTCTGTGCACTAAGTGGCTTGGCAGTGTGTACACCTCGGGAGTTACAGTGCAGAAATCTGCTTTACTGCGCAGAAACTTGCCAGTGTAGACAAGGCGTAAGTACTTGTAAAGAGGACAACTTTCCGTAGAAGGGCACTGAAGGCTTGATTCTTATCATTCTAACATTGACATCATTCTGTTGATAGCAATGGAATGACTCTTATTTACATTGGTGTAATTGCAGTCAGAATAAGACCCTATGTACCATGGCAAACCAGAGACAAACACTAATTCAGGTAACCCTAACCCAAGGATTTGTTTTTAACTTACTTCGAAGACATTTTTAGTAAGCATAAAATGTGATCTGTGAATTACACTGTAAAGATGCTTTACTTTTTCAGTCATGGATAATCTGTGTTATAAGATCATACAACAGTCAGACAAATTAGAGCTTTTTCACCATCTGTTTTTGGAAAATGTCACACCCCTTTCATGAAGTTGAGGGAATGTTTGGGATTATAATTTACAGCCATCCAAAGCATCAATTTTTCCAGTCAGCAGAAAGTTAATAAATGCAATGTTCAAATTGGTCTTGTGAAACTTGGTTTTGTGATGTTGCCTAGCAAAGCAGATCCTGACTAACGCAATTTAAAAGCCTGACGTGCCACATAATGCACAAAGCGATATATATAAACCAGGAAGCAATCCAAAGGAAACAGCACATTTTAGCCCTGCTACAGCCCATCCACGAGAACACGGATGGAGAAAATAGGTGCTGGCTGCTTTAGCCAGCAAATGTAAGTATTTTTGCTTCTGTTTATCTCTGAAAGTATTAAGACTGCCTAAGTAGTTTAAGCCAGGATTCCTCAGGGCTGTTTGTTTGGGCTTTGTTATCCTCTACTTCTGTTTATTCTCTGACATGGTTTTGAGAAAGACAAGCTGGCTGAAAGCTTGCCTCTCTCACCAACAGAAGTTGGTCCAATAGAAGCTATTACCTCACCCACTTGTCTCTCTCATATCCTGGGACCAACATGGCTGCAACAACACTGCAAACAACAATTCTGAGAGGAATTTTGTAATGACACGTTCATTTTATATTAAATATAATCAGTGATATTGTGTTCTTATCAGAGTATGCAGGCATCATAATGCATGTTATGAAACTGCTACTGTTAACTGAGATTTGTTAAGTATTCTGACATCCTTGAATGAAAGGAGCTGTAGAAATTAAAAATATTGTAGACCATAACCTAAAGATTTTACTCTCTCTTAATTCAGGAAAACTCCCTTTGGTTTCTAATGAAGTTTTATCGGAATAAGGACTGAATAAAAATGGAATTAGACCATTAGGGTCATGCCCTATAGAAAGTGACCCATTTGGAAATATTCTGTAACTAATGCTACTAAAGAAATGTTTAAAAATATAAATAAATAAAGACGGCCAGATTTGCTACTTTGCGCTTGTTAAAGCAGAGTGGGAGGCTATCCTGGAGCCAGTTATGATTCCCTATTTTCAGTTAGGGTTGACAACTGTCTAATCATACAAACCCAATATCCCTGCCCTGTCCCTTCCCTGAGGCTCCACCCCTGCCCCACCGCTTTTCTGAGGCCCTGCTCCTGCTCACTTCACACCCCCCTTCTCCCCCCCCCCCGTTGCTAGCTCTCTCTCACCCATATTCGCTTTCACCAGGCTGGGGCAGGGGGTTGGGATGTGAGAGGGGGTGCGGACTCTGGGCTGGGGCCTGAGGAGTTCAGAGTGTGGGAGGGGGCTCCAGGCTGAGCCTGGGGCAGGAGCTTGGGGTGCAGAAGGGGGCTCAGGGATGGGACAGGGGGTTGGGATGTGGGAGGGGGTGAGGGGTGTGGGCTCTGGGAGTGAGTTTGGGTGCAAAAGGGGACTCTGGCCCGGGGCAGGGTGTTGGGATTTGGGAGGGGGCGTGGACTCCTGGAGGGGTTCAGGACTGCGGCAGGGGGCTTGGGTGTGGGAGGGGGTCGAGGGTGCTGGCTCTGGGAGGGGGCTCAGGGCTGGGGCAAGGGTGCTGGCTCCAGCCGGATGGCGCTTACCTTGGATGGCTCCCAGTTGGCAGCACAACGAGGCTAAGGCAGGCTCCTTGCCTGCCCTGGCTCCACGCCAATCCCAGAAGCGGCCAGCACATCTCTGCGGCTCTTTGGGGGGTAGGGGACTCCGTGCGCTGGCCCTGCCTGAAGGCACCGCCCCCACAGCTCCCATTGACTATCGTTCCCAGCCAATGCGAGCTGCAGAGTCAGCGCTCAGGGGCAGCGCACGGAGACCTCCTGATCCCCGCCCCAGGAGCCTCAGGGATGTGCTGGCCATTTCTGGGAGCAGTGCAGGGCCAGGGCAGGCAGGGAGCCTGCCTTAGCCCCGCTACACTGCCAGACTTTTAGTGGCCTAAAATCTCTCGGTTTGGCTTCAGTAGCCTCTGGGAGATAGAGCCCAGTTCTGGGAGACTCCTGGCAAAACCGAGAGGGTTGGCAACCCTAGTTTCAGTCCAGCCTCAATGCAGGTTAGAGCAACCCAGGTCAGGGGCTGGTTGCTTTAACCAGTGCCAATTAAGGATAGCTGGAATACAGTGCAGCATCTAACTGCTCCTCCTCCATTCTCCTCACCTGCACCGAGGGCTATCGAGATGGCAATGCAGGAGCCAGCTAAATTGGCTCTCTATACTCTGGGGCCCTTCCCATGCTGAAGGTATCCCTGGCTAGAGGGATGCAGTCAGACTTTTATTCCCTTTGTGTAGCCTGAGAGGCACACAGGAAGCAGAGGAAGGCACATAATCTACCCCATTATCTATATCTATCCATATACATACACTCTCTCTCTCTCTCTATCACACACACACACACACACGATGGATGCCTAGGATAGATGCGGTTTCAACCTCATAGGGAGGGCTCTGAGTCACTCCACAGAATTCTTTCCCTGGTGTTTGACTGGTGGATCTTGCCCACATGTTCAGGGTTTAACTGATGGCCATATTTGGGGTTGGGAAGGAATTTCTCCCCAGGTCAGATTGGCAGAGACCCTGGGGCATAAGCATTGACTCCGGGGGTGCTCATGGAAAAAAATAGTGGGTGCTCAGCACCCACCAGCCACAGTTGTTCAATGGGGCCCTGCTGATCAGCTGTTTGGCAGCTGAGGAATAGGTTGTGGGGGAGGGCAGAGAGTGGTGGGCGGGCAGTGGCCTCGGGGAGGGGGTGGAGCAGGAGTGGGACGAGGGAGAGTGAGGGCTTCAGGGAGGGGCAGGGTGGGGGTGGGAAGAGGTGGAGCAAGGGTGGGGTGTCAGGGGAAGGGGTGGAGTGGGACCAGGGCCTCAGGGCAGAGCAGGGGTGGAGCTTTGATTGATGTGAAGTTTGGATGGATTCAAAGTTAGTTTTCCATTTGTTTTTTGTTACCACGCTCCCGAGAAGAGTTGTAAAGCTGAATAATTAATTAATTGCATGTATTCTCTCAGTTTGAAATATTAACAAACAACTTCCATCTGTATACACGTCACCCACAGATACAGCTGGCAGTCTTGAGTTTAGCTGGCATCCCCTCGTTAGCTTAATAGAGCTATACAGTATACAGCTATAGAAGGTTTACAAAGTACTTTGTTGGTGTGGGGCAAATAATGCTTTCAGGAGCTGTAGAAGTTGTCCCATTAAGAATATTTTTAATGAAAACATGCACAGTTTTAGTGCAATCTGCTGCACATCCAAAGATTAAAATATGCGTTTTTCAGAAGTGACTTTATAAGCGAGCAGTACACTTTAGTACTATGTCAAATCAGAGATTATCCAAATTGAAGAAGAGACACATGACTTTCCCAATTTTTTTTTTCAGTTCTTACTGGAGATGAGCCTGTACCAAGCTCCCAGATATGACAAAGAAGCTTTGAGGATTTTTCCTGTTTCAAACTTAGATCACAGAAATGTAAGGCTGGAAGGGATCTTGAGCAGTCTTTCAGTCCAGCCCCCCTGGGTTGAGGCAAGACCAAGTTATACCTAGAGCATCCCTGACAGGTGTTTGTCTAACCTATTCTTAAAAATCGTCAATGATGGGGATTCCTCAATCTGCCTTGGAAGCCTGTTCCAGTGCTTTATTATCCTTATCTGGATTTTCATTTCATTAACTGCTCACGTCTTTATAAAGAGTCAAACCAAAACTGGATTCAAACACCCATCTGACCCACCATCTCCAACTCAAGGGATGTTTCAAATTGAGCCTGATTCTAACAGTGTGCCCATCTTTAAACACCTTTCTCCACTCCTCACCCTCAGAGGTGACATGCATCTATGTCTCAGTAACATATTACCTGCTATATTCTTCTCTTGTTATATCAGCTCAAGCCCACTGATTTAATTGGAGTAGCACTCGTCACTGTGTAATGACAGGAGAATTTAGCTTTATGAGAGGGAGTACAGAATAATTTTTCCAATTCATCTACAGGGGAATTAAATGAAGGCAAAGCGTTATTGCCTGTATTGCAGGTTAGCCAAGATCCTGGGGCTAAGCACTCCTACTCTTGTCAAAAGGATTATTTTGATGACTCATTTACACTTGTAACTAAAGTCTGAGAGCATGAAAATCATCTGGGTCAATCTGATACAAGTCCAAGCCTCAACCAGTAACAGATTAAGTGGGGAAAGTCTTAATCTAGAAAATAGTTTTGTGAGAATTACAACACCAAGCAGCACTCAGCATTATTTCTTTCACAATATCTCATAAAAAACAAACAAAAACTCCAATAAACCAAGACTTGAGGGAAGTTGCACTGGAAAAAACTTGATGAATAAAATACTCATATGTGAAGGAAATGTTTCTATTATACCTAGTAAAATTTCTGGGCATTCTGATCTGATTTAAACTCAACATTCGAGTAGCAGGAAACTGATAATTGTCATAACTGTAGTAAGAATAAAGCCAGGATGAACATTAACATGGAACTATTGCAGCAAAAGCCTTAGGTATAGGCATGCAACACGTACTTTTTACCAATGGCTCATACAAAATTGCTTGAGTAGCCACAAACAATATTATTTATGATCAGGAAAGATCCTTTTAAATCTCATCTTTTACTGTGCACCGATAGGGTTTTAGAGTGAGGGACCAGAGCTAACAAACATGTTTGACACTTTTATTACTCTAATAAACTACATGAGTCTTAACCTAAAGATTCTTTGGAGTGATCTTTAATGACAAAATAAGCAATAGGTCATCAATAGTTTTTGGGGTCATTGATCTGCCATCTACAAATTTCCCATGACCCCAACAGTCATTCTAATTCATCACAAATGTACCTGACGTGTATTACACAGTTTGGGCCAGTCCCTGAGAAGATCGGAACATCTACAAATCCCACTGAATGTAATGTAGGGTGTAGGCAGTCTACCCCTTCTGGCAATTTGACCTTTTAAAATATAAGGCCAAATCTTGAGGTCCTTAGTCAGCTTTCACTCAGACCTTACCTAATGCAAAACTCCTATTGAAGTTAATGGGAGTCTTGCATGGGTAAAAGCTGAATAAAGACCTCAGGATTTGGCCCTTATTAGATTGTTTCAGCATAATAATAAGAAATGGCTATGAAGAATTACTAATATGATATAGCTGTTCTAAAGTACTCATATGAGGCAATACTTAACTTCCCACAGGACAGAAATGGAAAATCTACTCTTTTCTTTTCATTGAATTAAAGGGAAAGGTGAAGTGCTTCCAGTTTCTCGGGCTAGAGGAAAATGCTCACAATTCATTTCACACAGTTTTTATCAGCTAAGAGATGACTCCAGTTGGAGTGCACAGGCACTGGCTGTTTTCATAGGATGCTATGGGAAAGCTGCTTCAAAACTCATGTCCCTGCTGCTCCAGGTCTTAGTCTGGATGTAAAGTCTTCCCATAATTTTCACCTCCTGTCTCAGTATCTCATAACCTACAACAACCACAGAATTCCTTCCTCCCTCCCATTTGTAATTTCTTACAGTGCTCTGAACCATTCCTCTACTCCCAGATCAGTCCAGACAGATATAATAACATCCAGATGGAGCCAGCAGGAGTCCAATTTAACAAACAAACAAACCAGAGATATGCAACCAGCCTTGGTGGGAAATGAGTGAAGTCCATAATTTTAGCTCTGTTAAACACAGCACAAAATGCCAGTATTTGCCATATAGACAAAATACACTGGTTGGGGAATAATTTATTGCTTGTTGTCTTTTGAAACTATAGTACCAATAAGCAATAATAATTTATTTGTTATAAAAAGAACTTGAAATGTGTGTCAGGCTCTAAACCATTGGTTTTCAACTGAGGTCTGTGCACACCTGGGGGTCCACAGACTATGTCTAAAATTTCCAAAGGGGTCTGCACCTCCATTGGACATTTTTTTAGAGGTCTGCAAATGAAAAAAAGTCAACCCCCCCTGCTCTAGATTGTTACCATGAGAACTGTAAAAATAAAATCAACATACTGGACAAATTTAGAATAGTTAAATTGCTGAGGACAGATGTCTATGAGGCCAGGCTCCATTTAGTGTTTAAAGCAGCCGTGAGAATGCTACATCATCATTACTCAATCTAAACATAAAGACAGAATGTTGTGGCAGCTGCAGAAAGGGTGGGAGAGACTATGATGAACCTAAGGTGACCAGATGTCCCGATTTTATAGGGACAGTCCTGATTTTTGGGTCTTTTTCTTATATAAGCTCCCATTACCCCCCCACCCCGTCCCGATTTTTCACACTTGCTGTCTGGTCACCCTAGATGAACCTAACAGTAGGATACAGGCTGCTTCTTTTATGAGGGCCACTGGGCAATCCCATCAGCCTCTGGGATTAGGCAGTGGTAGCATGGTCTGTGAAAAATGAGTGTTCTATTAATGGGGCAGTGCTTCAACACCATCTTTCCCCATTGGAATGGCCTCTACTTTTTTGCCAGGTTGTAGGCCAGGGCCATTTTGGGATATTTGATATTCATCCACATAAAAATGAATGTTGATAGAGAGTTTCCTTTTGTATCACAATACCCTCTTTCCCACTGTTCTTACTCCTGCACCTATAGGCCTCAGTGATCAGGCTTGTGACTTGGTGACAGTGAGCGGGCTTGTTGAATATATGGTAGATGCAAAAGAAAAAACACAAGACCAGGTATCATGGACACTAACTTCTTTACCAAAAGGGATTCTCTCTAGGGCCACCCAAACAAGTCCATTTGCTCGCATGTGAAAATGTACTTCTGGGAATCCTGATGAACACAAGTTAGCCACTATAACTTTAACTATGGTTAGTTGGTTAACGACCATAACATTTATAATACTGTTCTCAATAGGACATGTTTCTGATGATAATTCCTGGATGAAATTGACAGGAGAAATAATTCTTCTGCTCTACTCTGCAATGATTAGGCCTCAACTGGAGTAGTGTGTCCAGTTCTGGGTGCCATATTTCAGGAAAGATGTGAACAAAATGGAGAAAGACCAGAGAAGAGCAACAAAAATGATTAAAGCTCTAGAGTACATGACCTATCAGGAAATGTTGAAAAAAATGGGTTTGTTTAGTCTGGAAAAGACAAGACAGAGGGGACATGATAACAGTTTTCACGTACATAAAAGGTTGTTACAAGGAGGAGGAGGAAGAATTGTTCTTTTTAATCTCTGAGGATAGGACAAGAAGCAATGGGCTTAAATTGCAGGAAGGGAGGTCTAGGCTGGACATTAGGAAAAACTTCTGAACTGTCAGGATGGTTAAGCAATGGAATAAATTGCCAAGGGAGGCTTTGGAATCTCCATCATTGGAGATTTTTAAGAGCAGGTTAGACAAACATCTGTCAGGGATTGTCTAGATAATACTTAGTCCTGTCATGAGTGCATGGGACTGGACTAGATGACCTCTTGAGGTCCCTTCCAGTCTTATGAGTCTATGGTATTCTCCCTGTTTTATTCATTTATTTGATCTGTGAAATGAGTAACTTCATTTTATTCTTCTAGTCTTTTAATGTGTTGTATTTTAAAAATAGTTTTCTAATATAAACATGGAAAAAGTATTGATACACTAATGTTTCTTGAACTATTGTTTTCAAGACAAGTAAGTACAAAAAATGAAGAACATTTATGCAATGAACTCAGCAAACAAAATACGGATATCAGGCCAGATTCTGATCTCATCTATACCAATATGAATCCACAGTCACTCCAAGTCAGCAGAGTGACTCCAGATTGATACTGACATTATTTACAATAAAAATTCAGTCCCTTGGGTTTGTTCTCAATTGCTTTCACAAAAGTTGCAATGTTCAGTATTTTCTTACAACTATTGGTTATGAAGCTGGATAATAAACCAATGTCATGATTATATTATAGTAAACAAGTTAGTAGTAAGTGTCTATAACAAATGGAGAGATAGTTAAACTTTCTGAAATCTATCTCATTACAGGACTTCTTCCCTATCCAGTGTCCTTCTGAAGAGAGACCACATGAGAGATCTCAGAAGATACTTGGTACTCAAATATATTCAGTACTTAGTCCTGCCTTCTTCAAATGCTCTCATTACTCTTTTGGGACTTTTAGGCAGTCTGTATACAATACTCATTCTGAAGTCTCCAAGCATATCATACAAGTCCACTGCTGTTTTTATTTCATACATAGCAAAAGCAGACACACTGGTTTTTGTTAGCATTGTTTCCAAGATGATCATGGAGCCATTTGATGTTAAAATCGTATCTGCAGCCTTTACAACAGCCCTGTGGCAGAATTTCCTGACTGCAAATACACATATTTGCTGCCTGCTGCTAACCTGTGTTACTTTTGAGGCCCTTTTGATAAGCATATTTTCAGTAGAATCGCGCCATATAAGGACTGTGAAATACGCCAGACGGACATCTAATATGATCTACACTGTAGTAATTGCAGAATGCATCATTTTCCAGATGGAGGACTTCCAGGAACCTTTTGGCTTCAACAGTCAATATGTTTTGTTGCTTCACTTCTGTTACAGAGCATCGTCTCTTCTCAGGTCTCTTAGTTATTCCATAGGCTTGTCTTTAAGGATAATCAATGTATATATTTACTACAAAATATTTTTTAATGTGTCTAATAGGTCTAGGCTAAAGACAAAGTAATGTACCTCCTAGAAGAAACAAGTACTCTATAGCCCAATATAGAGAATATGGAAAATGCTCTTTTAAAAGTGATGGGGTTTGAATTACATAAACATAAGCCAGGCAATCCAGGATCAAGGCTGATTGTTTTATGACTAGGTATTTAAGTTTGTCATGCTGAGCTGATAAATAATGATATGTATTGCAGAGCTGAGGAAAAGCTAAACTAACCGGAGAGTGCTGTCAGCCTCAGCACAAGATTCACTTGCTTGGAAAGGCGAGGACTGAGCCATAAAGTTAGTGATTTTATAGATGTGACAAATTTATTACCAATTTAAAATGGGTTTAAGAAATTAAGCAATCTGGATATCATTATTCATATTAAAACAATGCTTATGGACTGAATCAGGGATACAGGCCGCATCATGCCAACTGCTATAAAAATATGTAGCAAAGAGCCAGTCCATGCTGCAAAGAACTCACAGTTCAAGTTAATCATGACACTCAACAGGTAGACGAGCTGCGTTCATGCAGTAGCTTGCCACCTGCCTAGCCATTATCAACATGCAGGGTTCTGCAAGCAGCTCACACCTGTTGTGATATAATGCCATAGCACACTACTTGCAGTTACTTTTATATATTTACGTTAGCACATTAGCAAATAGCCCCTGAAACTTCCCCCAACTGAAATAAAGAGAAACTGAAGGGATAGATTATGGTTGTCCTAAAGGGGGGGTTTCTAGTCACTTTTTCTCCCAGAGAATTTAAGCAAGAGGCAACCATAATTTGGACAGCTGTGCTCCCAGCAGGCAGTGAGGGGAAGATGGACTAGTGCTATTAACAGAGTGCCAAATTCCAGAGGACTTTGTGCAGGAAAGGACTTGGCCATGGATCTGTGTGTGGCTGCTCTGAGGAAGAGTGTAGTGTGCACTTGTTACACAGTTCATCTTGAGGCTTTATGCAGTTCATAGACATAATAATACTTCCAGCTGCTGTATTCCAGTGATGCTCCACCGGCTCCTCACAACATAGCTCAGGATTTTACAAGCCATAGCCCTTCTCATATGGATACTAGAGTTCTTTGATAGAAATTTTCAATTGACACTAGAAAGTCCCTGTTGCTTAGAAGAGGGAATGTGGTTTTAAGGTGAAGTTTCAGAATGAATGGCAGGAGCCCTGCTTCTATTCTTGGTTCAATCCCTTCCTGCTTTCTAACCTTGAGCAAATGATTTATGGCCAATTTTTCCAACATAGCCTCTAATTTGGTTGCCTAAATATGTGTTCCCAGCACTAGACATTTGTGACCAGGTTTTCACAGAGGCCAACCACCTATCAACTCAAATTTAAACCAATAGGAGCTCCAGATGCTCTGCCAATCTGAAAGTTATAGCTTCAGTTTAGCCTATAGTTGGAAAAAGGGAGATCCCAAAATTTAGGCACCAAATATTAGAAAATTTGGCCTTTAACAGCTATGCTTCAGTCTCCCCCATCTGTAAAGGGGTATAATAATGATTACATTACCTACCTCACAAGGGGGTTGTGAGGCTTCATTTTTGTGAAGTGATGTGGAATCCAAAATGGTGGAAGTTGCTACGGAAATGAAAAGTGAATCAGGATATATTAACAGTATCAGTTGCCCAGCTTCCATATACAGCCTTCATCTACTGTGTTTGCAAACTTTCCAGATACATACACAGCTAGAATTCACCCACTGTGCTGCTTTAAATTGCAGGCTCACTATAACAATCCACTGATTTGAAAAGAAACACAGTATTCCAGCACAATGTACAGATACGGCCAAAATCAGCTCACACTTTCAGTCAGCTCTAAATTTCCTTTCTTTGGTTTACATTAGACCCTTACAGCCAAGGTTGCACTAAGGTCTAGAGTAATTGTTTATGGTGGTAAACTTTCTTTGCATTTACACTGCCGTAAGTGAAAACAGGATTTGGTTCCTTGGGACAATTTTTCAAGGGGCCACAATCCGGTTTCTGAAATTCCAGGTGCTTAAAGAGACACTGTCTGTGTCAATTTCCTGCAATATCTTTGGGAGATATTATTGAATTAAGTTTAAGTTTCTTTGGGGTCATTGTATTAAATGCAAAAGTTATGTATTATTATGGGCTGAGATGATCAAAGGCCTATATTGAACAATATGGCAGACAAGAATAAATTTATGGGACAATGTGTGTGAAGAAAATTTCCTGGGAATTATCCAGGGGGAGGTGAATGCAAATTTTCCCTGCCTTTGGTTATGCAAAAACCCAGCCCTTTGAAGCTACTCCCTGAGGAGAGGAAGACTGTCTGCTGATTACCTGTTCCCAGTGTCCCAAGATCAAAGACCCAAACTATGTAAAGGAGAAACTCACAGATTGATGGGGGTTCTTGTTCTGAGCAGAAGCTGTTATGAACTTGTGACCACAGAAAAACTTCTTTGTGGAATTTGAAGGACTGAAACCTGCTAGAGCACAGGTGGGCAAACTTTTTGGCCTGAGAGCCACATCTGGGTATGG
The DNA here is from genome assembly GCF_007399415.2 of Gopherus evgoodei. NCBI lineage: Eukaryota > Metazoa > Chordata > Testudines > Testudinidae > Gopherus > Gopherus evgoodei. Next base: position 82,270,446 of record NC_044330.1, on the reverse strand, counting down.
AAATTGTATGGTGGGCCATGAATGCTCATGAAAGTGGGGGCTGGGATGTGTGGGGGGGGGAGGGCTTTGGCTGGGGTGCATGTTCTGGGGTGGGGCTGGGGATGAGGGGTTGGGGTGCAGGAGGGTGCTCAAGGCTGGGACCGAGGGGCTCAGAGGGCAGGAGGAGGGTCAGAGATGGGGCAGGGTGTTGGGGTGAGGGGAGAGGCTCAGGGGTGCAGTCTCTGGGCAGCGCTTACCTCAAGCAGCTCCCAGAAGCAGCGGCATGTCCTCCATCTGGCTCCTATGTGGAGGTGCGACCAGGTGGCTCTGTGCGCTTCCCCGTCTGCAGGTGCTGCCTCTGCAGCTCCCATTGGCCATGGATGCGGCAGGGACGTAGTTTGCTTACCTGTGTGCTAGAGCCTGACTGGAGTTGGGATGATCTCTAGTAAGCTTATTTGCAGGCATGTAGTTTCTTTTATTGTTTTTTTAAATGTTTCCTCTCTAATGCATTCCCTTAAGGACAAATGTGCTTGCTTAGAAAGGATTGTGTGATAAATGTGGGCAGTTATGCTGTTTATAACCTCTGAGGAGAAAGCAAAGTAGGCCTCTTCAGGCACTTTGACTTGCTGGGGAACTCTCAGTGTAGGCAGGGAACTGTGCAGCCTGGAAAGACCCTGGTAAGCAAGGAGAGAGATCTGAGTCTCTGCTCAAGAGAGATGATGGCTGAGGAGCTCTGTGCCCTTGCTGGACCATGAAGAGGGAATACAGGTGCAATTTCCCTGAAGTGTGAGAAGTTAAAAGCAGTTTCACTCATTACATGTCGGTCAGTCCAGTGGCAATGTCTAAGTTTTTGCATTTTACTATTTTAAACGTGTTCTCTGACCCTCAGTTGCTAGATCACCACCACACAAACAAAAGGGCAAACCCAACTACACAAGGGGACACAGCAGAATTGAGTGCACAGAAAGTACTCTCAAATGCACTAAAGGTGTAATTCATCTTGTGCTGAGCACTAACACATGACTAATGGTGCATGTGTCCTGTGATGGCCCTCTGGACTGGGCTGAATTTCACATGCAGTAAATGAAAAAAATAACAGAGAAAAATATTTTTCTCTAATTCGCTTTATTTTAGATAAAATAGTCTGAGGTGTTATTGAGTGGCAAACCTCTCTGAGGGAGCAGTATGACTGTAAAGTGGACGGCTGCTCTTTAGGTTTATGTCTGAATGTATTTTTTTCTGCCAAGTTTTCATGTGATAGACTTATTTGCACAAGTATGCCTGGCTGATTAACCCCAAGATCATCTTAGTGCTGTTCTCTGCCTTCCTCTTCCCTTTATACTTATATCTACTTATGATCCTCACTTGGTTTGTCACATCCAATTTAGATTGTGTCTAAGGGCACGTCTACAGTACCCGCCCGGATTGGTGGGTAGTAATTGATCTATTGGGGATCGATTTATTACGTCTCATCTAGAATTGACGCCCGTACTCCACCTCAGCATGAGGAGTAAGCAGAGTCGACAGGGGAATCGCGGCAGTTGACTTGCTGCCATCCTCATGGCCAGATATGTCGAATAAGATACTTCGACTTCAGCTACATGAATAGCGTAGCTGAAGTTGCGTATCTTAAATCGATTTTCCCCCACTCCTCAGTGTAGACCAGCCCTAAGGCTGGATCTTTAATTGTTTGTGTGAGGTGCATAGCATGTTTTTGGACACTGTTCTTCCCCATGCCCTCAAATCAAACCATGAATGAATGAATAAAATTACAGAAGTACCCAATGGGCTATGAGTTATAAAGATACCAAGCTCTTACATACTAATACTGAGATTTTCAAAGCCATCCAAATCCCTTTGGCAGAAATGATAGTAACTAAGATAGAGAAAAATCATCTGCTTAAGTGCAAACGTTTGCTAATTAGCAATGTCAAATAATAGTGCAGAAAATGAAAAACAGAAATGGAGTGAAACCTGTTTGACATGATCACTCAGAGAACTCAGGGCTGGTTTTCTAGTAAAGGCAAGGCAGAATTGTGCTCAAATCATTTAGAGAAACTTTGGAGTCATCTCTTAAGATAGGAGGTTGTCTAATAAAGCTGGCTGGTCGCTTTGATAAGTTGTCAGATGTTCCCATTCTGAAAGTCCTTTCTAAATGTTACTTTAAACTGGATATTTCTTTTTAAGTGGACTTTATTCATGGAAAATTATTTGAATGTAAAGAACTGTAACTAATGTTCAGGTGATTGTATTTTCTGCTGTATTAGAATCCTTAGAACATGAAGCCTCAAAATGTCCTTGCATTATTTAGCCATTGAAGAAAAGGTGCTCAGTATATTTTTATCAAGATTTGATTTCCTCCTATCTATTTGTTTATAAACATGAGTATCATTTTTTTTACATTAAAGATGTACATGTTGGTTTTGTGTGTTTCAAAAGTGTCTTTCACCACCACACCTGTGGCCCCATCCTGCAAAAACTGATGCAGGCGAATGGCTGTTGTCATGGGAGTGGTCCCATTGACTTTAATGAGGCTTCTCACATCTGTAAGGACGTGTTTACATGATGAGGTAATGCACAATGGTGTTATTTCTAAAGTGCACTAACATATTGTGCATTAATTGGCCCATGTTGATCCAGCTGGTGCTCATCACAGGTTCCCACCATGGTCACACCGCCATAGTGTGCCTTACCCCACCATGTAGAAAGTCCTAAGAGAAGAATTGAGCCTTGAATATGTGAAATCACAACATGGTTGGAATCATTTTGTCATATGTTTCTAAGGAGCCCCTTCCTTCCATGTCATAGAAACATACAGCTGACATTTCCTTCTCCCCACACTTGATTTTGGAAGTGAATTAAAATAAATTTAACCCATAGCTTTCTTAAAAAGAAATAAAATAAGACAAGAGCTCAGTGGTTTGAGCATTGGCCTGCTAAACCCAGGGTTATGAGTTCAATCCTTGAGGGGGCCATTTCGGGATTGGTCCTGCTTTGAGCAGGGGGTTGGACTAGATGCCCTCCTGAGGTCCCTTCCACTCCTAATAATCTATGATTCTAAGGATTTAGAACCATCAGATTCAGCTTATAACAATTCCACAGCTCACCCTAGTCTAGAATACAGCAGTGCTTTTAAGGTTTTACCTACACCACTAGTAGTCACAGTAGAGAAAATCCTCCCACTCACCAGCATGGGGCTAGGCCAGGGGCAGTCAAAGTTTTTGGCCTGAGGATCGCATCAGGTTTCATAAATTGTATGGAGGGCCAGTTAGGGGAGGGGGTCATGGCCCGGCCCCCACCTCCTATCTGCCCCCTTTGGGACTCCTGCCCCATCCAACCCCAGCTGTTCCCTGATGGCCCCTGTGGGAGCCCCCTGCTCCCTGTCCCCTGACTGCCCCCAGATCCCTGCCACCCCATCCAACCCCTCCTCTCATTCCTGATGGCCCCCTCAGGACTCCTGCCCCATCCAACCACCCCTTCTCCCTGTCTCCTGACTGCCCTCGGAACCCCTGTCCATGACTGCCCCCTGCCGCCCCATCCAACCCCCCCTCCTTCCTGACTGCCTCTCTGGGACCCCTGCCTCCATTCAACCCCCTGTTCCCCCTGATCACCATTCACACCCCTGACCACCCCACCAAACTCCCCTGCCCTCTATCCAACCCCTACTGCTCCCTGCCCCCTTACCGTGCTGCCTGGAGCACCAGTGGCTGGCGGCACTACAGCCACACCACCCAGCTGGAGCTGGGCCATGCTGCCACTGCCTCCACCCTGCAGCTAGAGCACTGGGTCAGGCTGGACTCTGCAGCTGCACTGCCCCAGGAGCTCACAGTCCCACCACCCAGAGCATTTCACTGGTGGCGGAGTGAGCGAGCTGAGGCAGTGGGCGAGGGGAACAGCAGGGGAGGGGCCGGGGGCTAGCCTCCCAGGCCAGGAGCTCAGGGGCCGAGCAGGATGGTCCCACAGGCCGGATGTGGCCTGCGGGCTGTAGTTTGCCCATCCCTGGTGTAGGCCATATGTGCATTAGACTTATTACACTGGGGCAGGCTAAATTTGAGCAAGTCACACAGCTCTGCAGGGTCTCCCTCTTTGCTGCCAAGGAGAGGGTCTGGTACCATGGTGAAGGCACAGATGTAGTGACGGACTACTGATACACAGCTCCTTCACTCCTTTTGCCCTGCAGAGGCAGTTCATTAGGTTGTGGAGTCTGTGCCAGCCCCCGAGATTGCAATAGCAGTTGTGAAGCAGCTCTGCTCCCTGAGGCTTAATGGTTGCAAAGGGGTGGGTATATGGTTTCCCCTCTTCTGGCCCCCTTGGAGTTCCCCAGCTCTTGAGCCAGTTACTTGGGGCATACACTGGGAAGAATATGTGCCTGTGAGAGATCAGTGCTCAGTGCTGGGATCACAGTGACGATAGATGGGCAGATCCACCAGCCACAACACTAATGAAAACAGATAAAAATAACTTCAAATAGCTTTTAAACTTGCCCAAGTGTGTGTGTGTGTGTGTGGGGGGGGAAATCAAACACCTACCCTTCCTAATGCCTATAACACTACAAAGCTCATCACATACATTAGCCTTTAACAAATCCTTTCCCACCAGCAGAGTGACAGGCTACAGCTTTTACTGTGCCACGGACCTAAGTTAATTTCAACTCTCTACATCCTGTATGGCTTAGGCCCTTTAAAAACGACCTCATTCCTTATATGATAGCAGGACAGCTGAGATAAGTTCAGGCATTGAAGCTAATCTCTCTAATTAAACAGAAAGGTCCTTGGCTCTGGACCAGGGGTCGGCAACCTCTGGCACACGCTTCACCAGGGTAAGCACCCTTGCGGGCCAGGCCAGTTTGTTTACCTGCCACATTGGCAGGTTCAGCCAATCGCGGCTCCCACTGGCCACGGTTTGCCATCCCAGGCCAATGGGGGCGGCAGGAAGCCGCAGTCAGCACATCCCTCGGCCCGCAGCACTTCCTGCCACCCCCATTGGCCTGGGATGGCGAACTATGGCCAGTGGGAGCCGCGACTGGCCGAACCTGCCAACACGGCAGGTAAACTAACTGGCCCAACCCGCCAGGGTGCTTACCTTGGCAAGCCGCGTGCCAGAGGTTGCCAACCCCTGCTCTGGACTATTCCTCTGCCTTGAACTGACAGATCTGGTGACCCTCATGGAATGCAGTAATGCTTTCCCAAGCTTTTCCAGAGGAGGCTGGAATAACACAGGAAGACTGAAGGTTATTTGTAGAGATTAGGGTTCCCTTTTCCCAACCTGTTGGGTTGTTTCGAAAGCGTTAAGTCATTCTTGTTTTGCACTTTGGTAATTTTTTACATATATACACGTAGGACAAGCTTGCACTGTGGACTTTAGCCATCAGGTCAAGTCCATTAGCTAATCTCTCTGGGTTAAACAGAAAGGTCCTTGACTCTTACTTGGCATCTATTAAAACAGCTTTGTAAACACCCAGGGATGTTTGAAAGCTTTCATTAAAAAGCTTCTACATAAAATAAATAATAAATAATAATAATTAATCAGAAGCAGCTTTCTCACCCATGCTGTCACTGGACCAATCTGCTATTTAGGCAGCAAATTATGATTTTATTCCAGTAATTTACAAAATCTTGAAAATACCCTAAGGCACTCTCATAAAATAAGAAATATGGCTAAAATGAATATTTATTTATTGAATTGTTTTCAAAACAGAAACGGTAATGATTTGAGCACTTCAAGGAAGAAGTTGTGTCACTAGTACTGCATGGAACACCATCTGGTGTATACAGCCACGAAGGGCCAGATTATGAAACTTTGAGTGTTATTGAGCAGCACTTTACTCCACTAAAAGTCCCAATGACTCCAAAAAAGGAAGTATACTCAAGTTAAAAAGGGTGCCAAAATCCAGCTAATTAATATTGCAAACATTAATACATAACCCAACATAGAGGACACCTTTAAAAAAACAACTTTAAAATAATGTATTGGCTTCTTTCCATCTTTTGCTTTAGCGGGGGTTAGAAAAAGAGAAAAAGAATCAGATAATTATTTGCAATTTCTTTGCAATTCCTTTCCTTTCATAATTACATAATCTTGCTCAACTATACTGATTGTGGGAGAGGAAAAAAGGGTGCAGAAAAGTCTAGCGCAATTGCACAAATTTGCACTTCTCAAGGTTACTTACCAATGACAGCATTTGTCTGTCTAATTCTGTTCTGGTAGGAATTTTGTGAAGGCAAGGTGCAGTTCTTCTGAACACTGGATGAGCATCTCCACTGAGCATACACATCTTCAAGTGCATGTGAATTAGTGGGGCTGTTTAGGAAAGGTGTAATTTAGACACTCCAATGTGGGTACTTAAAAGATTCATGCTATTATTTCTTGGAAACATGCATTAGTGAGGGGTTTTCCCTCTTTGATTGATAAGCCCTAGGAAATTTTATGCACAAACCTTCTATTAGGCAATAATAGAACTGCACAGATGAAATAAAGGGAATCAGGAATTCAGAAAAAGACCTCACTCTAGTAAATATAGTAGGACTTTTCCATATGAGGCCAGTCCTTTACTACTCCACTTTATGAGCAAATGGATTTATCACAGGCTAATGTGGATAGTATTTTTGGGAGCCCGTATCAGCAGCAAACCTCATGTTACAAGTGTCCAAAAGTTGCAACACTTCACCCACAGCCATTCAGCACAGAAGCATCTATTGCACAGAGGTTGCATGACCAACATAACAGGTTTAATGCCTTAATGGTGTGCAGATAGATTTGTAATATGAACTGAGGCATGAATTTAGATTGTTTTAGGGAGTAAATTGGAAGTCTTCAAAGTGCACAGAGTGGAAACTTTACCTAAAGTAAATCCTGATACTAGTGGATTTGGTAATCTAGCAAGCAAAGACATAACAATATCCAGTCAGCAAAGTTCAAACTGGAAATAAGATGCAAATTATTAACAGTGCAGGTAAATAACCATTGGACTAGACTGCCAAGGGATGGGTGGAAAGTTCTCCATCACTTGGAATCTTCAAATCAACACAGAGTATCTTTCTAAAAGATGTTTTAGTTCAGTGGCTTTCAAATTATGGGTCATGACCCTGTTTTAATGGGGTCACCACAGCTGGCATTAGACTTGCTGGGGCCTGAAGCTGAAGCCTGAGCCCCAGCACCCAGGGCCAACAGGACAGGGTAAGGAGGGTTGCAATGCTGGAAAGTGTGGGGACCACTGTTCTAGGCACTTCCAACTACTAGAAGCACAGCAAATACACAATACCAGATACAAACAAGGTTAAGTCAATGAGAGAGCTGCAGCTACTTATGGTATGCCAGTGGGCTCCATGGCCTTCATGTCGGCTTCCGTGCATGCCCTAAGAACTAATCAACCTTTCAATTGTTGGATTTAAAAACTGTAAAGCACACATATGAAAAAAACAGCAAAAGAAATACCAGGGCTAAGTGATTTTCTCCCAGGGTCTCTTTAATACACATTTCTACCATAAAGCCTATAAACCCCAGTCTTTGCCTCAACATAAAAGTATCTTAAGAAGAAAATTGTGAAATCTTCAGGAAATCTTATCACTCAAAGTAACCACATGATCCTGTCATAAGCCTTATTCTTTTCCTCCCCTCCATGTTGGTTGCCATCTCCCCTATCCTGACACATCTCCGAGCAAAATCCAGAGAGGTGCTGAGCACCCATTACAAATTGACAGTAGACAGTTCACCATTAGGATTGAATCTGGGTTAATCTTATGAGCCTGATTTTGGTTCCAGTTCTAATTTCCACCAGAGAAATCACATCAACCTCAAAACTGGTAGATCAGGTCTGGGTCTGAAGTACAAATCTTCTAATAAATCTGAAATAAGCTGAGGCAAGGGGCTCCTAAATTATGGCACCCTGTTCACCAGAGCACAAAGAGAGGAGTGAGATAAAGCCTAGTGTACTGGATTCCCCTAGCTGAGATCTAGGGCACAGGGCCAAACATTAGATGATTACAATCAAACTTGCCAACATTTTAATTAGTAATATTGTTATGGGCTAGCTGGGCCTGATGAACTTGTCTCAGTGCTCCCTACACAAGACTGGGAAGCAGAGAGAGAACCAGATGACAGAGACATTATCCCTTACCTGAATCTTCCGTACAGAGCCAGAGGGGTGGGAAGGCTCTGCTGCCCTGTTCTCCCCATTCCTGCATGTCTCCTAAAATATGGAGGAAGTAAACTCTACGAAATGGAGACTGGAGAAAGCAGAGGTTCTGTGGGGAGAAGATATGGGGAATTTCCATCTTCCCGTGGATTTCCTGCAGTCTGGGAGCAGAAAAGCCCGCTGAGTCTTAGGCTCACTGGGACGCTACATGCCTTTGAGAAGCTCACTGGGGGACCAGTCTCCCTCCCCCCATGAAGCTTAGTAGGCTTCTTTTGCACTAAGACTCATTGGGGCCAAGAAGCCTGTTTTGGCTTGATCGTGACTGAGAAGTCTATTTCATACTTCAGCAGATAGAAAGATGTGGCAGATAGCTGCAGTGCAGTTATTCTGTACTTTAATGACAATGATGTTCATGGCAACAATTGATACCCATCCTTTTTGATGGTCCATTGTATTGGTAAAAGCCTTTTGTGTAAACTCTGCTTTCCATTTTCCCTGAGTTGATAGTTACACACAGTTTTCAGTTAACTAAGCATGAAGCTTCTCAGTTTTATTTTAAGAAAATGTGAAATCACATACTTTCTCACAGTGCAAAATTTGTCAACAAAGTAATAGGAGAATGTAGACGTGATACATCATGTGTAGGAGCTCTCTAGGGTCATGGGAATAAACAGAAGTTTATTGCATTACAGTGTGGAACCAGGAACACTATAATTAGGCTAATGGCTTTTTTTACTTTAAAAACTTCCTACATTTTACTTAGGAGACTAATGTTGGTGCTGAAATGTCTCATGTCTGTCCTTACCTCAGATATATTTTTTTGAAAGAAAATGTGGTAAAAATTTCACTGAATCATTTCTGAGGGAGGTGTGTAAGCAGGAGAGAATATTTTTCACCAGTTTAAACCCTTTGAAGATACTCTTTGCAGAATTTTTTCAATTTGGAGAAACCAAAAAATGTCCTTTGATGTATACCTCCCACAAAAAAGGATGAACTGAGCTCACTGAACAGATGGCTGTGCTCGTTATTATTCATGATAGCATCATAGATCAAAATACTTTAGCTGGGGAACAACACTAGGACTTTGAACTCTAAGAAATTCTGAAAAAGTGATAGAGATCTACTGGCATTTTAAATTGGTCCCAATTTAACTCATTTTACAAATACCTGGAATATTTTAAAGTTGAATTTAACAAGACAGACTAGGATGTTTTTTAATGTTAGTTTAATCGGGTCATTTGTTTATCAGTGAAACAGTCTGCTTATCTGCAGAATTACTGAGAGGAAGGTATTTAGACATTTACAAGTATTCCCCTGGGCTTGCAGAGTGACTCAGCTAACTTGTGGCCTTGTCATAAGAGGATATTGAGCACCTCATGCAAGTTGCTGAGTGCTCTTCACTTCAAGAATAAAGGATATTCAGCACCTTGCAGAATTGGGCCCTTGATGTTTTATAGCCTTCTAAATGACTTCTATTTAGATGTATGCAGTATTGTCGTAACCCTTGGTCCCAGGATGTAAAAGACACAAGGCAGGTGAGGTATCTTTTAGTGGACCAACTTCTGTTGGTGAGAGGGACAAGTTTTTGAACTTAGAGGTGCCATTTCCAATGGCAGCAGAATTTCACAAGCAACACAAGTTTGTAATTTGCATGTAGTGCCCTCTACTGGAAAATTTATGTCTCATTCCTGATATCATCTGAAGAGGAAACTCATTCTCCTACTCTACCAAACACAAGGAGAAACATTAGTTTGATTCTTTACTCACTTATAGCCATGTGTAACAATGCTGCCCTTGGTGGGACACTTCTGAGAGCATCAGTTCAGGACAAATTGCTTAGAGCAGAGCAGTTACAGCCCAAGGCTGGGGTTCCTTTGCACACCAACGCCAACCAAACCAGCCAAACAGAGAAGACTTTGGTTTTACCACATTGGCTAACCAGAAGTCATATAAGCAATTCCCTTAGACACTCCAGTTTCCCAGTATCACCACCAGTGCCACTCGTTATGGGGACGAATGGTTATGAAAACCAATATTTCAGTAAAAGAAAAAAGATTCTCCCGATCCCAAAGGACCAAGCCCCAGACCCAGCTTAATATACAAGTCAGATCTTACCCACAAATAATGCTGTTGCCAAGCCTTTAGAATCTAAAATCTAAAGGTTTATTCATAAAAAAGAAAGAAATATAGATGAGAGTTAGAATTGGTTAAATGGGATCAATTACATACAGTAATGGCAAAGTTCTTTGTTCAGGCCTGTAGCAGTGGTGGAATAAACTGCAGGTTCAAATTAAGTTTCTGGAGTTGGGATGGGTCATTCAGTCTTTTGTTCAGAGCTTCAGTTTGTAGCAAGGACGGTCCAGAGGTCAGAAGCAGGATTGAAGACCAGGTGGAGGGGTTTTTAGGGCTTTTTATATTGTCTGCCCGTGGAATGACCTCTCTTTGTTCTTACTGTGGAAAATCACTGCAGCAAGATGAAGCTTAGAGTCACGTGGGCAAGTCACATGTCCATGCATGACTCAGTTTGCAAGCCGATGCCATTGTTTACATATTAGTTTGAACATTTCCAGGAAACTCAGACGTGGATTGGTGTATCCAAAAGTCCATTGTCAGGTAAGTGTTTCTTAATTGGGCACTTACTGAGAATAGTCCTTCCTCAAGAAGCTGAACAAATGCTTCACTGAGGCTACTAAGGGTATGTCTACATCTACAATTTTGCAGCGCTGGTTGTTACAGCTGTATTAGTACAGCTGTATAGGGCCAGCGCTGCAGAGTGGCCACACTTACAGCAACCAGCGCTGCAAGTGGTGTTAGATGTGGCCACACTGCAGCGCTGTTGGGCGGCTTCAAGGGGGGTTCGGGGAACGCGAGAGCAAACCGCAGGGAAGGAGACCTGCTTGCACGGGGGTTCGGGGAACGCGAGAGCAAACCGGGGAAGGAGACCTGCTTCCCCGCGGTTTGCTCTCGCGTTCCCCGAACCCCCCTGCAAACCGCAGGGAAGGAGACCTGCTTGCTCGGGGGTTCGGGGAAAGCGAGAGCAAACCGGGGAACGAGACCTGCTTGATTACCAGAGAGGCTTCCTCAGGTATGCTGCGATACCTGCTTATTCCACGGAGGTCAAGAAAAGCGCTGGTTAGTGTCTACACTTGATTACCAGCGCTGGATCACCAGCGCTGGATCCTCTACACCCGAGACAAAACGGGAGTACGGCCAGCGCTGCAAACAGGGAGTTGCAGCGCTGGTGATGCCCTGCAGATGTGTACACCTCCTAAGTTGCAGCGCTGTAACCCCCTCACCAGCGCTGCAACTTTGTGATGTAGACAAGCCCTTAGAATCAAAACACATTGAGTTACAAGTACATAGCCAATATTCATAACTTCAACTACAAAAATAATACACACATACAGCTAGCATAATCATAACCAGCAAATCATAACCTCCTTATAGACACCTCACCCAACAACCTTTGTACAATATTTGCTGCAAATATATAACAGTGGTTGCAACAATGATCTATATGGTCACAGTTTAAGTCAATAATGTCACACTGTGTAAATCAGGAGTAACTCTGCTGAGGTCAATCAAGTCACACCATTGCAAATGAGTGAAAAATCAGGCCTACTTCAGTTTGTGGTAAACATAGACGTTGCTAGAAATGTGAACACTGCAATTTAATTTTACCTCAGAGTATTTTCTGTAAGAATTTGCAGCCCAGATCCCACTTAGTGTGTGTTCTTTGGCTGCTCCTTGTATCTATGTTTTCTCTTTCAGCATTTGTTTATATTTTTATTCCTGAGTCTGCAGTAGTGGGTGAAGGATGAAGCAGAGCAAAATGTGATAAGAATTTTGTTTTTTTTCTTGGTTATGTGAAGTCATATCAATACTGGCTCTTTCTAAAACGTGTTTGTGTTGCTTACTAAGAAGACAATGGTTCCTTACCATTTGCAACCCATTGAACAAGGTACTTCAAATTGTTACATGCTTGGAACTGAACAAATATATTTAAAGGGGTCTTTGCGTTTTCTGTAGAATAATTAGGGCCCTACCAAATTCACAGACCATGAAATCTGATCTCTTCCCACGAAATCTGATCTTTTGTGTGCTTTTACCCTATACTGTACAGATTTCATGGAGGAGACCAGCGTTTCTCAAATTGGGGGTCCTGACCGAAAAAGGAGTTGCAGGGGGGTCACAGGGTTATTTTAGGGAGGTTGTGGTATCACCATGCTTACTTCTGAGCTGCCTTTAGTGCTGGGTGGCTGGAAAGTGACAGCTGTCAGCCAGGCGCCCCACTCTGAAGGCAGTGTTCCACCAGCAGCAATGCAGAAGTAAGGGTGGCAATACCATACCATGCCACCTTTACTTCTGCGCTGCTGCCTTCAGAGCTGGATGGCTGAAGAGCGGTGGCTGCTGACTGAGGGCCCAGCTCTGAAGGCAGCAGTGCAGAAGTAAGGGTGGCAATACTATACCATGCTATCCCTACTTCAGAGCTGCGCTCCCTGCCAACACTTGCCACTCTCCAACTGCCCAGCTATGAAGGCAGCGCTGCTACCAGCAGCAGTGCAGAAGTAAGGATAGCAGTACCGCAACCGCCCCCTACAATAACCTTCTGACCCCTCTGCCCCAACAACTCCTTTTTCGGTCAGGACCCCTGCAATTATAACACTGTGAAATTTCAGATTTAAATAGCCAAAATCATGTGTCATAAACAGTCAGTTAAGGGTTAATTTCTCTTTTACCTGTAAAGGGTTAAGAAGCTCACATAGCCTAGCTGACACCTGACCAGAGGAACAAAGTGGGGGACAGGATGTTTTCAAAGAGGGAGGAGGGAAATCAGTCTTTTGTCTGTTCAGTAAGTTTGTGCTGGAGTGAAGGATCCAGGAATCTGCCACCTAACATTTCTTAAAAGTAATAAGTATTTAGAGAAGGAATGTATTAGATTATTTTTATTTTCTTTTGTATAAGAGGTAGAATCAAATTGGGTTTCTTTTGTGTAACTAAGGTTTTGCCCAGAGGGACATCCTCTGCGTTTTGAATCTGTTGTCTGTGAGAGTAGCTTGCAGGCTAATCTCCCAGAGGTATTCCTTTCACCCTTTTCCTTTAGTTAAAAGTCTTCTTTGAAGAACCTGATCGATTTTTTCCTTGTTTTAAGATCCAAGGGGTTTTTTGGATCTGGGCTCACCAGGAATGGGTGGGAGGTGAATCAGTCGCAGTCCTGCCAGGAAAAGGGGGATAAAGACTGGGGAAATATTTGGGGGGGAAGACAGAGTTTCCAAATGACTCTCCCATAAACGTTTGTTTAAACTATTTGGTGGTGGCAGCTACTAGATCTAAGCTGGTAAATAAGCTTACGGGTTACCTCATGCAGGTCCCCATATCTGTACCCTAAAGTTCAGAGTGGGGGTGACACCTTAACATCATGAAATTTACTATTTTAAAAATCCTAATACTGTGAAATTGACCAAAATGGACCATGAATTTGGTAGAGCCTTACCAATAATCCTTAACACGTTCAAAGTGCTGTTCAAGTATCAATTAATCCTCGCAACACCCTTCTGAGACATGGTCAGTAGTGCATTATATTTTCCTGTTTACAAATAAAGAAACTCATGGACAGAGAGATTAAGACCAACATTTTCAAAAGCGGTCCCTGATTATGGTTGCCCAACTTAAAAGAACTTTCAGGCAATACACATGCTCCTCTACCAATACACAACTATAAGAGGAAGCAGTGAGATAAACTGTACACAGGGATCTCTCAAATGCCTCAAATAAACAAGCTGACAGTGTAGGGAAAATACTATATTTCTCTAGTCTCTTTCAGCTCTAGTAATCTTCTGTGCTACTTGTAACAATAGTAGATAATAAGAAGTTCACAGGAGTGAGTTTTTTAACTAACGGCATCCCTCAAAATATAGCAAAAAAATCAAACAAGAAAAACCAAACCAAACCACAAACACAATGATTCATTGGGTCTGGTTTAAAGAAAACAGCACATTCACCATGAGTCCCGTGAGAAAAGGGGAAGGACACAAGATTACTCAAGGCATTTACAGAAGAAAAACCTGAGAACCCTTCAAAAGAGAATCTATGGTGCTCATGCCAGAAGCGTGCATCTCATAGGAACTTTCACTATTTAATAGGGGATTGAAGTATTGTGAAGGTGACACCATTGTTAGAGCAAGGGTCGAAGAGGGGTTCAAAATGAGGCAGACACTCCTGTTTTTCTCTATATGCCGGTGGCCAGTCAATGTGGCCCAGTTTCACACTGGGTTAGAAAATACAAAGGGCATAAAAACTATGTCATTTTTGTTTGGTTTCTCTTCATAGATGTTTAATAGGAAGCTTTTGAACTTGGTCTCTGTCTGAAACATTTCCTTGGCCGTCTTCCTTGTCATTGTTGCCTGAGTTCTTAAAAATCTATCTATAAAAAACTTAGGGGAACTAATGTGACAGGGAGATTTCTGTAGCTATTACGTACCTTATAAGAGCAAGTTTATGGGCATACAAACCTGATTGATGGAAGCCTGACGCTGACTAATTTGATTGATTGGTAGGGAGGCCAGGCAAACAGAAGTCTGACAGCAGAGCTGAGAGCCTAGGAGCACAGAAACTTGTTAGTTGATGGGGAAGAGACCAGGCACATCTGCAAGACTGATTAATGGGTAGGGGAGGCGAACGGACCCAAGGAAGTCAGATTTGTGGATGGGGGCTTTGTGGGAGCGATTGCATAAAATCTTCATAAGGACCTACATTTTTCTATCAGAAATTAACCTACAACAAAAAAGGTCTTCCCCACTGCACTTCTACCTCCACAGTTCTGCACCCTGCCATCCAAACCCACAATTAATCATTTAAAAAACCTAGGAAATTAATACACACAAATATTATCGAGAAGCAACTAGGATTATTATAATATAGAATAATAGACATGTAGGACTGGAGGGATCTCAAGAGGACATCTTGTCCAGTCTCCTGCACTCAAGGCGGGACTAAGTAATAACTCATAACTAATAACATATATAATATGCCTGACACAAACCTACAACAGCAAGGGATGAAAAGTTAAGCCATCTACCAGTACATACCGTCTACTCCTTCACCCTCTGGCGCATACCTTTCCACTATCCCAAGTGCTGTATTCTGCAGACAGTGCACCGCAACTAGAGCTGGTCAAAGGGTTTCAACTAAATGAATATTTTCATGAAAAATATCTGGTCTCCTTGAATGTT
The DNA here is from genome assembly GCF_007399415.2 of Gopherus evgoodei. NCBI lineage: Eukaryota > Metazoa > Chordata > Testudines > Testudinidae > Gopherus > Gopherus evgoodei. Next base: position 82,255,101 of record NC_044330.1, on the reverse strand, counting down.
TTCAGTTTTTCAGGAGAAACCAGAGAGCAAAAGTTTTCAGCCAAAAAGAGAATATTTGGGAGGCTTCTGCTGAAAATTTTCACGTTTTGATTGCCAATAACACCAATATATTTTTCAGGTTTTTGATGGGAAAAAAAAAGTCAGTATTTTCCTCGGGGAACCTCCCTATCACACATTTCAACCAGCCCTCACCACAACCTTAATTCTGCCCCTCTAGGGAAGCCAGCCTTTCATAAACCACTTTAACCAACCTTTTGCTAACTACCCTCCTCCAACAGAACTAACTACTAAATTAAATACCTGCAACACTACTGGTGTGGAGGAAAAATCATTTGTCAAAGGGGTGAGTTCAGAAAGGTGAAAAATACAGGGCAGAGTAAAGATGGTGTGCACAGTCTGTAGTTTAATGCTAAGGTGTGAGCTTGTGAGTGGGGGAGTAGAGGGTACATACTGTTAAATGACCTCACTTTTTATTTAAGTGTGTTTGTGGATTTATATCAGGCATGTTGTGCGTGTAACAGCCCTACTTGGTTCATGATAATGTTTTAAATGTATTAATTACATTATGATCAAGCTCTATCATCCCAGCTAGGCATGGTTTCCTGGGGTTTGGTGCAGAGCCAGACTGTCTACATGGGAACACACCCACCACTCCTCCCTGAAAGGGATGCAGCCATCCTCTTGCTGCATGCCTAGGCAGCTCTGGGGGAATGATGGGGGGGGGTCAGAGCTTTCTCTCCTCCTCACCCCAAGGATTGCACATTATGCACCAGGGAGTAAAACAAACAAAACAAGTATTTTTTCACATAATGCATAGTCGATCCGTGGAACTACTTGCCAGAGGATGTTGTGAAAGCCAAGACTATAACAGGGTTCAAAAAAGAACTAGATAAGTTCATGGAGGATAGGTCCAGCAATGGCTATTAGCCAGGATGAACAGGGATGGTGTTCCTAGCCTCTGATTGCCAGAAGCTGGGAATGTGTGACAGGGAATGGATCACCTGAAAATTACTCATTTCTGTTCATTCCCTCTGGGGCACCTGGCATTGGCCACTGTTGGAAGACAGTATACTGGGCTAGACGGACCTTTGGTCTGACTCAGTATGGGCCTTTCTTAGGTTCTTATGAATACAGGGACTACAAGTATGCCCAGCTGCTGTGTAGGGCACAATGCAGTGAATGAGGAGGCGCACATGGGTACAATCTGACCCTATATTAAATAGGATGTAAATGATTTGCCAGTTCCCTCATTATATGGAATTTTCTTTGGGAAATACTGATTATTGTATCTGGATGAGGGAACAAATCCGTCCTTGCGTTAAGCTGCTGCCATAATTTATTTTTAGGTACAGTGTATAATACTGAAAGTTGGCTGCTTGAAATACTTAATCAGAAATGACTGGAAATCTTAAGCAACTGCTCCCAAGAGCTACTACTCAAGAACTGTTTGGATGAGAAACGTGTCAGAAAGCACATGTCCTGTGATTACATATTACTAGAGAACGATCAGAAGGAAGAGATTATAGTGATGCACGCCCTCTTTCCTCATTGTGTCAATTGCCAAAGCCAGAAGGATTACTGAGTCCACAAAATATCCCCCACCACACAGAACTTGATGGGATAATTATTTAATGCCCACAAAGTTTGGTTAAAGTGGTTTATAAAAAGCTGACCTCCCCAATGGTAGAAAGAAAACCAAAGTCACAGAAGCCAAAGGAGAATAAGATTTAATTATTTAATGGCCACAAACATTTTCTTTTCACATTCCATGGCATATAGAACCATGACAAGGGAATCAAGCATCAGGAAATTTCAGTCAGTGGCTATGTTATTTATTTTATTCTACAAAATGGCGAGCACATGCTGGCACAGTAGAAAAAAATAACAATGTATTTATAATTGTGATGAAGATTTTGCAGTTATGCATTTGGGGCTTGTTTTGGTGGGAACAGTGTGACTGAACAGTAGGTCCAGCTGGGACTTTGCCCTGAGTAAGGGATAGCACCTTGCACTGACACTGGTATAGAAAGGATGGCAGACTGTGACTCAGTCACAATCTGGATTTGGAGACCCACCCTGATATGGATGGTCTCATATCAGCAGAGCAAAATACTCTTAACTGCTATAATATGGCTTAGAGTCTGTCATGCCTCATAGCACCCTCTTAGTTCAATCCCAACCTTTTCAGCAGATCTCACAATCCAAATGTGGATTTGGAGACCCACCCTGATATGGATGGTCTCATATCAGCAGAGCAAAACTTTGGTGCAGTAGTTACTGTCAAGCCTTTACGTTTGCGCCTGATGATACTGTATTCAGTAAAACGGCATTTAATCGTGAGATAGTGTGTCAAACAGAAAAGATGCAATTCTGCTCTGAGCTAGGAAAATGGCTCAGTGTGGTACCTACATTTTCACAGCTTCCTCCTAACACAGAATAAAAACAAGACTTATTGGTAGTGATAAGCTTCTATATTTTATACCCATTTCACTCTACTAGATTCTTCTCCACCCGTATCAGCCATACAAGGTGAAATAAAAGTGCCAATTGACCTTGGGAGATGTAGGTACCTGTAATCTGGGGATGCGTAGGTGGAGAAGAGGGTGAGTTGGTTCCAAAGACTTGCCGCTGCTGTTTAAACTTGTAGGTGTGAAGTTACCACTCAGGAAAGGTGCCAGAATCAGAACATTGGAGAAGTCCCTTACTTATCTAGAAACAAAAGTACAGAACAGCCAGCTTTGCTGTAGTCTCCCCAGTGTTTTATCCTTGTTCTGAAGAGACTTCCTGTGGGGATGAGAGCATAGGTCAGTCTACCTATCCTCTGGTCTCTCTGCTGAGATTGCAAAGATGTGTGTCAGCTGTGGTGTGGACATTTTACTGTGAGCTGGAAAGATAACTCATTTCACATTGAACACCAATCAGCCACCAGATACGTTTTGGTCATGCCCAACATGTGGTAAATCTGAACTTATGATTTAGAGGTGAAAGGCTCCATAATCTTATTACTAATCCTGTGAGCATCTTAATTAAATATGTATTAAAATATTGGAATCCTTTTAGTTTTCATCCTTAAACAAGTTAAAGAAATATGCAGATATAATGTTTTTGCCTTGATGCTTATAGTAGATAAAGGCTTTTCTTTTAAACACGCAGGACTTTCCTGTCAGATTAGTACGTCAAAAACTCTAAATTTTATTAAATTTATTGCTTCATATTTTGCCATAGTCTTTTCTGATAAATTTAGGAAATTACCCAAACAACAACCCTGACTTTAGGGCCCATCTGAGCTGCACCTGACACCATTTTGCATCCTCCCCAATCCTCAGCCTCTTTCAGACCATAGTGCAATTTAGAACAGCTTTGTGGCTACTCTAATTTATGCCTGGCTGCAACAGCACTCAAGGGGCTTATCCAAAAGCTGGAGATTTGTTAGAGCACAGTAAAGCTTTAGCAACATGCCATTACTCTGGCGTGCCTCCCAGCTTGCCCCTTCCCTCCAATATCATGCCAGCAGCTGAAAGAGAAACCTCAGATAGCTTTTTAAGATGGCATTACTGAAACACTGGAAAGGGGCTGGAACAGGTCTGAGGATCTAGCCCTATTTCAGGTTATAGAAATTTTTAAAATTGTGATGTTTTATCCATTGTATCACTTCAGTTACAGCTACACCTAACCCAAACACTTTACTCTGAACTCCAACAGATTGGTTCTTTGCAATTCTGGCCAATTTGCAATAGCAGCCTATACAATTTTTTATTGATGGTATTTACAAATTGGAGACTTGGCAGGCAGTACATTTTAAAGTTATGTTTTTCTCCTCTGATCTGCATGATTTTCTGTAAGCAGGCTAGAAGCATCAGTTTCTCTTTTCAGTTTGTGCCATGTAAATAAAGTGTATTTGTGACATTTTGATTTTATACACATATTGTTTTTGGCATTTATTTGAGTGTGTTGCTGGAGCCTGTGCATTGATTTGCTGCTGCACTGGATTGGCTCATTAGCATGGCTCTGATCTGCAGCCAGGCACACAGAAGTCTGTTTACAGAATGTGGTAACCATTGGGAAGGGCGGGACCCCGACGGTAATTTACAGGAACTGTAATTTACTCTAGTCATTTTCTGTAATGATGCCTGTAATGGAACCCATTGAAACTGTGACAGACTTAGCATCAAAATTACCACTATTGACATTCGCAGCCCGCTGCAGCCTGGTTTAATAAGGTTAGCATCGGGACACAGCGTCAATTCACTTTAGACTGCGTTGTCCTCAACGACACATTAGCCAGTTAAAGTTACACTTGTCACCACAGTGGGGAGCCATTATCCTTTCGGAGGGAAGAATGTGTAATTCACGTAGTTAGAAATGACATTGTTTTCCTGCCAATGTGGCTGAGACTGAAAGCATGAAAAATAATTAGATACATGCCAGCTGCGCTGCTGATCATTTGCGGATGCTCGTGCATGGAAACAATTATTTAGGGATTCCCACTGTGAAGCTATTCCCCAGTGCTGGCCCATATGACTCTTAGGTTCTGATTCATTTCCTTCTTAGAAGTTGTGTTACCATAGATTTTAAGACTGAAAACAGATACAAATGCGTAAGCAGAAGCAGCCAAGAAATTTGTCTGATTTTAATTCATTTCCTTCTACCTGAAGTAGCTGAGACGAAGAATTTATTTATTTTATGTGGACTGAAGAGAGTGAAGCACTTTTTAATGTTAATTAATCGACTTAAAAAAAAAAGCACTTAGTTACACATGCCGTGGTCTTGAGAATACACAAAGTCTGCCTTTTTCTTGTGAACACAGCAGTGCAGTGGTTTTCTGGAATTCACCCTTGAACTAGAAGGGACGTTTTGGTTAACAGGACACAGTGTAATTGGATATTGTATTATAGTTAACATTTTCAAGCACATGAAAAGGTTTAGGCCCTCAGTCATCCTGCCTACTAAAGAAAAAAAAGATGGAAAGAAATCTAAACTCACTGACCCTACAACCCTTACTAACACAGAGAGTTCTCATCAAGTAAGCCTTCTAGACTTGGACCTTAATCCTTTATATTGTATCCAGTGCATCTATTCTTTAAAATATAGATGCCTAATCTCAACGCTTTGAACAATCTGTATAGTATAGTTAATGTAAGCATACAGCACAAAAATATTCAGATTATCTAACATGGGTTTGCATGTGGATCAGTATTAGGCCTTTAAATTATAAATTGTTAAGACCTATGTCTGAATATTTAATAAGGCCATAACTTGGTACTCTCCCTCCAATTTTTCCATTTGATGGTTTAGGCTTTGTCGGACCACATTAGCTACACAGAAAAAGGGATGCTTGGCTGAAATAATAAAGGATTAAATGATGCACATATCCTGCAAATAAAGGGCAATGTAAAAGCACTTTATGCCAGTGACTTGAGTTATCTTAGGGTTTTATACTGCCAGCCATCACTGTGGTATCTGAACACCTTCCATGCAGAATCCATAGCGATAGTGAACTCTTATTCACACCCTACTTATCAATGGTGAAGTTGAGAAAAATATAGATTTTCTAGTTGCTTTGTTCATTCTGGGATATCACCAGGACCAAATGGATTGACTACAGGTATAAGCCACAGGAATGCTGAGATTATACAACAGGGTTTCTCAAACAGGGGTCGCCGCTTGTGCAGGGAAAGCCCCTGGTGGGCTGGGCCGGTGTGTTTATCTGTCCTGTCCACAGGTCCGGCTGATTGCGGCTCCCACTGGCTGCGGTTCACTGCTCCAGGCCAATTGGGGCTGCTGGAAGAGGCTAGGGCCGAGGGACATACTGGCCACTGTTTCCAGCAGCTTCCATTGGCCTGCAGCAGTGAACCACAGCCAGTGGGAGCCGTGATCAGCTGGACCTGCGGATGGGGTAGGTAAACACACCGGCTCAGCCCGCCAGGGGCTTTCGCTACGTAAGCGGCGACCCCAGTTTGAGAAACCCTGCTATACAGCAAGGGGAGAATATTATTGGACAGACAGATTTTGTCCAAGAAACCAATTACATGGAATGGTAAACAGCGAGTTGATAATTTGTTCAATGGATGATGTTCTCTTCTGAGAAAACTATACTGAATATGCTATGGTGGAGGCAGTTGCTCTATATAGCCTGTATAGCTAATGGAGATGGTGTCTTCCAAATTAGACTGTTACAGGCAAAGCCTTGCTCTTTGGTGAAGTCTTAAATCGTAAACTCTTTAGATACAAGAACTTGCCTTTGCCTGCAATCTACAAAACTATGCACCGTGTGATGCTATACAAATTAACAATAATACCACTACCTGATTTCAATACGCAAATGGGGAGCAGGTCTTGGTGCATGTGTAATACTGACAGACCTCAGTCATTGATGGGCAGGATCGAACCAGAGACCTCTGGAACTTAGTGTACGAGTCTCTACAACATGAGCTAAAAGCCAACTGGCTGTTAGCTCAGGGTGTAGAGCAGACTCACTTTCTCTCTCTCTTTAAGTGGCCTCGGTGCCACTAGATGGGACAAAACACCACACCCAGCAGGTATGTGGGTTACACATGCTCACATTTGAGGGGTGCCTTTGTAGAAGTCCTGTAAAACTGTGATCTTTTAAGTACATATGTTTAAAAATTACTCTAACAGATTACTTTAAAATCAATCACTTTCTGCTCAAACTAGTTGAATTTTCCTTGAGAAACAAGATAGACACAAAACAGAGCTGAGAATTAAAAAAAGTGAAATTTTTGAATATCTACCTGAATAACGTGAAACGAAGATATGAAAAGCAGATATCAGATGCAGCTGTGTAAAATAAACAATGATGAGGCTAGAAAAGAGATGATAAAGTAATAACATCATCAGTGATATGCTTCTTGAGCGCCATTCCTATATTATTGGTAGTAGTAGTATTTTTATTTCAAGTTGCACTCAAACCTATAGTAGTCTGATCTCCCTTCCCACCAATGTATGCAATTTAACATTGTGATATTAACAGGAGTTGTGTGAGAAAACAAACCAAGGATATTTTCCTAAAAGAAATATGCTCTAGGAATTATTTTGAGGAAGTTTATGGCCTGTGTTATTACACAGAGGGTCAGAGTAGACGGTCACAATGGTCCCTTCCGGCCTTGGAAAAATGAAAATAAAACCTTCATCCTCTAAAATGAGTTTACTAGATGGAACAGAATTGACTAGATACAGTCAATGAATATGTGCAATGTCCACAGCTAAAATTCTTGGTTGTGCTGTTTACCAGGTGAAGGGCTACTTTAAAAAAACCCTGTGTTTAGCTAGCAAAACTGAATATATCTGGAATATTCTCAGTGAACAAATATTCGTAAAGTTATAGATAATTAAGAGTGCAAGGGACAGAAGACTGACTGGAGAGGTTCAGATGAAATTGGAGGAAAGAAACTCCAGGAGTGCATAGATGAGCTTAGAGACGGAAGGGAGAAAGTAGACAGATCAGTAGTTGAAGAAGCAAGTGGGGTCCAGCACGTTTTGTTTTTTTTTTAAATGGGAGAGACTAATGCATGTTTGTATGGTCAGGGCAAAGAGCCAAAGGAGAATGAGAGGTTAAGGAGAACGATAAGGGTGGGCATGAAGGAGATCAGAGGATGGGATGGAATGGGGTCACTTGGGCAAGTGGAGGGGCTAGAGGAAGAAAGGAGACTAGAAGTTTCTGCATCTGTGCCAGGGGAGGAGGAGAGAGACTTTTATACACTTTGTTGACACCTCCTGACTCCATTAGTACAATTATTTGTATTATTTAAAGCTTGTCAGCTTCCTGGCATTCTCTGATTAGTAGCAACTCCTCTTTCTTTAAGGACTGTAACATCCAGTTGAATTTGTCCCACGTCCAAGCTAAAAAATACCCAAACCTTGGGACCTCTGAAACCTCAGACAACATAGTGTCCTGGCAACCGTAGTGGTAGATACTAATCTTCATGTTGGACTGTTCTGTGTACATTGAGTCACCCTTATAAGCGTGATATAATGTTGGGAACTTAGGTTTCCTGGCTTATACATGGTTTGTAAAAGATTATTTAAACGATTCTTTTAAATACCTTAGCAACTACAAGTTGATTGGATTTTATTAAGAAAATGGCAGCACTAACCTATTTGATGGCCTGATCTTGCAGATATACACGAGGCATAGCACCAGTAAAGTCAATAAGACGGCTTGTAAGCTTAAAGTTAATCAGGTATGTAAGCATTTAAAAGGTTGTGTCTTATATTACAAAATGTGCTTTCTGTGCATATTTTATTTTAAAGAGCCCTGAAGGCTAGAATTTCAGTTTGGAATACACAGTATCAGACAGTGAAGAAAATCACAACATAGCATAGAATGAGCGCTACAAATATTTTAGCTATTGCAATGCTCTTGACTCTTGGTTAACAAGAAATGAAGAGGAGGCTCTGTAAAGACTACTAAACTGTGGTATTAATTAACCCTTTCAGATCAACATATTGTGGTTTTTTATTTTTTGGTAAGAAGACTGCTTTTGCTAAAGTGAATTTAATTGAGTCCTCTTAAAGATGCACTGGAAAAGGAGATTATCCTTCTAGAATGGCAGGATTTGGACCCTACAGAATACCAAGAGCACAGATATTGTGACACGGGGGAGGTAACATGGTCTTTTTCTTATGTATTTGTATAGTACCTAACACAATGGGGTCCTGGTACATGGCTCAGGCTCCTACTTGCTATCAGGATACAAACAGTAAATAAATAAGTACCAAAACAAGAACCACCACCAATAGCATGTTAGACTGTGGCTCAGGAGACCTGGGTTCTATTCGCAGTGCTACCACTGACCTGCTGTGTGACCTTATGTAAGCCACTTCATCTTCTTGTGCCTCTGGTTCCTCTCCCATCCTTTGTCACCCTTGTATTCTTCAGGGTAGAGAGAGTCCCAGTCTTGGTGAGGGCTGCCAAGCGCTACTGGAATACAGGTGAGAAACACTAATAATGGAAGGTTACACAGTCCCATCAGCACACTCCAGTCCTGATGGGAAGGGACTATTTCTAGGAGTAAGGCAGCATCACTGAGACTGCAGGCACATTCAGCCTTCTGGTGATCTGCTAAAATTTCCAGGGCAGACAAACACTGGCAGTTTATATGATGCTGATGTTCAAGAAACTGAAGTTCCACTCATTTTACATAGGTCAAACAGGCCTCATGCTGCTGCCTCATGCTGGATTCAAACCAATGATCTAAAACTGAAAGGCTCCATACAACATTTTTTTTAATCAGTCCCCTGAGCCATCCTGTCTCCTCTGCACTATTTATTGGCCATGAAACACATACTTAAAAATTTAGATCCTCTCTGCAAAATATAATCTAGGGAGCTGAAAACATGCCATCTCTAATGACTCCCACCCCACCCTACTTTATTAGAATAATTCATTCACAATAGAGGCAGCCAGAGGTACAAAGTAGATTTAGGTCACATTTTTATTTGTTTCTAAATCTGAGTTTCAACCCTTGAAATCATTTCTGAGCTGCAGAACGCTAACGACAGAAATAACAGACCGAAAGTGGGGCTGCCATATGGAAATGTCAGACTTGCCATCAGTGCTGAGACTAATGCATACGCAATTCACGGCTAACGGAGCAAAATATACAACTCTAGTGTATGCTATTTGCACATTCTCTCAGACACCTGGCCAAAGAGAGAGTAGCCATATGGCAAGCTTTTAAGGTATCCTATTTTGCCATGGAAGCAATGCTTCCCTCATTTAAAGGGAAGTATGATCACCTTCATTCCTCGTTAAGAGGAAGGAAGAGAAAGTGGAAGGAAGTCATTAGCTTTTCCAACCTTAAGAACCTACGAAACAATTAGAAAAAGATTTATTACAACAGAAATGTTCTTTGTTTTCTCTAAGCAGTAAGATGCCCTCCACAATTGTCCTCATGTAATGTTTTAAGATCTTTGGCAACTCTTATTAAAATTACAGGAATTTCTGCATAACATTTCGTAGTCATTTGTTAAATGTCGCTTTGGCAGTTATACTGCAATACATCACTCTCAGATGTTAGAGACATGCAGTATTATCCAGCTATAAGACAACTTGTCACATGCACTTTCCCTCCATCCTGTGCAATCTAGCAATGTTGCTTGCTGCACTTCAGATGCCAGCATGCATTATAACTGGCAGGAAATGATTGATTAGTGAAGGACATGTTAACTCACTAAACCCAGGCTTGGACTTGTGCGAGTAATCTAATTCAAATGAAGGCCATCCCTCATTCTCAGATTTGTAACAGGGATAAATGCCAGATTCTTTCCAGATGTTTTTGAATATCAGTGTCACTGTCAATCAAGTGTAGAAAAAGTCAGCTATGATTTTAAGAAAATAAAGAATTCTTGTATTGCAGTTTGTCAGGTATGGATTTATGGATTGTTCAACTAATACAGTATTTGTTCTAATACTTCTTTTAGCCCAGCTTTGACAAATTCCACTTACGCCCCAGAACAAGCAATTTTTTTGGACAGGTGAGCGAAATATCATTAGCTCTTTCTTACATTCTCAATCAATACTCACAGTAAATGTCAGGCAAAGTAGATTTTGTATCTGGGCTGGTAAATGTTTATTTCAATTTTGCAAGGCTGTCTCAGCCCCACTTAGCTCACATAACTGATTCCATATAGAAAGTGGTGAGAGGAGTTAGACTAAATAATGTAACTTAATTTCTAGTATTACATGTAGAAAACATAAAATAAATCATTTTAGCACATCACAAGCTCATTCACTCCACTGTATCCTAAAGGTCTTAGGCTTGATCCAAAGTCCTCTGAAGTTAATGGAAGTATTTCCATTGACTGATGGGCTTTGGATCAGGCACTTGGTGTACCATATTTACCTCTGGACCAAGGCCCTGGGAAATAGCAAACGAATGGCAGCACCCAAAGGAAGAGAGACCTGATTTTCCACTTTAATTTTTATTTGATTGTTTGGTCTTTCCTTATGGCCAATTAGATGCTCTCTGTCCAGCATCCAAAGCATTCTTATGCATTCACAGTGACGTCAGCACTAGCATGTTACGACGTCTAAATTTGTTCACTTCCTGTCTGAATGGCGTTGGTCAAGTGGCAACATTCTTAGAGTCTCCGGCCGGGTGGCAGAAAGAGTTGATCTTCCACTGCTTACTGTATTGCCAGTTGGGAGGGGCTAACATCTCAAAGATTAGGGCCAGATTATCCGCTGGTGGAAATAAATATAACCCCATTGATGTCAATGCAGCTATGCTGATTTATAATCACTGAGAGCCTATCCCTCAGTGCTTCTGTTTGGTTTAGATAAGCATCTGAAAATTCAGCCAATTATCCCAAATTTATCTGAACTATCCAAACATGATGGCTGAGCACTCACTTAAGGAGTGGTCATTAAACTCTTTTCTAAGCCTACGTCCACACAACAGCTTTAAATCGATATTAGTAAAATCAATTTTATAAAACAGGTTTTATAAAATCGATTTTACGCGTCCACACTAAGGCACATTACTTCGGTGGTGTGCGTCCATGGTCCCAAGGTACCATCGATTTCGAGATCGGTGCACTCTGGGTAGCTCAGTAAAAGAATAGGACCAATAACTTCGATATCCGTCCACACTAACCCTAAATCGATTTAGTAATATCGATTTTAGGGTTACTCCTTTCGTTTAGCTGTAGTACAGAAATCGATTTTAAGACCCCTTAAAATCGATTTTAAGTGCCTTGTAGTGTGGACGGTTACAGCGTTAAATTGATTTAACGCTGTAGTGTGGACCTGGCCTAAGAAACCATCACATGACAGTTGCCTTCTTATAGCTATCATGTGGTCTCTAAACATCCTGTTTTGCGAATAATGTTGAGTTCTGATATGACCCAGATAGTAGGTTATAATACAGATTTCAGGCTGATAGTACAATATAAATGGCTATAAAGTAATAATCTGAAGAGCTTATGCTAATACCTATCATAATTGTATAGAATGCTGCACTGAACAGCTGCTAATAGAATTAAGTATGTTATGCCCACCCTTCGGCAACAAAAAATCCAACCCAACAAAATAAAAATTTTGACTACAGTCAAAAATTGCACAATGTTAAGCACGGGTGGCACTGTATGCATCTTTGACAGAGGTAAAATGTCATTGCATCTTATTCCATTGTCTGAAATTGTTCTTAAAGGAGAGAAATGAATACAATGAAAACCGTTTCTCTCAAATGTGGCATATGGCCAACTATTTAGAATATTTAACTAGGACCTTGAGAATTACAGAAGGAGGAGACTGGAGTCCTAGTGTCAAAAGAAAGTGATTCCTTGCAGAGTCTTGTATTAACACGTGTTTACTTTTAAGGATTAACTCAAATATGCTTTGTACAGACCACAGATGGCCTTAAGTACTGGGTAGAAGGGAAAACATTTAACTCTTTGCCTCAGAAAGGCAATGTGCAGCTGCATCCATATGAAAAGGAACTTCTAGGATATCTGATCATTTACTGTATATAGGTCAGGGGTTCTCAAACTGAGGGTCATGACCTGTCAAGGGGGTGCGAGATTATTATGTGGGGGTCATGAGCTGTCAGCCTCCAAACCACGTTTCATCTCCAGCATTGATAATATAGTGTTAAATATAAAAAAACACATTTTTAATTTATAAGGGGGGGTCCCCATCAGAGGCTTGCTGTGTGAAAGGGATCACCAATACAAAAGTTTGAGAACCACTAATCTAGGTAAACATTTACTCAGAACAAAGAAAGTGAACAGAACCCATAACCTCTACATATTAGTGCTAGGATGAAAGAGAATTTTTATACATTGCAGGGCAACTTCTGGCCTCATACAGCCCTTTTATGTCTCATAGGTAGTGCAAATGGGCCATAAAGCTACTTCAGTTGGGCAGCTGATGGTAGACTATGAAGGTATCACGGAGCTAGCTCTGGCCCCGTTTGTCACAGGGGATGTGCTGGTAACACGTGTGATGGAGAGTGTTTGGCCAGAGCACAGCTTCACTTCACTGATTCCAAGTTGGCAGAAAGTCCCCTGGGGACCATTATCAGTTAATGTATGTTACAATAGCCTGGAAGCTGTGCATAGTGGGGTCGAACTGGCTGTCAGCAGCCTGGGTGATTGGAGGAACAAAGAAGTGACACCTTTGCCCCTTTGGCTCCTCTCCACAGAGCTCAGCCCAAGCCCAGGGTCGGGCCCAGTAAATTTGAAGGGTGGAAATATCTTGGTGTGATATATCTGTTATCAGGCAAGGGTGAGGCCATACAAAAGCAAGTAGCTTCACTGCCTGAAACCTAGACAGAATTCTTTTACCAGGAACTGCCAGCAAGGACAGAGACCTGACAGGCTGAAGATCATTAGAAGTTTATATTGTCCCCATATACACACCAAGACTTGTAGCTGTACTAGAGCCTCCACACTTTACCTTTATTTCTTCCCCTCTTGCATTATGGAGACTCCTTCCAGCCAAACAGGGCTGCACACGTCTCCCTGGGTCATCAGAGAAAGATGGGCAGTATCTCCTCTCTCGCCTCCAGGGGAGGAGCTCACATGATTATAGTACTGTAACCCTTTGCTGGCCTTAGGAGCAAGGGATTAATGCTGGACTTCTATCCTCTAGGTCACCAAGCATGCCATATTGCTATTAAACCACATGTTTTATGCAAATCGCTGTCATTTCAGTACACTTTGAACACTTCTATGCATTTCTCTAGCATCTTTTAATAACTATTTTGTCTGGAGATTGTTTTAAAACTAAGGGTAGTGATCTGCTTACCATACTACTACACTGGCATTTTTAAGCAGTTATTGCTTCTGCTGCTGACCTGAAAAACCCTTCTTCTGCTCTGCCACATATCTTCCGTGGTCCAACAGACAGGAAGTGTAACTGTTAGGTGAAAAGATTATGTGCTATCCTAGCAGAGTGATGTGGCTGACTATTTAATCTCTGGCTTTTTGTAATGCTGTGAAATCATGTAATCTCTCTCTCAAATTAAACGTCTTATCAGCTTTCCTTGTATTTCTTAATAGATGTGGCCACAAAAAGAAAAAGGTAACCAATATAGCAGTTATGGGGAAAGTGGAACAAACTACAAGGGAAATGGTAGATTCTCCACAACTTGAGCTGTTCAGCTCAGGAACAGATGCCTTTCTGGAAGATATGCTTTAACCAAACTCAAGTTATCAGGCTCAATAACTTAACAAGGTGAAATATAATGACCTGTGATATAAAGAAGGTCAGACTAGACAATCTAATAGTCTCTTCTCGCCTTACACTCTATGCATCTATGAATACTTCAGCTGCATTTGATGAAACTTGGATTTTTCAACTGAACATTATTTCTGAGAAGCAAAGAAATTAGAAATGGAACAGTAATATGTCAGTTCTTTTGCCAATGCAAGATTGTTCCCTTCAGCATATACAGATATTTATTTGGTGCTTTGCCTGGGTTTCTCATCTGATGTCAGTCTTCTCCAGCTCCCAATAATTAAATGACTCTTTTCACCAAAAAATTCAGAGAGTTCTTTGTGAAATACTGATGTACTTCCTGAATTGACCAGAAGCTAAATGAAGTTAACAGCAGTTCCTGAGTTAACCTTAATAAAGAAAAAATCAATCATTTGATTCATTCATGATTTTCCATTCACTGGCCTAGTGTCCTTTATAGCAGAGCCCCACACAGGACTAGTGTAGGGCCCTGCAGCAGGACTGTGATCTCTCAGGACCCGCTACCATAATAGCCAGAGTGTGTGGGAGTGGGATTAAGAATAATCCCGTGCAAGGCTCTACTTTACAGAATTTCGGTTACCTTTTCTGCAAGCTCCCTGCTCAGCAAGTAGTTCTGTCACTGGAGCATAGTGCACCCTTTCCTCCCCAGGCTTGGGAAGCCCCACATGCAATCAGTTTATGTAGCTCTGTGGATCCATCCTGCCCTCTAATTACTGCATAAATCTTGGCCAATATTCACCAATTAGTAGAAACAATAACTTACATTTATTTAGCATTCTTTATCTTAAAGACTTCCAAAGTATCTAAACAATTACGCTACTAATCATTAAATAGATCTGTTCACATGACACTGTAAACAGAACTTCTAGGATATCTCATGATTTCATTGTACCTAGGTAAACATTTCCTCAAAGCAAAGAAACTGAATAGAACCCAGGAGCTCTACAAATTGGTGCTATGATGAAAGATACCTGGGATGTGGAAGGCACAGGTTAAGTACCCGAGACAATCAGTCTCTCAATATCTCTGACTGCATCTGTTCCATTCTGATCAAATATTCACTGGGCCAAACAAAGTGACTGACTCTCCAGCACAGTAGTTAGGGCATTTGACCGGGATGTGGAAGAACCAGGTTAAGGGCCCTAACCAACAGGCTATTGACTATTCTAGGGTGTCTTTCTCACAGGTTATTTCAAAAGGTCTCATTTTTGTTCCTCACTGGAACAAAATATTTTTTAAAGATGGTTTTTAAGGTTTGAAAAAAGACCTGTCCTTCTGAATAATACTAATTTGTTCTTGGACTTTCCAAGAGCCTACAGGTTTGCTCTGGTAGACTTTTGGAAGAGGATGGAATCTTGAAAATGTAAACAAGGTAAAAATACTTAGAATGGGAAAGATTTTCAAAAGGTATCATGGAGAGTTAGACACACAGTGTTATTGATTTTCAGTGGATGTTGAGTGCCTAACTGCCCTTTGAAAATCTCTCTCAAATTTCCTAGTGAACATAAGGCCAGACAGAAAAACTCTACTTACTGAATAAGCAACATCATGTCTTTCAGCAGCCTAGATTGTGTGTGATAGTCTCACATCCAAGCAGCAACCAGTGCAAGCCCGCTTGGTTTGAGAGACTCTGATGAGATCACATCCTGAGATGGTATGTAACTAGTCAATTCATGAAAAAAAACAACTTTTCAGTCTGTTAAGCCTTTTAAGTCTGTTATTGAGTGTCCAGGGAGATACACCACACAACAAAAACACTAATCTAGGAACCAATCCCTGCAACAAACCCTGTTGCCAACTCTTTCCACATATCTATTCAAGGGACACCATCATAGGACCTAACCACATCAGCCACACCATCAGGGGCTTGTTCACCTGCACATCTACCAATGCGATATATGCCATCATGTGCCAGCAATGCCTCTTTGCCACGTACATTGGCCAAACTGGACAGTCTCTACACAAAAGAATAAATGGACACAAATCTAACATAAAGAATTATAACATTCAAAAACAAGTAGGAGAACACTTCAGTCTCCCTGGACTCTCAATAACAGACTTAAAAGTGGCAATTCTTCAACAAAAAAGCTTCAGAAACAGACTCCAATGAGAAACTACAGAACTGGAATTAATTTGCAAACTGGACGCCATCAAATTAAGCCTGAATAAAGACTGGTAGTGGATGGGTCACTACAAAAATTAATTTCTCTCTGCTGATACTCACACCTTCTTGTCAGTTGTTTGAAAATGGCCACCTTGATTGCATTGGCCTCATTAGCACTACAAAAGTGATGTTCCCTCCCTTGGTATTCACCCCTTCTTGTCAACTATTAAGAATAGGCCACTTCCACCTTAATTGAATTGGCTCGTTAGCACTGACCCCCCACTTGGTAAGGCAACTCCCATCTTTTCATGTGCTGTGTATTTATACCTGCCTATTGTATTTTCCACTCTATGCATCTGATGAAGTGGGTTTTAGCCCACAAAAGCTTATGCCCAAATACATTTGTTAGTCTCTAAGGTGCCACAAGGACTCCTTGTTGTTTTTGCTGATACAGACTAACACAGCTACCACTTTGAAATTAGTCAGTTAATAGTATTTCTTATGGTAATGGTATAGATTTCTTTATAAAAACTTTACAAATTTTAAAAAGTTTTTAACTGAATTTTTTGAAACAGACACCGACCAAGTCAAAGTGGCTGATCAATAGCAAGGAGAGTAGGGGTGGGAAGCAAGGAAACTAATTTAAGAAAAAAGACTTTTTTTTATCCTTTATGGCTGGTAGTCCAACTACTTGACCTGCCTTTTCTGGAAGTTTATTAAAGGAAGGAAAATAAGAAGAAAGACAAAGATCTTATCTTCTGAACTGTTCAGGGGAAGAGAATTTCTTGGTTATAAATATCAAAGTACTTTGAGCACAAGTAAAGATAAGAACGCAATCATGTCAAAACGCATGTCAAGGTTTTGTTCTTCACAATTTAATCCTCTGGGAATGAGAGGCAGAATTTATCATAATTCTTGTAATGGTTATGAAAAGGTTTAATTCAATAGAGTTTTGTTACGCAAGTTCACTTGTGTAAAAATGCCAAATACATTTGCTTAATAGTGACAAAGCAAAGCACATGCTGAAGATTGAAACAAGAAGAAGAAAGGGTCATGCTTTTTGTGTTAATAGCTTGCTTGTGCTTCTTATTTAAAGGACATAAGGAAGTAAAAAGATGAATAAGATTAAATTTCATTTTTTCACTTTTCAACAATATATATTTTTAAGATTCCAAGTGATTGAAATTTGATGTCATATTCTTAGCTCGCCGTTCAACTAAACTCATTATTCCTGTAGTTTCGGTTCCAGAACCTCTACAGGGTTTCTTTAGCTGAACTCCTATAGTTCCCAATGATAATTCTGCTCAACAAAGTTCCTGGGCACTGTATGGAAGGAAACCCATATCAATAACATCTGGACTTGACTCAGTGTGCTCAAAGGGAATATGCTACCATCCACATAATGAGGACTGCCTGAAAATGACGCTTACCAGTGCTTGATGGTATACTCCCAGGGGAACAGAGATTTAGAAAAGATCTCTGCCCAGGTGAGCTAAATCTATTGTTCCTCATTAAAGCTCTGGAGGGAGGAAGAAAAATACAAGGGTCCCTGCCAATAGGAGACATGGGAAGAGTCTTTTCTAACCCCATGGTCTATAATGGACAAAGCACTGGTTAGGTGTCAGGAGTCCTGGTTCTGTTCCCAGCAGTGCCACGGCCCGGCTGGGTGAGCTTGGGCAAGTCACTACATACCTTAGTCTCCCTTCCTTTGAGATCCATGGATGAGAAGTTCTATGTTCATTAGTCTCTCTCTCCAAGCTGTGAGTGCCCACAGCTTCAGTCAGCTATAATGTGAGTAGAAGGTACTCAGCACCTTGTAAGACTAGGCTACAAATCTGATGATCATTTCAATCATGTGCATGTGAGCAGGTGTAAACAGGACAGCGGGTAGGTAGGCAGATGCAAAGTACTTCCCCAGAAGTAACAAATTAAAGGTCTGTACCTTCTGCAGTTTATACTCCAATGAACAATGGAAGTGAACAGGTCCTGAACAGCTCATAGGTGAAACCTAGTTGTTAAAACTATTTGGAAAGTGCTTACAAATACTGAATCCATTCATAGCAATGGGGACTGCCAATCTGCTGATAAAAAAGGGGCTAAATTTGTTATGAATGTTATTCTAAATCAATAGTTCAACCAGCTCTGCCAGTCACACTCACTGGGCCTAAACCGGGTTTCCAAAGCACTCTGTTCTAGAGAACAGTTTTTAAAACTTCCTTTTAACCATGATTTGTCTGGCCTGTGTAAAGCTGAATTAGCCTCAGCTGCCATAAACTAGTTCAGGAAGCACAATTTAGCCACAGGGTAGATAGAGACATAGAGTGAAATCCTGACTTCACTGAAGTCAATGGGTGTTTTGCCATTGATTTGAATAGGGACAGGATTTCATGCACCCAGAGTCTTTGTAAGTATTTCTGGTTCATATCCCAACCTTAATGACAGGATCCTGCTATCATGCTGCTGCCCAGGATGCACTTGTGGCTATAGTACTACCCTGAGAGGCTGGGAGTCAGAACTAGGATCTGTTTTCCTGTCCTGTCATAGGCTTCCTGTGTAACCTGAGGCAGGTCAGGTAATCTCTGTGCCTCCGTTCACTACTATATCTGCAAAATGGGGATGTGGCTTCCGTACCTCACAAGGGTGGGAGGTGCTCAGATACTATGGGGGTGAATGCCATAGACAGCCTATTATTAACCTTTAGAAGAGGTTTATTTAAGGTGCAATGACACTGCTGCCCTCCAAACTGACAAGGGGCAGGGGCAGTCCTGCTATTGACAAGACTGCTCTCCGGCCTTTCCCATCCACTGCAAACAAACCAGAGCAAAGAGAGCAGAGTCTGGGGTAGAGATCAAACAAACTTATCTGCAGGTAGGAACATGAGAATTGCAACATACTCAGCCAGTCCCATCTGAAAGAGCCTTATGCCCAGCTGTAGAGAATTCTCAGTACCTTGGGGGAAAATGAGACATATTTGATTGTCTCTCTTCAAGTAAAATATAATACAAATTACATGACCAATCTACTGAAAAGCAAGAGAAGAAGGTAACTGGTTTCACTTTATAAAATACTGTAGTTATGATGAGATCATCTTTATCTTAGCATCCTGGGATCTAATCCCGCAAGACTTGTTAAAGCAGACTTTAGACAAATTTCCAGTGATGTCAAAGGAAATTTTGCCTGAGGAAAGACTGTAGGATTTGGTCCATCATAGTAATTCCAGATAACACTGGTTAGGTTGATCTACTCTGCCCCTCATATTTTGCAGGCATTGTTTACATCATTCTTGATATTGCTTTATCCCCTGTTTTTGCCATCCTGATGTCCCAAGCAACTCCTTTGGTAATCTATTTGCTGTTCAATTGCTTCTATTTTTTAGTATTTTTTTCTTAACGTCTGCCTTAATTTTTTTTTCTTCCTCAACTTCAGGCCACTTCTCCTTATCCTACTACCTTCTGAAACAGAATAATCCCCGTCTTTCTTTTCTATTTTTACCCTGGAGGTATTTATAGGCCTTATTGTACCCCACTTAGCTTTCTATAAAAGCAGCAAAGAATCCTGTGGCACCTTATAGACTAACAGACTTTTGGAGCATGAGCTTTTGTGGGTGAATACCCACTTCGTCAGATGAATGTAGTGGAAATTTCCAGGAGCAGGTGTATATATATGCAAACAAGCCAGAGATAACGAGGTTAGTTCAATCAGGGAGGATGAGGCCCTGTTCTCGCAGTTGAGGTGTGAAAACCAAGGGAGGAAAAACTGGTTTTGTAGTTGGCAAGCCATTCACAGTCTTTGTTTAATCCTTAGCTAATGGTGTCAAATTTGCAGATGAACTGAAGCTCAGCAGTTTCTCTTTGAAGTGTGGTCCTGAAGTTCTTTTGCTGCAGGATGGCCACCTTAAGGTCTGCTATAGTGTGGCCAGGAAGGTTGAAGTGTTCTCCTACAGGTTTTTGTATATTGCCATTCCTATGGATCATGTGATGTGCCTGGGATGGAAGCTGCAGGCATGAAGGTAGGCATAGTGGTCGGTAGGTTAATGATCCATTGTCTACAGCTAAGCACTGAGGTACAACCGCATCTGCTCTAACTCCTCAGACAGAGACCAACACCTACAAAATCTCCACCAAGCATTTTCAAAACTACAATACCCACATGAGGAAATAAGGAAACAGATCAACAGAGTCAGACGCGTACCCAGAAGCCTCCTATTGCAAGACAAACCCAAGAAAGAAACCAACAGGACCCCACTGGCCATCACATACAGTCCCCAGGTAAAACCCCTCCAATGCATCATCAGGGATCTACAACCCATCCTGGACAATGATCCCATACTGTCACAGGCCTTGGGTGGCAGGTCAGGCCTCGCCCACAGACAACCTGCCAAACTGAAACATATTCTCACCAGTAACTGCACACCGCACCATAGTAACTCTAGCTCAGGAACCAATCCATGCAACAAACTTCAATGCCAACTCTGCCCACATATCTACACCAGCGACACCATCACAGGACCTAACCAGATCAGCCACACCATCACCGGTTCATTCACCTGCACGTCCACCAATGTAATATACGCCATCATATGCCAGCAATGCCCCGCTGCTATGTACATCGGCCAAACTGGACAGTCTCTATGGAAAAGGATAAATGGACACAAATCAGATATTAGGAATGGCAATATACAAAAACCTGTAGGAGAACACTTCAGCCTCCCTGGCCATACTCTAGCAGACCTTAAGGTGGCCATCCTGTAGCAAAGGAACTTCAGGACCACACTTCAAAGAGAAACTGCTGAGCTTCAATTCATCTGCAGACTTGACACCATCAGCTCAGGATTAAACAAAGACTGTGAATGGCTTGCCAACTACAAAATCAGTTTCTCCTCCCCTGGTTTTCACACCTCAACTGCGAGAACAGGGCCTCATCCTCCCTGATTGAACTAACCTCATTATCTCTAGCTTGCTTGCATATATATACCTGCCTCTGGAAATTTCCACTACATTCATCTGACGAAGTGGGTATTCACCCATGAAAGCTCATGCTCCAAAATGTCTGTTAGTGTATAAGGTGCCACAGGATTTTTTGCTGCTTTTACAGATCCCAACTAACACGGCTACCCCTCTGATACTTAGCTTTCCGTTTTCCAGACTACATAAATCTGGCTCCATCAGTATCTCCTCATGTTTCTGGTACGTCAATCTTTTTTGCTCTCCCTCTAGTAGATGGTGCACAATATAGCACACATCCATCTAGCTAGTTATCTGGGTGCGTACATTCTGCATGTGCACAAATGTGTGTGCAAATGGAGCACTTAGATTTTTAAAATCTCTCTCTACCTTAATTCCGGGTATTAATGTAAAATGCAAAGAGGCTGATTCAGATGTACATATTAGCGTGTAAAACCCAATTATTTTTCTGTTGAAAAAAAAGTTAACTTCCCTCCAGGCCACTTCAGTTTGATTTTTTCCAGGGAACACTTAAGAAAAATGAGGGGGCAACCCCACCAAATTCCTGTAGGCTGTACTATGGAGGAGTCCAAAGTGCTTTAGATGATGGTGTTTTTTTACACATCTTTCATAATTTAATTACAACTCAAAATGTTTAAACAGTACAACTCATACCACACCTTTGATGTAAGAATTATTCCCATATGATAGAGGGGAAACTGAAGCAAAGGAGGAAGTTGAATGGCTTGTCTGAGGTGTCCCACAGCAAACCAATGACAAAACCAGCAACAGATTCCTGATTGCCTGAAGCCTATTCATTGCTTTAACTACCAGATAATATTCCCTAATTTCGGTACATTATACCACCAAACAATCACATTTATCCAAATAAGTATTCAGCAATCATCATTTTCCAAACTCATAAGACTTAATTCTATGTACTTTCCATTCAAATAAATAAAATATCTGGATACATTTGATATGCCCAGCCATATGAGATAAACATTAATTAGATATTTCTGACAAAGATCAGCAGTCAAGTAGTTAGCAATTCTGAGATTTAGGATGAGTACTCACAATTAGTCTCCAAAATTAACACACTATTAGAATAAATGGGAGAAACCCACCCTTCTTCTGGGTGATATTTCCCCCCTCAGGATATAGACCAGAGATGCCAGGATATCAGCCAGGATCTCTCTCGATCCAGGATTTTGGTTTGGCTCGTTATAGACATAGGAGCCAATGATGGGAGGAGCTGAGGGCACCCAGCAACTTTCAGATGACCTGCAACTTGCTGGATCGAGCTGTAAATTTGCAAGAATTGTTGTCAATGAACCAACACTAGTGCACATGTACTCAAAGAGAGAGCCAGGAACTGTGCAGTCCTTTTTATCTGGGCTTTTCTCCATTGCAGCCTGGCCCACTTGAACGCTGTCAGAACAAGTTTGGGTTTCTGAATTGTGATCTCCACATTTTTCTCAGGGACTACCTTTGGAGTCAAACTTCTCTAAAGTCAGACCTTCATCCTGATTGTCCTGGAAAGACTAAGAATATGAGGATGCACTTCATAAAGCCACCCCTGCAGTCTCTCTGATGGAGACACAGTGCCAAATGATTAAAACCCAATTAACAACACTAAAACAGACCCCAAAAGACTGTAGTGCATCTATTTATATTTTCAATGCTATCTTCACAGCCAGAAGGGCTGTATCCTTTTGTAAATGAAAACTTAGATAATAAAGAACACATTCTGCAGGAAATCTGGAGGAAGACCTTACATCCTTGGTAATCACTAGTTTTCTGCACCCAGAGAATGGTCTATTGTCCCAGGTAATATGTTAAATGCTGGCAACGCATTGACTATGCACCAGTAGAACAGCCATTATGTATTCCACAGTAACATACACAATTATTTGCCTGCATTATTAAGACAGGGAACTTGGCCCAATCCCTATCATATATTCCTTCTGAGCACTTCCGGAGCACGAGCTGGGTGAAAAATGTTTTTTTCCTGTCCTGCAAAAAATTCTTGAGATTTAAATATTTTTCCTGTCCTGAATTAGGACAAAGTCAAATTTGAAAGTTTCCATGAACTGAAAATATGAAAAACTGGGTCAATCTAACCACTTAATTTTGATTATCTGAAAATGTTTCATTTCAGTTTTGAACTTTTTACAAAATAATTTTAAAGTTTTGAAACAAAGTTGTTTTGAACTGAAAATTTGAAGCTCATTTCAAAATTGTCAAAATGGAATGTTTTGATAATTTCAAAACTATTTCCCCCAAATTCAGGAAATTCATTGAAACTGACCCTTTTTCACCAAAAAATTTGGTTTTGACAAATCTGCTTTTTCTGATGAAAAGAAGTTTCAACGAAAAATTCCCATCCAGCTCTAGCAAGAGCAATGTTAACTGTTTCTTGGGTGCCAGAGACAGGCAAAAGGGATTTAATAGAGCATTTCTGACAACATAAGTAACTATTTAAACAAGCCTGTGAAATATTTGCAGCTCCCTCATGTTATGATACTGTCCCTTCTCCCATAATCTCCTGTGCAACTCTACTGTCTTCAGATTATGACCTCAAGGACACCTATGCATGGATTTGTATAGGTTTGACTGGCTCTGCAATTGGAATGTGGACCTGGCCTGTTCCTGCAAAGATTTACACACATAATTAACTTAAAATATGGAATTAGTCCCTTACTAAGATGTTCTATGCTTGTACAGTGCCTAGCACAGTGGGGTTCTGTCCAAGACTGGAGAGCTCTTATAATAATAAGTTAAGGACATGTGCAGTCTTTGCAAGACTGGAGTCTTATTAAACAACTCTGTTGATGAGGCACAAGAAAGAATTCAATTCATCTCTCTCATAGTACTGTTTGTTAAGCAATGCTAATAGGAGTAAAATAAATAATTTACTATTGTCCCTAAAGGAAGCAGATATTAATTTGACTATATACAAGGAACAGCTCCATGGAGTAAAAAGGAGATATTTTTGCACAGTAAATTTTAAGCGTAGAACTGCACTGTAACTTGCCTGTGGCTGCCTAATCAATAGGCAGTGGCAAAGTATCACTGTTTTCAAACAATTCAAGAACTTCATTCCTTTAAAAAAAAAAAGAATCACCCCAGAGGATAAATGTATGTGAAAACATTACAAGAATGTTTAGCTGCAGCTGAATGCTGTACAGCTCTAACTAGATTTGTGTTTCTACTCTCCTGTACATTTACCATCAGACTTTTAGTCGTTTCATGAAAATATAAATTCCTATTTCTAAAGAAATAATTTACTAACCCTGACCAGCTGCAAGGAATCCAAAATGTCAAAGGTATTAAGTCCAGAAATAGTTGTAGCCAGATGTAAAACATTATTCTTTCCAACGAAGGTCCTTTCTTGACACTTGGTATATGTATGTATGCATTTAGTTATTAAAGATATATTGAGCAATGGTTACTTGCACTTTTTAATATATTTTAAATTTGCAAACACTAGGTAGAACGTATTCAGCCCATAAGTTCTCAGGGTGAAATAAAACAATGGCTAGATATCTCTCGTATGCAGAGATTTTCCAAGAGCTTTGTGCCTTAGGGGGAAAAAAAAAAAAAACCTCTGAGGACCACAGGCAAAAACAGTATAAACGGAACCATCTGACTGGGTATTGCAAATGACCAATGATGTCTAAACTATGCAAGTGTAGTGCCAGACTGGCCTGAGATTAAGTTACAGTGTGGAATGACCTCACTGCTTACACAGAACTCAGCTCTTCCTTAGGTCTGGCAATTAAATTAATCAGGAATTTTACTGTACCCATGTCTACATCTCTTTCTGTGAAGCTCTTCAAAGTTCATCAAATCACTGAGCCTGATATTCATACCCTTACATGCTATTTGGGACCTTGATTACTATGTTCAGTGGGAACTGTAAGCAGTGACCGAAAATGTTTATAAAAGAGACAATAAAAATCAGACAAAGAGGCTCCCTGTCTGCAGCCATCTGTTGTGTTATGTTTGACAAGCACTGGAGAGGAAAGAAATGTTATCTGAAGACTGAATAACTTCCTAAACTGAGAGAGATTTGGGTAAGTTCATTTGTTTTTTCTGTACCTTTTCTTCCTGTTAAACAACTTTTCCTCATGACTGACACACAAAGAAAAGAACCAATGATCATCCCAAGCACCAAATATTACAGAAAACAAGAATCATCTGGTGGTGACAGGGGAGAAGGGATTTGTGTTTAAAACTGGCTATTGTTGATAGTTCGGTGACAGAATAGCTGTTCTAAGCAGCTTACCCAAAAATGTAGATATCAAAGATTCCAGCAGCTTTATGTCTTTGCTCTGCCTTCCAACACCCATCCCCATTACTTCAAGTAACACCTTACGATAGCTGAGCTATACCATTAGCTAACGTATTTATTCCTTTTAGGGGGAGATTAGTTTGTAAGAAGCACACTGTAGCCAAAGACAAAAGCCTCCAAACTAAAACTGGAATCTGAAAAAATACTTAGCAAATTACACAAAGGCAGAAAGAGAACGCATTTGCGTTGACCCTCAGAGGAAAAAGCTGGCAGAACACTCTCAGTGAAATAAAACAGTTGGGGGGAAACACATGTCATGCAATTCCTTTGCTTATGATAGCAAGTATCATTTTCAATGGTCTTGAGAGAGTGAAAATCCCTCTTTTTTTTTGGATTAAAATAAAGTGATTCAACTGTAAATTAGCAACAGATGGTGTGTGTGTGTGAGAGAGAGAGAGAGAGACAATATTTACAGTTTTGGGCCATATTTTCCACTCCCCACAATTTTTGAGTACAATACAGTTAAAAAAAATGATTCTCCACATATGTAAATCAATCTAGAATTATAAACCTGCCGCATATTACCAGTGTCATCACTGCCAGACTTTAATTCATCCTTTAGCAACAAGGTCCCAATTCAACAAAATACTTCAGTATCTACCTCAAGCTAAGTCCTTTGCTGAATAGGGAGAGGTTTAAGCATGTGCTTAAATGTTTTGCTGAATCAGGGCTCAAATCCTGGAATGATAAACAAAGGGTAGTTATGAAACACAGGTGAGCCCTCATCTGACAAATGAAATAGCACAGTTTAAAAATGTGTAAGTGGATTGATTTAACACAGTTTGCAGCCATTGTAACTGGCATGCAGTGGCTACAGGTTGTCTACCTTGGTTAAAGAAAAAGGTGCCAACTTCTGTTCTCATTCACACTACTGGAGACGTCAAATTCACCATTGGCATAAGTGAGCACATCTCTAAGTTCAGGCAAGTAGCACCCATTTAAACGAGCAGGAAAGTTAGTCTGCTGACTACAGGGGGGTTGTATGGATGTGAATGTGGGCAAAACTGTGCCTCTGTTGATTATTTTCCTCAGGAAAATCTCAATTTAATTCCTTACAGAAGAGACCGATGAAGGAGGACATTTCCCCTCTGTTTTAAGTTTATGCATAAAGGGTAGTTATAGACCCAATCCTTATAAAGAAAAGGATAGAGCTGGGCACAAAACCATCTTTTCTAATGCCATTCCCCCCCTCTTAGAGTAATGAAAATTTGTGAAGTTATTTCGCAAATTGCGTGCTCATTTTTGCAACCAGTTTGTGAATATCTTGTGGGCAGGGGTTATTTTAAAATAGAATTTGCTAGTTTCATTTTACACCTGAATAGGAGTGGCGCCAAGGTTTTTGGCGCCCTAGGTGCAGGGTCAGCTCACTGGTCCCACGGCTCCGGTGGACCTCCCACAGGCGTGCCTGCGGATGCTCCACCGGAGCCGTGGGACCAGCGGACCGTCCGCAGGAACGCCTGAGGGAGGTCCACCGGAGCAGTTTGCCGCCCTGCCAAATCCTGGCGCGGTCGCCTAAATGGAAGCGCTGGCCGGGCACCTGAAACACCACAGGAAAAGCTAAGAGAGAGAGAGAGAGAAAAACTATTCTGATAAATATTATCTGTTTTAACTTCAAGATACATTTGGTCAAATTTTGCCATCAGTTACAAGGCATCCAACACCATTGTACCTGTTTAACAAAGCACAATTTGACCCATTACTTCTTTCCTAGGTATATGTATTGAAAACCTCCCACACACAGTGCCAAAGTGCAAACATATAGGACTAGATTGACTGAAATTGTAATCCTACGTAGGGCTAAATCCTGCAGCCCTTACGCAGGAAAAGCCACCATTAAAGGTAATTCTGGCTTTGCCTGAGTAAGCACTGACAGGAAGTGGCAAAATTCTGCAGACATCTCCAACCTGATGCCAGAAAACATTGTAAGAAGAGTGGCACTCACTGAACTTCTGTTCTGATTGAAAGCTGAGTTTCCCTTCATTTACATGAAAGGACAACAGCATGAGCTTTCCCCTCTCCCCTGCAAAGTGATCTGGAATTCTATCTGAATAGATCATACTTTGAGCCAAAATACTTTGACATTTTAAAACTGTCTTGTTCTCAGTCAACCCTGTACTGTCAAAGAGCAATGTCATGCCAAGTAGTATTAAATTTACTTCTTCCTGATGTATTGTGATATATGGACGAGTATACACATTATACACGTGTGTTGCTCTGCCTGTCTGCTTTGCTCTTATAAGCAGAACTGAGCACACTATGCACAGTGAATTAATTCAATAAATATACCCCCTTTTCTCAGTTCATGAATTATCGTAACCAACTGATTTTTAAAAATATATCTGTGGTTTGGAGTTTGACAGAGTGGTTATGCAAGCAAATTTCAGTCTATCAGTTGTGTACAGATGCTATGCTTAGACTTGTCACAAAAGTCATGTTGTTGTTTCTGCTTCCTGATTAGCCCACTGAAACTTTAAAACAGGCAGATAATTAACAGCAAACACTCTCATCCACACATGAATGGAGGTCTCCATAGCCGCAGTCAAGCCCAAAGCATTTGCGTGAATAGCCATATATTTGCAAACATAGGAAAATAGGGGCTGGAACTTCAATCAAGATTTTAAAAAATGAGTACTAATTGGCACTCATTTGTGAGCACCCAGTTTAGCACACCCTCAAAGGGGATGGATTTTTTAGAACCATGGAGCACCTACCATTTGAAAATTAGACCTCTGAAGTTGGTGTCATATTTCATGACACACAAACAAAGAAGCCAGATAATAAATACTCTTTTTGGAAAGTTATAACATAACACTCCTTTATTACTTAGAAATCAGAATGATAACACACAAGATCCCCAAACCAGAGAGAGACAAAAACAGGCTGCTCCCTGAAATAGAGAGGCACAACGGACCCAATTTTAATTTGAACATAGTAGCTGACAGTCTAGATTATGTGCTTTCCTACAGAGTCCCCTAGCCTGCAAGCAGGATTAAGAAAAACACCTTGACCATTTAAAGTACCAATTTACAATTTCAGTACACTACAGTTGAGCACCCAAAAGTTGAGGCAGTCACTTTTAAACATCTTGGCCATTGGTTTAAACAACATTCTGATGTTGGACTCTCAGGCCATCAAGCCTTTGCGGTTGTGCAGGAATGGACCAAATGGCGAACGATTGCTACAGCTGATTGTCTGGCTAAATGTTGAAGAAGAAGAAGGTTGGTTTAAAGCCAACAGCCATCCAAAATCCAAGCAATGTAAGCAAACACTGATTGACAGCATTCAGCCAGATGTACTTGCAAATGGGAGGCAATCAAACATAGAAACCCAAAATATCAGGTTTCTTATTCTTGCATATCTTGCTACACACAAGAAGCAAATAGGCTGAACTGTATGACACTACAGCATGCACAGGGCCACAGAAGCCAGCATCAGCTTTGTTAGGGTAAGAACAATAGCATCCTAATAACTTTAATGTTAGCTATATTGCATCTTTCATCTGAGAGAACAAATAAGTTTATCAGTGCTCTATATTTATTTCTGCTAACTTCCCAGCTATAACAAACAGCATCATACCATTTGTTATAACTGGAAAGACAGAAATACATTTATTCCTGCTAAGGGAGATTGCATTTTGGTAGTTCCAGCACCGTGATGAGTTAGCAGGCAATGTCAATGTAAGAAAGGTTACAGACATTTTCTGAAGTTGCATGAATGGGAGAGTAGAGAGGTGCAGATATGCATCTGGACAGATGCTTTACTACTTTGTCTGATAATGGAAGGAAGAGAAAGAATTTTAATGTTTGTTGCAAACTTTCTTATTCCTGAGCAGCTGAAAAATTGCATAATAGGCTGTCGTGAGCCATGAAATATTGACCCGAACTTCCCCAAAGCTTAGGGCTTTGGCTCTTGTGTTCTCATTTGGGCCTCATTTCTAACTCTTGTTATTTATTCATGCTTCTTGGATTTGGCTGTCTATTTGATTTTCCTTCTGGAATAGTACTTGCCCATACTAGTTTCACTGAACCTTTCCAGGGGGCCGAGTTTGCATGATTTCATAAAAATTTATTTTTGCTGAGAGTTTCAGATTCATTCAAATGCAGAAACTCAACCTGAAGCCAGCTTGTTTAATTGGATCTGTCAAACTGACAAATGCCAGGGTTTCTCTAGAAGACCAACAAATTGCTGGTTTTGCAATTAAACTCTATTGTGAAACTTGCCAGGAACACACAATCCCCCCACTTCTTGCTGCAATCCCAGGGAAGCCAGAATCTCTCAGCAAAAAGATTCAGCTAAATTTCTTGAGAACCTTCGGCTGCTTAGATAGTCAAGTTGAACCCCCTAAACCAGGCAAGTTAGAAATGCTGTTGATTTCCAGTTTTGTTATGAGAGTTCTGCACAGCTCTAAATAGTATCTGGGTTTCGAATGGTGGGACTTTGTTTCTTTATTATAGAAATTGTTACATTTTCACCCCCAAAGAATAGGATGTTTTATATTGGGACGTTTACAGAATTCTCTTAGTGGCTAGAACAGTTGCAGAGGGTGAATGAGCCTGATTAGCTGAACCTGGGTTTACTATGCAGTGACTGTACCAGTGGTTCTCAACCTGTTTACCATTGTGGGCCGCATATGCAGCTCTGTGTGTGTTATGTGAGTTGCATCCACACAATATATAGACTACCTGCATGGCCCTGAGAATGGCACATGGGTTGCAGCTGTGTGCTGATTGGGCCACAGGTTGAGAACCACTACTGCAGACGTACCCAGGGGCGGCTCCAGGCTGCAGCACGCCAAGTACGTGCTTGGGGCGGCATGCCACGGAAGGCACTTTGCTGGTCACGGGGAGGGCGGCAGGCAGGTAACCTTTGGCGGCTTTCCTGTGGAGGGTCCGCTGGTCCCGCGGCTCCATCGAAGCCGCAGAACCAGCGGACCCTCTGCAGGCACGCCTGCGGGAGGTCCACTGAAGCCACGGGACCGACAACTGGCAGAGTGCCCCCTGCAGCATGCCGCCATGATTGGGGAGGCAAAATGTCTAGAGCAGCCCCTGGACATACCCTCAGTGCCCGTGCACTGCTCTGACAATATACAGGTGCCATAAATTGGCACTCACTTTAAGTAACAATTTGTAAAGAAAATGATGTACAACTGAGACTCAGGCCAAGTATGTTTTATTCTTCATTCTTCCTTGGGCTCATGTAAGGAATTTGAAACCAAAGCTATTTACAATATGTTGAAATCAGATGCCTGTCTCCCTCTCTATCATCTGGTGAGCTGAAATACTGTGGCGCCTATAAACCAATCAAGTATTTTAGAGCACTGTTTTCCTATGAAAAGTGCCCATTTAGAGCCCAACCCCAGAAGTTCTGAACATTCACAGCTCATATTAGGTTCATCTGCCAGGATCAGGCCCTCATGTTGAAAATTGTATTAAGAATCTAAATTATTGTAGTTTTAAATCTGAAGTTAAATCTCAACTGAATGACGCCCCAAAGCTTCCAAAAGATTTTATTTTAAATTGCTTTCCTATTTCAGACTCCCTGCTTGTGTACATTGTTTGTAAGCTCCTTTTACACAGCGATTCATTCATAGCAGCACTAGCTGCTAGATTTCCTCCAGCTAGTGCAAGTCATTAGTCCAGCTGCAAAGCCCTCTTGAATTCATGCAATAGTTTGTGTCTTGTAGACATTCTGTGGGTTTCTTTCATGCTTTAAGCTCCAGTTGGGCTATTTATAAATGTCATTTTCAAGTGTTGCACTCTGTTAAAACTGCAATCAGGGTTGTTTTACACTGTATATTTATACAGAAATGTGGCTAGTCAAGAAGCATAGAAACCTCAGTTCTGAATATAGTAAGTTCTGTCTAGAGCTCCCTGTGCACCAGAATAGACTAAGCTGAGGCAGATCCTCCCAGGTATGTTTAAAAAAAAAACAAAAAACTTAAAATGTATCATTAACTTACAAGAACACAATCAAGACTGACAGGAAAGAGCCAGATTCTTGTCTGTTTCATGCCGTGTGTGTATGCTGTTTGATCACAAACAGCCTAGGGCACTGGGAATGGTGGTGGATGGTCACTCAGCACACCTGCAGTTAGGACCATGTTACATCACTTGTTTTGTGAGAGATGGTAGATTTTTCATTTTCAAGAGAACATTGATTTTAGGGCAGGCTATCTGTAGAGCTGGTTAGATATCGAGAGTTCCCATCCCTCAGAGCAAGACTTGTGGGCACTCAGATACCCTGCCTACACACAAAGGCCTAGCTGCTGGCCTGTGCACCATTAGCAGTGCTGGAGCCCCCCCGGCATTTGGACTTGTGTAGAAATCTAGCTGAATCAGTCAGAATTCCTCGCAGGGGCTCTCCAAAAGCATGCACCAATGTGCCTGTTGCACCCCCCTAGAAGAGGGTGCAGTATCCTTCCCTAGCCCAGCTCCATTGGCTGGTGTGGAACAGATGGGGTAGGGACCACAGACTTACCCTCATTCCTTTCCTCCTCTTTCTGAGCACTTATTGCCTGCAGAAGCCTCAGCGGGAAACAGGTGCTATGCTCTGAAAGTATGTCTGCACAGCAGAGGGGAGCGTATTTCCTAACACAGGTAGACAAAGATGCTAGCTTAAGCAAAGTTAGTATGGTAAAAATAGCACTGTGGCTACGGCAGCAGCTCAGGCTAGTCATCCAAGTACAAACCCACCCGACACCTGGGTATGCACTCAGGCACCTCGCTTGAGCCCCTGCCCACACTGCTCTTTTTAGTGCACTAGCTCGAGCTGAGCTAGCACATCTGTCTACCTGCCCTGGGAAGCAGGGCCCCAGCTGAAGTGTAGCTCGATCCCCAATGTGATCCTGAACATCCCCTGTGCAGGGGAGCAAGGGAAGGGGAAGCTCCTTATGCCTTTCCCTGCTTGCACAGCCAAGCAGAGGCTTGCCAGAATCTGGTCATCAAATGGAAATAGAAGGTGCTGAGAGATAAGGGACTTTATGCTCTGTGGATCTGCCAAACAAAACAAAGCTCCACTAATTCTTCTTCCAGCTCCCCTCTAGGAAGAGCACGGTCAGAATTCCCATTCCTGGCTCCTCCCTTCTCTAAGAAGAAAGGATACACCCCCTCTCAGTTATACCCTAGCCGTATACTCCTCCTGTTAGAAAAAAAAAGAGGCTGCACAAACAAGGGCAGATTATCCACTCCCTAAATGATTTTTGGCTGGTGCTGGTCCCACTTGTCCATGCAGAGCTACTCTGGGCTCAGTGCCAATGGTTCACTGCATGTTGCCTGCTCCCTGGAATGAGGATGGGGATTAGGCAGTTCATACTGAGAGGGCAGGTCGAGGGTTCCAAGTAGGGTGTTTGGGCCACTAGCATTCACTGCAGGTTGAGACTCAAACTTGTCCCAATGTTTCCAGCTGGCGGATGTTCTGAGTGTGCTCTAGGTCTGTATACGTGTAAATAGTTAATATTAGATGGTGCTCAAGAACATGTAGCATAGTCCCTCCTGGGTATTGCAGGACCAGTACAACTTGTGGAATGCTAATAGGTTTTCTTGTGCAGCTCTTCCCAAGTGCCTGTTGTGGCCAACATAAGCCAGGCAGTTAGCCAGCCTGCAGTTGAGCAATTCCTAGTCTCCCAAGTATTAACTGCCCTCTTTTTTTAAAAAAAAAAACTATAGAGCAGGGATGGGCAACCTATGGCACCTAAGGCAGCACACAAGCTGATTGTCAGTGGCCGGGTCCTGGCCACTGGTCTGGGGGGCTCTGCATTTTAATTTTAATTTTAAATGAAGCTTCTTAAACATTTTAAAAACATTATTTACTTTACATACAACAATAGTTGAGTTATACATCATAGACTTATAGAAAGAGACCTTCTAAAAACGTTAAAATGCATTACTGGCACGTGAAACCTTAAATTAGAGTGAATAAATGAAGACTCAGCACAGCACTTCTGAAAGGTTGCCGACCCCTGCTAGAGAGGGAGCTGGTAATAATCTCTATGTTGCATAACACTTTCCATTTTAAGAGGCCTGTGACATTTTTTGAGAAGCTCCACTACATCCATTGTTTGCAGTACGCCTTTGAAATCTGACAGGGAGAAGGCCCTTGGGCTAAAGATATGCTTTTTCTTTGTTCCATGAGATTCTATTCAGATTTAGCTGAGTTAAAGACATTTGAAAATTGCTATTTCCCATTCTGTGCACCGAACGAGGCTGGGTCTCAAGGAAAAAGTAAGTAGTAATTAAGGTTGCCTGGGTAACCTAAATACTGGCAATGCCTAACTTTTGAATGCTTGATTTGCAACCTAAATAATTTTAAATGCAGCTTTGTATCTAATTATATGAAGGTTAATGTGACATTATGAGATGCAATCTAGGCCAGTGGGGGTCTGGGTCACCCCTGCTGTGAATGCCTTGTTGCAGTAGCTGCCACCTGGGCTGCTCATAGACATCCTTCAGGCATGCAAGCCACACCCTGAGTGTCAGTGTGTAACTACAGCCTGCCAGCCACACTTGGGTTTACATGCTGTCTTTTACCGGCCGTGGTTACTTCTGCCAGGTGACCTCAACAGATTCAAAGTCCCCGATCTCCCCACCATCAAAGGTGTGTCTTATACTGCCCAGCCCTCTCCTGGACAGTCCAGGGATATTAGGTCTGTCCATTGTCCCTTTAAGAAAACATACAAAAACTTGCCATCTTAAATGGTGTTACCCAGACCATCTAACTTAAACACACTGGTTTCAGTTAAAGAATAAAATAAGTTTAACTACAAAGAGAGATTTTAACTGAATACAAGTAATGAGGGATAAAAGTCAGAAATGGTTACAAGAAAAATGAAGGTTAAACACTTCCTAGTGCCCAGCTTCACAAACTATACTTGATTTAAGGTAGAGTCCTTACCAATCCTTTGGAATTACTGACCAAACTTTTCACGTTAGGACCCCTCCCCCAAAGCCCAACAGTTGTTTCTTTTGTCTCCTCAGGTACAAAAAGGGAAACCGCTTGGAAAAATGACCTATATCCTGCCACTTCGTAGCCAGAGGATGGGGAAGGAAGGACCAGTGATTAGGGCACTAGCTGGGGCCTTGGAAGATCTGCGTTCAAGTCTTTTCTCCATCACAGACTCTTATGTGATCTTGGGCAAATCCCTAAGTTTTTCTGGGTATGTCTACACTGCAATTAGACACCCATGACTGGCCTGTGCCAGCTGACTCGGGCTGGCAGGTCACATGCTAGTGGGGGTATTTAATTGCAGTGTAGGTGATCTGGCTTGGGCTGCAGCCAGTGCTTTGTGACCCTCCCACCTCACAGGGTCCTAGAGCCCAGGCTCCTGCCTGCAACTGAACATCTACACCACAATTAAATTGCCCGTTCACCCAAGTCAGCTGGCACAGGCTTTTGATTGCAGTGTAGACATACCTTCTGTGTTCCCCATCTGTAAAATGGGGATGCTAGAATTTCCCTATACAAAGGGTGTTGTGAGAATAAAAAAAGATTGTAGGATGTTCACATAGTAGGTTATTGGGGGTCATGTAAATACCTTAGATAGATAGCTTCTTGTCAGTCTTATTTTAATATTGACTGTACCAGCAGATCTTCTTATAGAGAAGTCTGATAGCATAATAGATATGAAGCCACTATAGTTCCATGGAAGTCACTCTAAAATCCTGTAAGAGTTAGCAGAGATTACAATCATCCTTCCCACAGGCTTTTGGAACCACCCCATAAATTATTACAGTGGGGAAAAAATACAAGACGGTCCAAAACCAATGAGTTAGTTTTTGTTAAATTCTGTAAAGCTTTTCCAAAAGGGCCTTTACATAAAAATAAATTAAACTTAATACAAAAGATTCACAAGGATCGCTCAAGACACAGTAAGCCATTTAGGCCCAGGTTTACCTTCCTTCCAGCCAAGCTGACGTTTTAGAAATGTTATTAAATAATTGGACCAACTCTCTCAGGATCCCCTTCCTTTTTAAGTAGCCTGCACTATTATTGCTACTGGGTCCCTCATTTGGGGGATGATTATTGGAAATGGCCTTCAGATCACCTGCAATTCAAGTGACTAGACAACTGCATGATACAGTTTGCACTGTTTCCATTTGCACACATAATGCTGTGGCCACAGAATGAGATATCAAATTGAAGCTCCTTTCAAAGCATAACTCTGCCCTGGCCATGCTCACATGTGCCAGATGGGCATGTGAAATGGCTGCTTTGTGACTGGAGCTGGCCAGAATTGCCCTTAGGGAGCACACACCGGAGCAATAGCTCACTGCTGTTGGAGAGGGTGCAGCATGTTCTCTGCTCCATATCCTAACAGCTCCACGCATTGGTGCAGGGTGGTGGGATCATTGTCCTGTTCTTACCCAGCACCTAC
The DNA here is from genome assembly GCF_007399415.2 of Gopherus evgoodei. Taxonomy (NCBI): domain Eukaryota; kingdom Metazoa; phylum Chordata; order Testudines; family Testudinidae; genus Gopherus; species Gopherus evgoodei. Next base: position 82,219,104 of record NC_044330.1, on the reverse strand, counting down.
AAGCGTGCTAGAAGGCAGCAGAGACTGAGCTTCCCAGGGGAAGCAAAGGTGTGTCTTTCTCAGCTCTTGTGCACTCATGCAGAGGCTGACCCGGGTCTGGCCCAGAATTGTATCCTTTGGGTCTTTGCCCTCTATCAGCCTGGAAACAAGAGCATCCAACATCTCAGTGTCAAAGAATAGACTCCCTAATTAAATATGACAATGTCTTGATTAGAGACAAAGAAAACATCAGTAAATGTTGGAGACCAGGAGCTGGTAAATCTGTACACAGGAAAACCAATGACAGTGGGATATCATTGTTAAAATTCACAGCAGAGATTACTTACCTTGGCAGATACATATTTGAGACATACAACTTCTAGCTCTTTAGCTCAGAGGTGGGTAAACTATGGCCCACGGGCCACATATGGCCCCCAGCCACTGAGCTCCTGGCCTGGGAGGCTAGCCCCGGCCCCTCTCCTGCTGTCCTCCCTCCTCCGCAGCCTCAGATCGCTCGCTCCGCTGCCGGTGCAATTCTCTGGGCGGCGGGGCTGTGAGCTCCTGGGGCAGCGCATCTGCAGAGCCCGGCCTTGTTATAACCTTATTCCCAGATCTGGACCTTAGCGTCCAAAATATGGGGGTTAGCATGAAAACCTCCAAGCTTAGCTACCAGCTTGGACCTGGTACTTGCTGCCACCACCCAAAAAATTAGAGTGTTTTGGGGCACTCTGGTCCCCCTGAAAAACCTTCCCTGGGGACCCCAAGACCCAAATCCCTTGAGTCTCACAACAAAGGGAAATAATCCTTTTTCCCTTCCCCCCTCCAGGTGCTCCTGGAGAGATACACAGACACAAGCTCTGTGAATCCAAACAGAGTGACTTGCCCTTTCCGTTTCCAATCCTGGAAACAAAAGCACTTTCCTCTTCACCCAGAGGAAATGCAAAATCAGGCTAGCAAATCCAACCCCCACACACAGATCTCCCCTGATTTCTTCCTCCCACCAATTCCCTGGTGAATACAGATTTAATTTCCCTGAAGTAAAGAAAAACTCCAACAGGTCTTAAAAGAAAGCTTTATAAAAAAAAGGAAAGAAAAAATACAAATGGTCTCTCTGTATTAAGATGATACAATACAGGGCAATTTCTTAAAAGAATATTGAATAAACAGCCTTTTTCAAAAAGAATACAAATCAAAGCACTCCAGCACTTATATTCATGCAAATACCAAAGAAAATAAACCATATAACTTACTATCTGATCTCTTGGTCCTTACACTTAGAAACAAAAGATTAGAAAACAGAACTACTTCTCCAAAGCTCAGAGAAAGCAGGCAGACAGAAAACAAAGACCTCAGACACACAATTCCCTCCACCCAAAGTTGAAAAAATCCGGTTTCCTGATTGGTTCTCTGGTCAGGTGTTTCAGGTGAAAGAGACATTAACCCTTAGCTATCTGTTTATGACAGGCCTGACTCTGTGCTGCGTGGCAGTAGCTGGGTGGTACGGCTGTAGCGCCGCCAGCCACCGGTGCTCCAGGCAGCGTGGTAAGGGGACAGGGGAGTTCAGGGTGGTGGTCGGGGCGGGGGTGTGGATAGGGGTGGTCGGGGGGGAACAGGGGATTGAATGGGGGCAGGGGTCCTGGGGGGCCAGTCAGGAAGGAGGGGGGGTTAGATGGGGCAGCAGCAGGCAGTCAGGGGACAGGGAGAAGGGCAGGGGTTGGATCGGGCAGGGGTCCCAGGGTGGCTGTCAGGAATGAGAGTAGGGGTTGGATGGGGCGGCAGGGGTCCAGGGCCGGTCAGGGGACAGGGAATGCAGGTGTGTGGATGGGGCAGGGGTCCCTTGGGGGCTGTCAGGGAACGAGGGAGTTGGATGGGGCAGGAGTCCTGGGGGGGCAGATAGGAGGTGGGGGCTGGCCCACGACCCTCTCCCCTAACCGGGTCTCCATATAATTTAGAAAACCTGATGCGGCCCTCTGGCCAAAAAGTTTGCCCACCCCTGCTTTAGCTAGTACTAAGCAAAACCATGTGTTTGTATAAAACCAGGGGAAAGTTTAGACTCAAGACTGTGAAAGCATGGAGCAGCACTCATGACCTGTGCTGGTAGCAAAATTAAATTGAATGTGGTTAACAAAACAGAACACCTAGGCTCACAGAAAGATAAAGAGGAACGAATGAGAATCATGCTGTTGATACTGGCAGGTTGCAAGTGAAATTAAAGGCTCATTTCCATCCTGGTCACTTGTGAGTGATGAAGAAAATGGGTATCAGATTGAATAATGTAAGTCTTAGTGTCAGCACTGGGATCAAGACTAGACTATATTTCCACAAGGAGAAGAAGAATCAATGCTTCCCAGCACTTTGGGGACTGGAGGATGCAGTGCCCACTCCTCTGTGCCCCACCAGCTCCCCACTTCCTTTGGGAAGGCTAACGGCAGCAGTCGTCCTGTCCCTACACAGCTCTTGTGTTTCCTGACATCTGCGCCATAACCTGTCCATGCCTCTGAGACTTCTCTTTCAGTGCGTGGGTTACTACTACTTAGAGCTTACTTCGAAGCTCTAATGCCTCGAATGTGCTGTGAGGTCCTGAGAGAGAAGGTGTTCTAGAAGCGCAACTAGCCTTTTTATTACTGTTATACAACATTAACCTAACCCCACAGACCATAATGGAAGCACGACAGGGCCCCACACAGGATAGTCTCTTCTCCTTTCATTGGATGGGTTTGCTAAAATAACCCCTGTAACGGGCTGTGTTTGATACATCTTGAATGGGTTTTGCCATGGATGGGTCAGACTCAAGGTCATTTTTTGGTGGTCATGGTTTCTCTTTGATGGTATCTGACGTCCAATTATGTTGTGCTGCTAATGCAAGTTTATATCCAGAGATCACCTGGCAATATTCACCTTGTTAAAATAAAGCACAATTAAAATGATAGGTTAAAGCATCTCTTTTTTGTGTGGAAAGTGAGAGACATATTCCCATCCCTTTAGCCCCTGGGGCAAGTTAGCAACTAGCCCTGCTGTAGCTCTGCTCTGGCCGACAGCTTTTAGTACATGCATGCAGCTTCAGTGCTAAGAGTTGCCAAGGGTGCTATACAGAACTCTTCTGATTATGGATGCATCCATCATCATCATAAATTAACAGGAGCCAAATAAAAGTGAGAAGAGCAGGTGAAGGGGAAAATGTTATAGCTTTAAACCACCCACTTTGCAACCTGGCATACCATGAATAATCCAGCAGTGGATCCCACATGAGTAGGTGAAACCATAGTTCTTATTGTTATTTTGACACTAAGGATGGCCTGGGAGGTGAATTGTCAGTAATCCCTCAAAGAATAAACCCAAGGAAACAAAAATAGAAGAAGTGTTTACAGGAGAGAAAGAATAGGGCCATCCTAGAAAAGGACATGTCTTCTGCAACAGTTTCTTGGCAGAAGAAATTCTGTAAGATCAAAGAACTGTTTAAGAGGGCTTTGTTATTTTTGAAACAGGTTTGCAAATACTGCATTTCATTACAGTAATCATGGCAAATCCTTTATACAGAGAGCCTGTAAGAAGACCAGCCTATTAAAAGATGTGTCAGCATTATGATAAATATAGCACCAGTTGGTAATGGCCCAAGAAGCTGCTTTAAATTCACTTGAGAATATTTATCATTTAAACTCCACCAGCCTATCACCAAAGTATTGGATCTCACAGCCAAGCAGCACTGGGGTCTGGGAGACATCCAGCAAATTAACTGCTGCAAAAAAACCACCCACGTGCTAGAAATGTTGTAGATGGGACTTTTATTTTCTTATATCAGCACTGAGCTGATGCTCCAGCTTGTGATATTGGTGGATGATCATGTTGCTTGAGATACCATCATGCAGAGGAGACATCAAATTGGGGTTCTGACCAACTACGTGTGGTCATTAAAGTTCTGCTGGCATACATTGTAAGAGATAGGGTGACCTGGTTGAATTCCAGTTTGTGTAAATACTTTCTGCCTCCATGAGTTCATCCCGACCTTCTATCTGGATTATCTATTTTTTTCTTCCTCTTCTGAACTGTCCTATAGTGTGGGTGCCCATTTTAGAAGATGCTTATTTAATTGAAAATGTGTTGTATTTCATTACTGGGAGCATCTGAGTTGGTAAATAAATGGGGCATGGTGTATAAGGCTTTTACCAAAATAGCTCACTGATACCCCAAAAAGACTCTGGACACCCATAAAGTTGTGCAACTCTGAGAAGAGCAGGCTGTATATTTTCAGCCTGATTCTCTTCTCCTTTGCAATCCAGGAGGACTACCACTGCAGGAAATGAAATTGCACATGTAAAGCCTACATAAGAGATAGGGGAATTAGACCTTTTATCTTCCAAAAGAAAGTAATCCTCAACAAAATAGGTCAAGTAGGAGCAGGACCGGCTTTAAGCCGATTCACCCGATTCCCTGGAATTGGGCCCCGCGCTGAAGAAGGCCCCATGCCTGTGCCTAAGGAGGCCCAGCTTTGGGGGTCTTCGGCGGCATTTCAGCGGCGGGGGTCCTTCAGTGCCACAAAAAACCCGGCGCAGACGCCCCGCTGCCGAGTATTCTAATGGGGCCCTGCGGGTCATAAAGCTGGCCTTGAGTAGGAGCAACGGGCTCACACATAGCTCCCTATAGAGCAAAAGTGAGGGAAGCCCACTTAAAGGTTGGCAGAGCTACTGCTCCCAAAATGGTGTTTCCCTCTGCATGTGCCTTCTTGACAAGCTGCTACATCAGCATGATGCAAGTTGGGATGAGGTAATATCAGCTCATTCTCCCACAGAAGCACCTTCCCCTGCCCTTGCGCAGCAGAGAGACCAGACACTTCCACAGCTGCGCTGCATACTTCAGCAACCAAAAATCCTGAGGAGATAAGAGCGCATAGAAAGGGCTAGAGTCTGCAAGGTGTAAATGTTTGTGCTCACTAGGGCAGGGAAAACACCCAAATGCCTCTGCCAAGGGAATAAGGAAATGTATCAGGATTGCACTGTGTAACCTCTGTGGACGTTACACCAGGATGGATAGCACAAAACAGCCTTGTAACATGTGGCCATATTGTTATTTGTTGGTACTGCGGTAGCACCCTCAGGCACTCATCAGAGGCCCCAGTGCTAGGTGCTGTGCATGTATTTAATAAAAAAACAATCTTTGCCCCAAAGAGCTTACAGTCTTGGTTGTAAACTGGGATTCCCATCACTGGGTTGGCCCTTCAATAGGGAGGCAAGCTTAAAACTAGGCATAGGAACGAGGCACACTCGGATCAGGCCATTCGGAAGCTTTCTGTACTGCATGTGGTTGTAAAAACCACCTCAAGATGCCTTAAATAGCTCCATACCAAAGCTCAGCAAATCCACAGTTTGTAAAAGCATCAATCAGTAGACGAATTCAAATACATATCTTTCCAATTTTGCTCCAAAAATCAAACTTTGAGTTCTGACAACCAATCCAGAACAACTGCTGATCTAAGACAAAGTAGATCATCCTCAAACAGGCGGAAGTACGCCATGATAGAGGGTGCTAGCTTCAGCAATGCAGGTGCTGCACACAGCTATTTGAACAATACAATTTTTAAATTAAATTAAACAATCATTATAATGGATCATGGCCCTGGAGAAAAGTACAAATGATGATAATAACAGCGTTCCTAGACTTAATGTAAAAGATGATGTAAAAGGGAGGGGCAAGTGCAGTAAAATTGGGTCTATGCCCTTTATAACTATTTTGCAGTGAATAAAGGCAGCTTGAAAAGTGTGTGTAGGTGGGTGGAGTTTTTTTGTTTTTGTTTTTTTTAAGATGACTTTCCTCCCCTCTCCCTCAGCATTTCTGTTAGAAATTCAGAGCCTGTCTGGCCTGTCAAATGCTAACATGATTGGAGAATTAGTGAAATGGCATCATAAGGACCAAAAGAGTGAAATATGAACAACAGATCAGAGATGGGAAGGAAAAAATAAATTAAACTAATAAATTAGACTAATTAAAACTTTGGGTTTTTTGTTTGTTTTTAAAACATCTATTTAACATCAAGGCCTAGATTCTGGAGAAAGGAAATCTTAGTTAAACATTCAAACTCCTTCCTTCCATTAAGATGCAAGAGCTAATATCTTCTGAGATCTACCCTCTTCCATCCCTCCTTAGCAAAACTTGATCTGACATACCTGGTAATTCTGAAGAGAAAACCAAGCAGAATCCCTCCCCCACTTAAAAAAACAAAACAATAATAAATTAATAATAGTTTGCCAGTCACCTTTAAGAATCAGACTTCAGGTACCATCAAATAGGAATTAGTTTTAAAACGTGGCTATCACCATTTAAATACAATCATTTGCCCAGACGTTGGTTTTAAGTGGTTGCATCTGGTCCACACTGGCCAAACAAATCATGTTTGAAATGTGAGAGCAAGAAGCATTAAAAAAAGCTCCTAATCCACAGTATGAAAAGGGGTCATTAGTAGAATTACACAAAAGGGTGAGAGAAAGAAACACAAAACCCAGAAAAGTCTGTGGCAGTCCCTTAATTCTCACTTCTGATTAAAATGTGATTTGTTATGAGTTACAGAAAGTGCATTGGTCCTGTACCAGCTCATTTAAGGAGAAATTCAACTATTTAACAAGATTCAATTATGAGCAATAGTTGCTACAGTCACATTTAACTGTTCCTAACAGGACTGTAGTATTTGGTTCTTCAAAGCACTGTATACTAATTGACCCCACAACTGTCACAGTAACAGCTGGTAGCTTCAGGTTTGGTCATGGTGAGAGTACTCGCTAAAAGGGATGCTACAAAAAGGGATGAAAGCCCCCCTATAAATGCAAAATTGAACCATGTGATTTGCATGATAAAGTTATTTGCATTTGAAATCATTGTTGCAGCTTCTGAGTCCTGCCCTATACAACATTAGCTTTCTGGTTAAGATGCATCAAAACCAGAAACATCTTGGATAACACCTTGGAATTTCTCAAAATTTCAGTTTAGACTCCTCAAATTTACCTGTCTCGTAATTTGGGTTCCAGGTTGTATCTAAAACCAGAAGGGACATTGGTTTCACTTTTGATATACCCAAAGTCTCAGGATGAAAACTGATCTTATAAGATTTCTGGTATTTGGGCTGTAACCTCATGAGAAAAATTCTTGAGATTGAAGTGTACTTGAATCCTAACCTGAACTTTAAACAGTATATGGTTTTATACTTGTGGCCTACACTAAGCCTAGTTCAGATCCAGTCCCAGTCCAACCAAACATTGTCTCTTTGATCCACAAGTACTTTTAAGTGCAGATGACAAATGAAGTGAATTAGCATTATCGACATATTAATACTAGATACCAATTTATCTCATTTGTCTTGTCCACTGTCACGGTGGATCAGATGCATTCGGGGCAAATGAAAGCAGGATTTAGTGTCCTAGAAGGGCAGCTAGCAATGAGTGCAAGATAGGTGTTAATATTCCCCACGTACATCAGAATTAGGAGAGAAGGCATTAGTGGCTCTGGGATGAGGATATGTTTCACCAGAAAAGTCATTTTAACATCCTGGTTCAGGAAGAAAAAGAGCAGGGAAGGAGCAAGGTACCACAGATTAGAAGAACAACTGCAATGGAAGCAGATTGAGTACAATGAGGTCTAGGAGACCTTTCCCCTTTTTTCCTTTTCTTAGCTCAGTGATTTGAGCACTGACCTGTGAAACCCAGAGTTGTGAGTTCAATCCTTGAGGGGGCCATTTAGGGATCTGGGGCAAAAATCTGTCTGGAGATTGGTCCTGCTTTGCGCAGGGGATTGGACTAGATGACCTCCTGAGGTCCCTTCCAACCCTGATATTCTATGAGAGGCAGAAGGTGCACTGACTACTGATATCCTCAGAGCTCAGCCCCAAAGGATCCCACCAATGCCAGAAGCCCAGCCCTCAAAATCTTATGTAAAAATTCTAGATGAGTTTGCATTGAACATACTTATGTATCTACTATCGCTGCGGCGGGGGGTGGGGGGGTTGATATCTAATGCAGGCAGACACGAGCAATCATCAGAGAAACAGCAAGAAGAGTCCAAATAACCCCCACATTGGTCTCAAAAGGTGTAGTGCCTGCCCTGATAAAAATGATTAAAAGGTTTAAACTTTAAGTGTATTTTCCCCTTGATAACATTTTACATGATATAGAGATTTTCATCTTGATCTAGGGAAACAATGGACAGAATAGCATTTCCCCTGCATGACTGGCTGCCTCTCAAAACTCCTTTTACAACCCCTCCTCTCACAGGAAGAAAAAAATGTATTTTAGAAAACACCTTTTATTCAGATATTTTTATTGTTTGTTTGGTTGGTTGGTTGAGATTTTATTTTTAAATCCGATGCCACAAGTATTATGCCTATATCTTACTGAAAGTGAATGCTGGGGACTAGATCTCCCTACTCATGTTGAATACCACTCAAATCCACAAGTAATCTTTTTGACTTCAGTGTGACCAGTCACAGACAATGGTGATACTCAGCATGGTTAAACGTATCAGAATCTAGCTGTATGCTTGTGACAAGCAAAAGGAAGCAAGGAGAAGGCAGCTTGTATAGTCAAATAATCTTTTACCTGAGCAAAATATTCTTGCTCACGTAAAGCCTCCACATGACAGCATACACCAAGCTAGGTCCTTTCATTAATCACCATCTTCCTATCCTTAAAAGTCAAAGCACCACAATCAATGTAAAGTGACAAATGTGGACAGAAAATGGTGCTTACCATGCCGCAACTTGCAGGCAGTCTGTAAGTGGTATGCAGATAATAAAATGCCAACTACATCTATGAGCTTTCAACCCATCCCTGTGTTCAAGGGAATCCAGATTCTTAACCACCTGAATTAAAATTAGGCCACCCTGTAATAAGTGACAGTATTCTCTTAAGCTAGGTTAAATCAATTTCCAGTTAGCTCATTCTAAGATAGCAGGATCTGATCACTTCAAACTATGGGAAAGTTAGCTTTAAAACTGTGTGATTTGGATTCATCTCTATTTCCAAACTACAGAGGTTGTTGAGTTGCTGGATAATCTATCTTAAAATAACTGTACTAATGACAGACCTGTCTAGCTAGGCTTTGACCAATCTGGTACTAAAGATATACAATTAGTTATTTGCCATTGTCTTTTGATTGGTTTAACCTTCTTGATGAGTGTCAGCCCTCTTGCAGTCATTAATTACTTTGATACAGGTGGCCCCATTTAAAAGTATCTGTTTTACTTTCTAGAGAACATCTGGCAAAAAGTAAAGTACAGTATGACATGCAACAACCACGACATTTCTTAAACATTTAAGCTTCAGTCTAGGCATGAATTTGGAATTGTTAACTGGATGTTTTGGGTTTAATTTGTTATTTAAAGCTGAAATTCCATTTGTCAGGTATCTGTTCAGAGGTCCTGAAGGAGTTTAGAACTACATTGTGGGGGAGAAGGAGGATGTAGAGTCCTGGTAGCTTTGTGAGGGATTTTTTTGTGAACTTTGTGATGTATAATTTTGCCTCATTTTTCTTTTTGAATGGGTTTCAATATTCAGCAGGCCACAGTTCAGCACAGAATACACTATCTCAGGGGGCTGGGGAGTACTCTATTAAAGGCTAGCAGAGTGAATACAAGAGCCTTTTCACTCTCAGAAGAGAGCTATCTTCTGTTATACTATAGGTGTTGCCTTTTCATTTAATGGGGGAGGGTCCATCCCCAGTGCAAGAAAAGATTGGTTGATATCTTCAGCTATTACTCCCTTTAAATCATTGCAAGTAGCCTCTAGTGTAAAATACATGTAGTTGGCCAAAGCGTACTCTAGCATCTAGTGGTTATTTTATGCTATTTTAGCACTGAGACAAATGGCAGTTCATATAATAACTGCAACATACAATATAATGATCCATAGTAAAGTGTACTAAAGCAAAAAGCTTTAGGCCATGGACAATCTGGCACTAAGTCAAACAATTTTAAAATTTATATTGTTTCACTCGCTTTTTGTGTTGTGTTTCTGGATTAAAATGGACTATAAACAAAAGAGGAGGTTGGAACCATAAAGACCAAGGGCAGAAGTCTGAAGTAAAATAAAACTAGACCTATATAATTCCAGTAAATTGCATTCATTTGAAAAAAAAAAAAGTCCATGCCAAAATATTCTCTAGAGACAGAAAAGTGTGGATTTAATTCTTCGTTTCACAAAATAATGCAAAATAAGGATTCTCAACTTCTCCCCAGAACCCAGAAAATTTAGTCCTTCGCTAGGTAGGTACTGCTCACCTAATGAACAGATCATAGACAGAAAGAAGCAGTTTGAGTCTTTTAATTATAACTCCATTTCTTGTTGAAAGTTTTGCTGTACGAAGGCATTCAGCAATCTTTATCTGCAAGTAGGATGACCAGATGTCCCGATTTTATAGGGACAGTCCCAATTTTTGGGTCTTTTTCTTATATAGGCTACTTTTCTTCCCCCCTCATCCCGATTTTTCACACTTGCTGTCTGGTCACGCTATCTGCAAGTATAATTTAGTCTAATAATGAGTCACAGGCTTTTTTGGATACCTAGCTCTCTCTCTAAATCAGTCTTCTGTTCATAGCATTTCTATCGCCCTTATGCACATATCCTACTTTTATTAAGAACACAGACATTTTTTATGACCCCGTGATAAGACAGTCTTTTGCCAATAGAACAAGCTTTAGGAAAACTGCATTATTCAAGAGACTTCCCCACTGCTACAAAGAAGCTTTTTTCAGTCAACAGAACTGATAAGTCAGCACTAAAATGGACTCACTGTATCACCAATGAGGGTGTTGATGTTTTAGATGCCATACTCTCTGAAACTTCCATTGTGGAGAACCTTGCAAACTTCTGGATCATGAACAATTAAAGCCAGCACAGATAGACCATGTGTGATGGGTTATCCTCCCATCCCCCACTCTTGGGGTGACACCTCATGTACTGGGGTACTACTGAGCCTGCCTATTCCATCAACCTGGGCTCCCTTACACTGTCCTGTTGAGCCAGGCCCTCAAGCAGCCTCCTCCAGTGCACACACAGATAGGGACACACCCAACTACAGAAAGACAGACAGACAAAGACAGATTAGCTCTGCTTGGGAAGACTTGGGGCTTGTCTACACTGGCACTTTACAGCACTGAAACTTTCTCACCCAGGGGTGTGAAAAAACACCCCTCGGCACTCCAAGTTTCAGCGCTGTAATGTGCCCATATAGACAGTGCTGTTAGTTATGCCCCTCATGGAGGTGGTTTCAGATTGCCAGTGTAGACAAGCCCTCAGCTAGGGATTTGCCTAGTATTCAAGTGCACTCCCCTTCTGGAGAGTAAACCCAAAATTGTATTGTCTTGCTCTACACAGAAAACTATACAGCGAAAGCTCATGAAATTTGCTCCCTCCCTGAATGTGGAAGAAGATATGCACAGCTTTTTGCCCCTCAGTTATGGATTCTACAAACTGGGTTTAGAGAAAACAAAACAAGCTTATTAGCTACAAAAGACAGATTAAGTCCTGGTCTAATCGGGGAGTGGGGGGAATTGATCTAAGATACGCAACTTCAGCTACGAGAATAGCGTAGCTGAAGTCAATGTATCTTAGATCGACTTAGAATCACTTACTTCACGTCCTCGCCGTGCGGGATTGATGGCTGCCGTTCCCCCATTGACTTTGCTTCTGCCTCTTGCTGAGCTGGAGTTCAGCAGCCAATGGGAGAGCGATCAGGGATCGATTTATCACGTCTACATTACATGTGATAAATCGATCCCTGATAGATCGATCGCTACTCGTCGATCGGATAACAAACAAATCAAAGCAGATTACTGAGCAAATAAAACAAACATGCAAACTAAGCTTAATACATTAAATAGAGCAGTTGCAAGTAGTAATTTCTCACCCTAAACGTTGTTTTATGCGTTTCTTTCACAGGCCAGACACCTTTTCCAGCGTGGGTTCAGTCCTTCTCCCTTCCTTTCTCTTTATTTCTTAAATGTTTCCAGCAGTAATCCTGGGTGGGGATTCAGTGAAGAATGAATCCTGATTAACTCACTTCCCTGCCTTAAATAGGATTTACATATGGCAGGAAGCCTTTGTTTCTCAGTTTGTTCCCCACCCTGTATTAGTGGAAAAATACTAGTAGTCCAAGATGGAGTCCAGTACAGGTGACATGATCAGATGACCCTGCAGTGTCAAAGCAGCCATAAATCCCTCAGTAAGACTTCCCAGGAAGGTGGGAGATTAACATCTTCTAAATCCTATTCTCCCTAATGGCCCATCCACACTGATTGCATGCTGTCTGATGGGCGTTTCCCAGGTGTAAACCCATCTGTAATTGTTACTGAATCCAGTGGTTTTCACATTTTTTTTCTGGGGACTCAGTTGAAGAAAACTGTTGATGCCCACGATCCAACAGAGCTGGAGATGATGGATTTGGGAGGGGCTCTGGGCTGAGGCAGAGGGTTGGGGTGCAGGGTTGAGGGCTGCAGGGTGGGGCCAGCAATGAGGAGTTCAGAGTGTGGGAGGGGGCTCTAGGCTAGGGTAGGGGGTTGGGGTGTAGGAGGGGGTCAGGGCCCTAGGTTGGGGCCAGGGATGAGGGGTTTGGCGTGCAGGATGGACTCTGGGTTTGAGGTGGGGGCTTAAGGCTGAGGCAGGGTGTTGGGGTGCGAGGGGATCAGGGATCTGGGTTGGGGCTGGGGATGAGGGATTTGGGATGTTGGAAGGGGTTCCAAGTTCGCAGGGGCTCAGGGCTGGGGCAGGGAATTGGGGCACGGGGTTGGGAGGCAGACTTACTTCCTGGTCAGCGGCACAGCGGAGTGCAGAGGCAGACTTCTTGCCTGTCCTGGCACCACGGACTGCTCTGCACCCCAGAAGCGGCCACCAGCAGCAGGTCCGGCTTCTAGGCAGAGGTGCACAAGTGGCTTTGTGTGATTCTTGCCCGCAAGTACCCCCCCTCAGTTCCCAGTCAATGGGAGTGCAGAGCCAGTGCTCGGGGCGGGGGCAGCACACGGAGCCCCATTGCCCCCCTGCCTAGAAGCCGGACCCATTGCTGGCTGCTTCTGGAGTACAGCACAGCGTTGAAACAGATAGGTACTAGCCTGCCTTAGCTGGGCAGCACCCCTGACAGGACTTTTAACGTCCCAGTTGGTGGTGCTGACCAGAGCGACCCAGTGCCTGACATGCCACAACCCAGTACTGGGTTGTGACCCAAAGTTTATAAAATCCTGACATAATCCATATTCCTAACTTCAGATACAGAAATAATACATGCATACAAATAGGATAATCATATTCAGTAAATCATAACCTTTCCAATGATACTTCATGACCCATCTTGCATAAAACACATCTTAGTTATGCCATATTCATATCATAACAATATCTCTATGAAGAACACAGGGTGTAGTGTCACACCATGTGAGATGATTTTTAAAGAGATTTATTTCAATCAGGTTGATACAATAACAAAGTACTATCAATCATGGAGTTTTGGAGTGCAGCAATGAACTGGAGATACAACAACAATAATAAAAATCATGCCACTACTTAGTTCTTTATCATACTTTTCACCTATAAATCTCTTTATGCAGCAAAGTAGCACAAGAACTTGAAAAAGATTAGCTTTGGTAATATACTTCACCAATAAAACAAGCATCTATATATAGATGTAGATACAATATAAACCTGCTGAATCTGTAATGGGAAGAGCATAGACAGACCCTTGCACCTGTGCATATCACTTTGCACAGTTGGAGCTTTAGTCATGGTCTCCCACTGCCTTTTCAAAAATGAATAGTGTTGTATATTAAGATGTTATAACGTGCCTCCCACTAACCAATGTCTGAGAAGTCAATGAAAATCCCAGGCTATAACAACTATTAGACACTGTAGGCATGGAATCTCAAGAATACTGGAAACCTGACTTTTCGTCCTTCTTAATATATATCTTCTAAGCAAGTAACGTGTTAATATTCATAGATTCCAAGGCTAGAAGGGACCATTGTGATCATTTAGTTTGACCTATTTGATAATAGCAGCTAAGATATTGTGCGATATTGTCACACCTGGTGAAACTGGACACCATGTTGAGACCTATTGTTTACATCAATACAGATGCCAAGGCACATTCTATTAAGAGTTTAAAACTTTTGATTTCTGGCTATAGCTCTGTCACTGTGGAATGAATATTTCCATCTGACACTTAGCTGATATAATCCAGAAAGCTGGAGAAGCTAATATGTTATGAATCAATATTGCTCCAGCCCTCTGCATCTGGTGGTGAAAGCTGAAATCCCACAAATTCTATAATGTCATGAACTGTAAAATGGCAAACAGAAAACACTGGCTAGGATTGAAACAACTGTTTATGAGGGAAGCAGCTGCCCTCTAGAGGGAGACAGAAAAAGAATTAGCAAAGGATTCCTTGTAATAAATCTGAAAGCACAAAAACTAGGTTGCTGTTTAGGATGTGTTTGTCCCAGAAACGGACAGGTACCAATTGTTCTAATCCACCTCACACAAGCGAAGGATCCGTGAGAGTCGAATAAGGCAAGGCATAGTAACAAAATTAAGTTTCAAAATCTGCAAAACGTATCCTTAGGAGGAATAAAGTGGTATTCTTAATAGAAAGCACCAGTACTACTCTCATTAGATGGAAAAGTGTGTTGTGCATCATATCTTCATTCCCTTAATTCAGGATCCCTCTCTAAAGTCTATTCTCAATTGCTTTATCTAGTCTAATTGTAAATGATTCAAGCCATGGAGTTTTGCCACTTCCCCATACTGAAGCCCAATAGTTCTCATTGTTTGAAAATGTTTCCTGATATTCACCTCCCTGTTCCTTGTATTCATCTGCAGCCAAATTGTAATCTACTGCATGGTTGCGCTTTGGATTGTCCTGGACCCTCCAGCTCCTTTTCACTCTCACAGACGTTAATACTTCCCATCACTACATGGGCACCACGATTTTTTATTCTCCAAGTTCGTTTTGTTGAAAACTTAATTTCCATATACTCTATGCTGAATTCAAACAGTTCCTGGTCACTTGATCCATGCTTCTCTATAACCTTATTTACCTGCTATGTAGGACCTGTCACTAAAATCAGAGGGCTAAGTTCTTGTTCATTGTACAGTTTTTAAATAGATAGTGGAACATTACTTCATAATTCATTTTTTAGAGAGTTTCTCACATTCCTTTGGCAGGACTCAGTGTATTTCAGTGGTCACCATTAAAAAGTCATCATTTAGCACAGTATACTAGCTCAGATACTGCTGAAACCTCCTCCAACTGCACATTTATACCAGTGTGGTAACTGCTGGTAATATGGGCAACCAACTAAAGAAACTTATTAATATACGACTATGTCCTACCATATCAGAACATGCTCCAGGATACTTAAGAACTAGGACAGGTTAATTGTGGTCAAGCTACTATTGTAGAGTACGAGGTTATTTTAATAATCTCTTCTGAAAACAATATGTTCACAGTTAATATCAGTTCAGTTTCCCTAGACCAGAGGTGGGCAATCTACGACCCACGGGACCATTCTGCCCGGCCCTTGAGCTCCTGGCCTGGGAGGCAAGCCCCTGCCCCCTTTCCCCACTATCCACCCTTCCCCACAGCCATGCCGCCACATGGGCAGCTGTCATAGCATTCTTTCTCAGATCTGAACTTTAGAGTTCAGAAAATGAGATACTAGCACCTGAATCCTCTAAGCTTAATTACCAGTTTAGATCTGATAACATTGCCACCACCCAAAAATATAGTGTTTTGGGGCACTCTGACCTCCCCAACCTTCCCTGGGGATCCCAAGAACCCAGATCCCTTGGGTTCTTAAAACAAGAAGAAATAAACCATTCCCCCCACCTTTCCCCCTCCCAGAATTTCCCTCCCTGGGCTATCCTGAGAGATACTGATCCAGCCTCTTAAATCACCATACAGAGAAGCATCTCCCTTCCCTTCCACAAAGAGGCAAACAGATTCAAGGAAAACAAAGAGAGATTCTCTCTCTCCCTCTCCCCCGCCCCCATCCTGGTGAGTTATCCCAATCCCCTGGAATAACACAAGGGAAACAAGGGGAAAAAAATCAATCAGGTTCTCTAAAAAAAGAAATCTTTTAATAAAAGAAAGGAAAAAGTAAAGAATTATCTCTGTAACTTCAAGATGTAAATATTACAGGGTCCTATAGCTTACAGACACCAGGAAGAGACTTTCCCCCCAGTACCAACACAAATCAAAATATTCCCAGCAACTACACATATAAAAGTTAACCAGCCAGATCCACAATTGCAAATAGAGTAAAACAATCAAAAAGCCTAAACCGCCTGTTTTTACTTACTATTAGAAAAGAAACTTAGAGAGCCTGTAGTAATGTCTGGTCTCTCTCAGACCCTCCCCAAGAGAAGAACCCACAATGGACAAAGAACACACACAAAAATTTCCCTTCACCCAAATTTAAAAGTATCTTGTCTTCTGATTGGTCTTCTGGTCAGGTGTCCAGTTCCCTGCTTGTAACCCTTTACAGGTACAAGAGACATTAACCCTTAACAATCTGTTTATGACAACAGCGCTCTGGACAGTAGGGTTTGCCCACCCCTGCCCTAGATAGTTGAAATTCACTGAAGAACAGCGACCGCCATTTCACTTCTCTTAGGAGCGAGAAATGACATGCCAAAGGATCCTCCTCCAGTAAAACAAATGTAATAATACTGAGCATTACAATCAGGCACCTACTCTTCTGATGCTGGCAGTGTCCCACAACGACAACAGAACCACTTGGTAGGAAAACACTAGCTCCATTTTCCAGAATTTCTCCATAACTGGTGCTTCTTAAAATAATATATGTAAATCAAGTATTTATTTTAGGGCTGTCAAGCAATTAAAAAATAATTGCACTATTAAACAATAATAGAATACTATTTATTTAAATATTTTTGGATGTTTTCTACATTTTCAAATATATAGATTTCAATTACAAGTATATTTATATTTTTTTATTACAAGTATTTGTACTGTAAAAAAACAACACAAATAGTTTTTTTTTCAATTCACCTAATACAGGTTTGGGCAAACTTTTTGGCCTGAGGGCTACATTGGGGTTGCAAAACTGCATGGAGGGCCGGGTAGGGAAGGATGTGCCTCCCCCAAACAGTCTGGCCCCCCACTCTTATCCATCCCTTCCCACTTCCTGCTCCCCCGACTGCCTCCCTAAGAACTCCTGACCCATCCAACCCCGCTGTTCCCAGTCCCCTGACTGCTCTGACCCCTATCCATACCCCCACCCCTTGACAGGCCCCCCCGGACCCCACTCCTATCCAACCCCCCTGTTCCCCATCCCTGACACCTATCCACCCCCCCACCCCCTGACAGCCCCCCCCGGGACTCCCACACTTATCCAGCCCCCCCCAATCTCCTGTCCCCAACTGCCCCCAGAACCTCCGCCCCATCCAACCGCCCCCTGGGCCCTGTCCCCTGACTGCCCCCCGAGACCCTCAGCCCTTATCCAACACCCTGGCCCCCTTACCATGCCATTCAGAGCAGCATGTCTGGTAGCAATGCTTCCTGGCTGGAGCCAGACATGCTGCCATGCTGCTCAACAGGAGTGCGCAACCCAGCTGCCCAGAGTGCTGCCCATGCGGTGGCATGGCTGCAGGAGAGAGGGGACAGCGGGGGAGGGGCTGGGGGCTAGCCTCCCTGGCTGGGAGCTTGAGGGCTGGGCAGGACGGTCCTGCGGACCGTAGTTTGCCCATCTCTGACCTAATACAAGTACTGTAATGCAATCTCTTTGTCATGAAAGTTGAACTTACAAATGTAGAATTATGTACAAAAATGCATTCAAAAATAAAACAATATAAAATTTTAGAGCCTGCAAGTCCACTCAGTCCTACTTCTTGTTAAGCCAATTGCTCAGACAAACAAGTTTTTTTTACATTTGCAGGAGATAATACTGCCCGGTTCTTGTTTACAATGTCACCTGGAGTGAGAAAAGGCATTCACATGTCACTGTTGTAGCCAGAATTGCAAGATATTTATGTGCCAGATGCACTAAAGATTCATATGTCCCTTCATGCTTCAACCACCATTCCAGGGGACGTGTCCATGCTGAGGCCAGGTTCTGCTCAATAAGAACCCAAAGCAGTGTGGACCGACACATGTTCATTTTCATTATCTGAGTCAGATGCCACCAGCATAAAGTTGATTTTCATTTTTGAGATTTCAGTTCTGTTGTTTCTGCATCGGAGTGTTGCTCTTTTAAGACTTCTGAAAGCATGCTCCACACCTTGTTCCTCTCAGATTTTGGAAGGCACTTCAGATTCTTAAACCTTGGGTCGAGTGCTATAGCTACCTTTAGAAATCTCACATTGGTACCTTCCCTGTATTTTGTAAAATCTGCAGTGAAAGTGTTCTTAAAATGAACAACATGTGCTGGGTCATCATTTGAGACAGCTATAACATGAAATATATGGCAGAATGTGGGTAAAACAGAGCAAGAGACATACAATTATCCCTCAAGGAGTTCAGTCACAAATTTAATTAACACTTTTTTTAACGAGTGTCATCAGCATGGAAGCATGTCCTCTGGAATGATGGCCAAAGCCTGAAGGGGCATATGAATGTTTAGCATATCTGGCATGTAAATACCTCGCAATGCTCGCTACAAAAGTGCCATGCAAATACCTGTTCTCAATTTCTGTTGACACTGTAAATAAGAAAAGGACAGCATTATCTCCTGTAAATGTAAACAAGCTTGTTTGTCTTAGCGATTGGCTGAACAAGAAGTAGGATTGGGTGGACTTGTAGGCTTTGAAGTTTTATATTGTTTTGTTTTTGAGTACAGTTATGTAACAATAAAATCTACATTTGTAAGTTGCACTTTCTCGACAAAGAGATGGCAATACAGTACTTGTATGAGGTGAATTGAAAAATACTATTTCTTTTGTTTATCATTTTTACAGTGCAAATATTTGGAATCCAAAATAATATACACTTTGATTTCAGTTACAACACAGAATACAATATCTATGAAAATGTAGAAAAACATCCAAAATATTTAATACATTTCAATTGGTATTCTACTGTTTAACAGTGTAATTAAAACTGCAATTAATGCTTTTGAGTTAATCGTGCGAATTAACTGCAATTAATCGACAGACCTAATTTATTCAAGTAAGAACTCTGAAGAACACACAAAGAGAAAATATAAAGACTAGTCCCTTTCGGATAAGAAGAATCGACCCATCCAGTTCTTTTACTAAATAAGGGCACAGCAGGTTTGTGTTTTGGCTGATTTCTGATGAGTGAGTGTTCAGGTACTTCTTGCTTGAAATAATTTTTCAGCACTAAATCAGTCATGGATGCAGTTTCTGAAATGAGCTGATGTTCCATGCTAGATTTGGTGATGAAAAAATTGAAACTGTTCCAAGCTAAAGGGAAAAATGACCTGCAAGTGAGTTGGGAACTTCTTAAATGAATTAGTCCTCA
This sequence comes from Gopherus evgoodei, assembly GCF_007399415.2. Classification (NCBI taxonomy): domain Eukaryota; kingdom Metazoa; phylum Chordata; order Testudines; family Testudinidae; genus Gopherus; species Gopherus evgoodei. Next base: position 82,199,661 of record NC_044330.1, on the reverse strand, counting down.
GTGGAGAAGAAAAATTAAAGACTGAAACTGCTGAAGTACATTTGGAAGAGTACAGTGAAATCACTGTGAGATGGGAAAAGCGAGGATAGGCAGATGCCACGAAGCATAGAGAAGACACTGTCCAAAAGACTGGCAATGGCAGACTGCCTAAGTCTATGCTCCCTTCCAAACAAACTGTGAAATGAGTAGCAACTGCAAAGCCATTTTTGTTTTTTTAAGAAAAGGAAATTTACATGAAGCCTTTTCCTACAGAAAGCACCTCGAGGAGAGATCTGTTCTAATATCAGACCATTTCAATTACTGCATAGTTAAGAATATTAGTACAACTGTGGAACTAGAACTTGGGAATGATTCCTCCCCCCAACTCCCTGAGTTAATTTTCAAAGCATCAGTGTTTAAATAACCGTGGAATGAGTCTTTCATATCTCCAGTACTATTTCTAGAGGGGAGCATTAGTGCATTGCTCATGCACATTCACACTGGCACATCACGTTGTTACACCACAGTACACAATCCCATGATTTTAATACAATTATTTTCTTAAAGTCTGATTAGAAACACTAGTTTATTAAAATGGTTTCCCGTTCTTTCTCCAAGGCACCTTGACATTCATCCTTATCATTCTAATTCTTATTCATGGCCTGTTTGGTGACCTTGGGGAAGTCACTTCCCCTCCCACCCCATGCCTCAGTTTCCCCATCTATAAATATTAGAATAGTGATACTGATCTCCTTTGCAAAATGTTTCGAGATCTACTGATGAAAAGTTCTGTATAAGAGGTAACTATTAACCACTCTTATCATCCTAGTTTATTGAGAACACGTGGCACACATGGAAGACAAAATCAAAGGTTAGGAAAAAATAGCTTGAGTGCACATGCAAATCCAGGCATTTAGTGTATCTTGAGATTTTTATGCTGATTGATCTAGAAAGTTCTATAGTTTGCTTCTTTTTTCTTTCCCATAATAAATAAAAAGTACACTGGTAGTTAACAATCTAAGTCCTTTGTACTCAGTTAATCATGCCTAATACAAGTGTGGGCTAAAGGCTGATCTACATGAAAATAATTGCTATTTGATGACTCTGAGGTCAGAAAATGGGTCTCAGCTAGACTGACTAATCCTATTTCTTAGTGGATTACGTACATTGGAAAACAGTCAGACAGGGCCTAGTCTGATAGTCCTTGTGTACGTCCAACTCCCACTGAAGCCAAAGGAAGAGTTTTGGGTGCATGGGGACTGTAGCATTGGTCACTAAGTTGGCACAGTTTGCAGTTTTTTCTGAAAGGAGGGTTAGGTTTAAACAAACATTTAGAGAAAAAATACTCTCTCATTTTATTAGAGGAAAACCCCGGTCAGAGAAGTAGGGGAACATTTAGTTCTGCCAAATTAACAAAACATATACATTTTTAAGTGAAGAGTTTTAAAAAACTTACAGGAAATCTAAATCCATCCAAATGGTAAATCTCTATTTTTTATTGCCTAGCCCTTACTTTTAAAATGACTAAACTGATCCCTTCCAAACGTATATTAAAAAAAAGCTTCTACAACAGGGGTCAGCAAACTTTTTGGCCCAAGGGCCACATCTGGGAATAGAAATTGTATGATGGGCCATGAATGCTCATGAAATTGGGGTTGGGGTGTGGGAGGGCTCTGGTTGGGGGTGTGGGTTCTGGGGTGGGGCCAGAAATGTGGAGTTCTGGGTGCGGGAGGGGGCTCCAGGCTGGGGTTCGGGAGGGGAAGGAGTAGGGCTTCAGCTGGGGATGAGGAGTTTGGGGTGTTGGAGGGTGCTCGGGGCTGGGATCTAGGGATTTGGAAGGCAGGAGGGGGATCAGGTCTGAGGCAGGAGGTTGACGTGCAAGGGCGGCTCAGGGGTGCAGGCTCCCCGGCAGCGCTTACCTCAAGCGGCTCCTGGACCAGCGACACATCCCCTCTCTGGCTCTTATGCAGAGGTACAGCCAGGCGGCTCTGCACACTGCGCCGTCCGCAGGCACTGCCCCTGCAACTCCCATTGGCTGCGGTTCCCAGCCAATGGAAGCTTCAGGTTCAGTGCTTCGGGTGGGGGCAGCATGCAGAGCGGAGTCCTGGGGCTGCCCCTATGTGTAGGATCCAGAGGGGGGCCATGTCACTGCTTTCAGGAGCTGCGTGGAGTGGCCTCTGACCCCGCTCCCCAGCGGGAGTTTGAGGGCTGGATGGAAACAGCTGATGGGCCAGGTAGGAGAGCTGACCTAACCCAAGCCCAAGAAGGTTTGGTTGTTTTTCCACCCAACCCAACCCAGACCTAGCACTTGTAGTCTCATCCCAGTGGGTTTGGGTTGGATGCAGGGCTCTCTCCCTCTCTGTAATGGTTGCAGAACCACTGGTACAGAGAGTCTGTCTCTCAGTTGCTCCAGCTGGAGCAGATCCACATTGTATAAATATTTACTGGGGGTGAGAGACAGAGACTCTACAGCCCAGTGGTCAGGATGCTCACCTGGGATCCAATAGCCTGATGGCTAGTTAGAGCACTTGCCTGGAGCATGCAAGACCCTGATTTCAAGCAGAGACTTGAACCTAATCTCCCAGACCCCAGGCAAGTGCCTTAGGCACCAGGCTATTAGCTCCTTTGGTCTCCCTTGTACTTGTATGGGTTTGTTTGTTTGGGTGAAAACATTTCAAGAGGTTTCATTTACTTTTTGCATCAGAACAAAAACTGATTTTGAAACTCTGAAATCTATTGTGAACCACAATTGGTTTTCAGGTAGCCCGGTGTGTCCAAACACATGGTGTTCATAAGCTCACAGCAAGATTGCCCATCTTGCCAAACCAACCATCCTCCAAACCAGGACGACAGTAATCTCACAAGTATTACCTTCATAAACAACATCACCACACTGATGGACTGTGATGGTTTCAAAAGGTCACCCACCTCTTCTCCTCCTTGACATCTCTCCTCCAGGCTGACTTCACCCATGGAGCTTACAAGTCACTTCAGTGGCTAGGCCAAGGGGTCTTGAGTCAGTGGATGAGGGGCAGTTGGGGGAAGTCAACATTTATGTCATTACAAAACTAAAGTAAATTGAGTAGTGACTGTGTATGGATAGCAAATGCCAGGAAATCTAAACACAGTGTGTGTGTGTCTCACTTCCCCTATAATACAAGTGGTAAATATTTCATTGCCTCCATCTCCTCCTCCCTTTATACATGGTTTGTCTTCAAACTGCACACTCTTTGGCACACACAATATATTTACCTCTGATTTTATACAGCACTTAGCAAAATGGGGCTCTGATTCGGAATGGAGCTTTTGAGAGCTAATGTAATATAAATATTTAATAATCATAATAAGAATTACAGTAAGAATTTGTAAATACTCTAACAATGTGCTTGGAAGTATCACCTTTAGCAAATAGTGCTTTTATCTTTGCTGCTTAGACTTGTGCATGGCTTTGATAAGAGGTACAGATGCTTTATAGGGGCCCTGTAAAGGAGTGGACTCACCCCTGCAGCGCCTCCTGCTGGTTGCTTTGGGGAATTAGGTCAATTCCAGCCCAGAGCACCCTCTGCAGGCTGGTGGTCCACCTGTCCTCCGCTGGCCCCAGGCCCCTCCCTGGACCTCAGTGCCCCTTTAACTGGGTCTCCCCTCTCCCAGGGGAACCCCCACCTCACTATCCCCACTTTGCCTCAATATTGGCTACTGCCCAGTCATTGTCCAGCCCCCACACCCTGGGGCAGACTCATCATAGGCAAAGGGGTTTTGGCCTGGCTGCCTTTACACACCCTCCAGCTGCCCCTCTGCAAGCCCAGTACCCTGGAGGCCTAGAATTAGGCCCTGCAGCCTGGGGAGTTGCTGGCCTATGGCTCCCCAGCTCCGAAGGCTTTTTCCCCCAGCCCTGCCTTCCTTTAGGTGCCCCAGGTGAGTCCCTGAGCAGCCAGGCCTGTCTGTCTCTGTCTCTGTCTCTGTCTCCCTGTTAGAGAGAGACTCTTTTTGCTTCTGGCTCCCCTGGCCTTCTTATCAGGCCCTGTGACTCAGTTGGGGGCGTGGTCCCCAGCTGCAGCCACTCCTGCCATCAGCCCAGCTTAAAGGCTGCTTTCTCCAGCCCCAGCCCCTTCCCTGGGCTGTTTTTAACCCCTTCAGGGCAGGAGCAGAGATCCACTCTACTACAGGCCCAATCAGGGCCGGCGCTACCATTTAGGCGACCTAGGCAATGGCCTAGGGCACCAGAATTTTGGGGGGGGCGCTATTTTGCTGGAGGGGTGCGGCACAGGAGTCCGGTGGACTGTCCACTGCTGGAAAGGCTCCGGTGGAGCTGCCGCAGTCATTTCGGTGGGCGGTCTGCTGGTCTAAAGGCTCCGGTGGACCTGCCGCAGCGGACCGTCTGCCGGCATTACTGTGGTAGGTCCACCAGGGCCCCAGGGGGCGGCAAAATGGCCATCCGCCTAAGGCGTCAGAAATGCTGGTGCCGCTCCTGGGCCCAATATTAATATTTCAGAATGCATGGCACACGGTACAATACCCAGCAATGATTCATGCAGAAGCTAGTCATAAATTAAGTCTGCTTTTGTACAAAACAAAGAAAGGAAACAGAAATCACTCATGTGAAAGGAGGAGAGTTGAGACCAGTTAATGTCTATAATGTATATATATTCTAGGGGCCTTTAAAAATGCAAGTTATTGATTCAATACCCTGTTTTGGCTACTTTGGAAGTAGAGCTGAGTGAATAATAGATTTTTTGGTTCATTTGCAATTTTGAAAAAAAAATTGTTTCAGGTCAAACCCAAAACAATGTTTCTCAACATTTTTGGTAAATTGAGTAGTTGAAAAAATATTGTTTTAGATCAAAACATGTTTTGTTTGATCCAAAACAAAAATGTTTCCTTTAGATATGAGGCATTCATGTTTTTTAAAATTTTAAATAAAGTTACAAGATTTTTTTAAAAAGAATAAAAAAATCAAAATGGTTTGTTTCTAAAATATTGAAACAAAATGTTTCAATTATTTTTATTTTGAGGGATTTTTTAAACACTGAAACAATTCAGCAAAAGCGACACAAATTCACAAACCTTTTTAGTGTCGCCAAATCTGCATTCCTCCCCCCCTACCAAAAATGTCACTTCCTGTGCATGTATATTTTGTAGGCACAATTGGGTATGAATTTTAATTGAAACTAATGGCAGCTTCAGCAATAAAAGTAAGTGATAATTTGGAACTATGACATTCCATTCTTGGGGGCAAAATTTCCCTTTGAAACACACATGCAACTCGGACTAAATTCAATGCAAGTAATGTGTACCAATGCAAGACGAAATGTGACAGAGTTATTGGATCCCTGACATAATAATAGATATGACAGAAAAGAGCACATCCGTAGGGCTTCATTGCACAAACATTAACTATATGTGCTCTAAAAGCATGGTGGTAATTTTGCTGAAAACGTGTATTCTAAGCAGTTGTGGTTCCCAATAAGATAACAGGCTAGGTTCATTTGTTTTTCAAAATAGCTAGAGATTGCTGATGTACTATCAATATTTTAACAAGGGGTGCCCACAAAATTCCATGCTCCCCCAGTTTATGAACAAACCAATGGGATCAGGGGTGGGGAGGATGGGTTGCTGCAGAGAGGAGGGGTGAAGACCCATGGGATCTATTCATTTGTTTTTCCATTTTAAAGAAAACACTTCCATATAATCATAACCAAGGATGGAGTCAACACCCTCTCACCCTCTTTTTTGTGTTTTTGTTTGGTAAGTAAACTTGCATTAAAAGCACTTTGTTGGCTATTTTTATACTTTATTGCTGAAAAAATTATACTGAGCTTATTGATAGTATAAAACAGTATTCAGCTTGTTTAATTAGAAGTGGGGAAGGATAGGGGCAGTGTGTGTGTTTGAGAGAAGGCCTTGTGAGGGAACCAGGTATATGCCACCCTGGGAACATTTTTGGAAAATAACTGACATTTAGTGTAATCAAGTACTTTCCACAGGGGAAGGTTTGTTTTTTATGAGCCCTAGGAATTGCAATACTGGACCAGCACATGGACCCTTCTAGTCCAGTCTCTTGCAGTTGCCAGTAGAACATGCTCCAGAAAAAAGAAAAGTC